>NC_141328.1:23930125-24320125 GCF_037954235.1 Aulostomus chinensis | reverse complement strand
CTATACGTGTTTCAGCTCCGAGGCCCTTGTGGCTTTCTCAGGGTTGAACTGCACAACACCACAAAGAAGTGTCACATTATTGCCAAAGTAGAAAATAGCACCCAGTTTAGCACCCAGTTTAGCACCCAGCGCAGTGATTTGTAATTTCTCACAGGTTTACTGCTTATTTAGATGACTGCCACGCTTTTATCTGCTCGGGGAGTTCATCCGCTGCGGTGCAGAAATGAATTTCCTTTTTCCCCTCGATTGTGTTGTCCTTTGAGGCAGGACCTTGTCTGATTTTATATTTCCATTCATCAATAAATAATGGTTTGCTCTGGGGCTGTTTTTATACAGGAAAGGAATGACTTCTCCCCGGCGCTGCCTCACCACTGGAAATTACAGTTATTATAGTTTTCTTTCACTTATATACTCTCCAACTTTTTTTTTTATGAATTATTTGCTTCGCTGAGCTGTTCCCACTTGATTTGTCCCGCCTGCAGGTGAACGGTTCCTCTTTGTTTGTTTGTTTGTTTATTGGAGGCTGCAGCTGCAATGGGAACAGCTGATATTGGATAGGTTTCTTAATTGAGGTGATTGGAGTGATTACCCGACGAGTGGAGAAGGCGGAAAGCGGGAACAAACAGGAAAAGGCATCAAGCTGTTTGTTTGTGAACTATCACATTCTGAATGAGTCCTTGTGCTGAATATTCAGGCTTTGTTCACTCTACACGTGGCCGAGGGGCATCATTGTGTTCCCTCGGTGTCGCTTCCCCTCAACTTAAAGTCAAACTGTTATTGACTTTGTTTCTCTTTTGAGCGAGCCGGCTGTATTAAACCTAAAAGCCGCTCTCTGGTTGTGAAACTGACATTATCGTTGCATGTGTTGTGATGAATTACAGTCAGTCTTGAGCTCGCCAAGTTATCTATGCTCTTTGAAGCTTGTGCTGCATGTCTGCGATTTCGGATGTGTGAGAGGGAAGGGAAGGGGAGATGGAAGGCGAGAGGAGGTAGGGGCAAGAAAGTGAGCAAGCTGCAAATTGTGTGAATAAGAGATGGGTGTTTTTTTTTCTCCCCCCCCCCCCCCCCCCCCCTATTTTTAGCAACAACCTTACATACTGTTACACAGCAAGTGGAAGACTAATCCACAGTAGCGCTGGCTCGCAATATGTGAACAGTAATTATGAGGGGATTTTTTGTTATCTTTGGCTGTCACCCATCATTGGATCACAAGTCCCTCAGCTATATGCGAAGGCCTGCTGGAACGGCAGAGAAAAAAATCCATTACATGAGTGTTGCACATGCCCAAAGACCTGAATATTAACAGCCTTCTGGTGGTGCCCTGGCAGAAAAAACACTTGACAGATTTTTTTTCTCTCTCTCTCTCTCTCTCTCATGGATCACGTTCACGTGGCACTGCCAGGTGCATAATCCTGCAACAATTCTCTCACTCCTCGCTGGCACTGTGATTTTTTTTTAAAATTATTTTTTATTTATTTTTTTCTCTCTCTTCAGCGTTGTGATGCGTTGTCAAAAATCCCCTGGCAGCCAATGCTCCCGTTTATCGAGAGTATGTGACAACTGAGTTCCCGGGCTTTGAACGAGGAAGTTAATTTCTTATGTCTTATGTTTGACATCTCTGGCAGAGCAATATTAAACCAATCACCCACTGAATAGAATTAACTGCGGCTTTCTGTGTTTTGGCGCGATGAAACCACGAGAGCATCATTTGTGTCCACACGACAGAATCTTGAGACACATTTTGCATTTTTAATGTGATCAAAACTGGATCCTTTTGGTGTTCGGTGAGTGTTGCAAACTACCTGTGGCAGCCATATTGGAGTTTTTAGTTCTATTCAGTCTCATTTTCTATTGAACTCGATGGATTTGCTTCATCAGAGAAATATAGGATTTCACGGCTTCTGGTAACCAACACCACATCTGTATCTGCCACTGCGTTCTCTGGGTCTGGAGCCGCTGTTTGCCGTTGGTGTCGCTGCACTTTGAGGAACTGTTTCACACACTCCTATTAATCATGAAGCCTATTTTCAAAGTGCTCTAAGCTGGTTCCCTCCGCTTTTGGTCTTAAGTATTTCTCATGTATGCCTTGAAGGATTTGCTTCACATTCCTGTTGATTTTTCTACAAGATTCATTTGAGAAATGAGCGATCCAAAAATGTCCTGTGATAGATATTGGGTTATTGAGTTTTGGAACAAAATATGTTCTCCTAGAGAATCAAAGACCGTTCTGCTCATATTAATGTCTCTGTCTCAACAAAGGCGTAAAGAAACAGTTTAATAATGATTATTTGAAGCGTAGCGGTAGTCTGTGAGCCTGTGCTGCACTAGTCTGATGACTTCCCCGGGAGCTGGCAGTGAACACTCAACCCCTCGGCTGTCACTGCATCCCAACAAAAGAGATGTTTCACTTCTGACATCGTTTTGCTTGTTTGACCCAAATTCCAATACTGCAAGTATGAAAATGAATCAGGATATAAAACACATTCCAACAAGAGTAGTTAAAGCAGTCATGCACTCGCAGCTCATGTGTCTAATAGTGTTCACCTTAACAAAGGCATTCATTTCTGTACAGTTTATAACGATCGGCTATAAAACATGTGTAAACTGTTTATCGAACAATAAAGAACTCTGAGCAAATGTAGTTCAACATATTTTAAGAGCCGCCATGTTAATGGTACCAACTAATTAAAAAGATGATAAAGATGTTAATTAACATGTATGTCATAAAGTTCCCAGGTAAGTCATTTCATTAAGTTTTATAAATATAAGGGTTAGGACTGTCCACTTGGTATTTAGTATTTATTTTTGGTAAAATAGGAAATCTTTACCCATAAACTAAGATATAGATTACTGCACATGTTATGACCGTGACTTAACCATAACGACGGTAATCATTTATGATGGTCCTTCTGACTTCTACTGAAAACATATAATCCTTTCGTAACACTAATCAAACGCTGAGTGTTGAATTAACATCGTTTTACCATAATTAACCAAATCGGATTATTAATACTCAGTGTCATCTAATTAACATGTAAAACCTGAATAAATGTGCACAAATTCTATTTGGTAGCAGTTGATTATGGCTTTACATCGTGTTGATAGCGCTCCATTAAGGTTTATGACTGTGTAATAGCATGTTCATACATATATATATACATATATACATATACATATATATATGTATATATATATATATATATATATATGTATATATATATATGTGTATATATATATATAAAAGCAGCATTTTTAAACAAGATTCATAAGGATAACGTTAAAAAGATATTGAAATTGTTACTGTGACTGCAACAAAAGTTGATGCTACCTCTTAAATCATAGATGCATTTCTAACAAAAACACAAGATTATTGAGAGACTCTCAGAGTCAGAGTTATATATACATATTTCTGGTTTAACCAACTGCCCAAATTGTAGATTGTTTCCTTTCTTGGCCGCCATCACTTTCGCCATGACTATCCTCCTAACACCCCAGTAAACCACTGGTAAATCCTTGCTCGGGAGAGGTGGATGTGATTTGAAGTTTTAATTTGTGACCACTGCAGGTGTAGAACATATTTTAGTCTTCTTTGAAGTGATTAATTCCTCTCCTTCTTCCACTTGTGTTAAGGTTCCAGCACACTCTCAGATTCCTCACACCTCCTCTCCCGAGGGGCTTTCCTGCAGTAAGAGATTAGCTTCACGCTCCTAGTGTTGCTAATCATGTAGAAGGGGTCACGTTGCAAGAGGTTTGCCGCTGTAGTCAGAGCGTGCACCCGGCAAGGTAACATACCATTTGGCGTGTGGTGAGTCACGGAGTCGGCTCGTTCTTCAGATGATTGTCCGTTGTCCGTTTGCTCTTTCTGCCTCTTCTGTTCCGCTGCAACAACATTGTTGCATTGATGCTATCATTTAAGCTCCATCTGCTGTGATTTATTTTCATTTATTTTATCAGAGTGCATTAGGAGATGAAGCTCCGTTACATCGCAGGCTCCAAATGATCTCATACAATCTCAGGCAGAGGGGAGGGAAAACATTCCACCTCATCAGAAAATAATTCAGATGCTGACTGAAACTACCTCAATGCTGAAACCACGTTGTGCAGGTTTCAGAGTGCACAATGATGCAGAGCTTCACAGCACCAGAGCCTTGCTGATGTAGGGATATTTTGGAGTTATATTGTATTGTAGTGCTCCATAAAATTGTTTTCATATCAGGGAATCGAAGGAATACAGGTTCCATGATGTCAAACTTTGGTGGTGCAATTTGCTGCTTGTATGTCCTGTGATTAGTGCCCCCAGCAGCATGCTGAGGGCTGCAGGACTGCCCTGACCTTGTGCTGTATTGTATAAAGGTCTGGACATTACAAGTGTTGGGATATCTCTGCCACATTATGTATTATTTATCTCTATTAATATTTCAACTCTATATGATCACTGTGTTTACATCGTGGCACTCACCCAGTCTACAAAGAGCATATGTAATGCTACGTTCCTCAGAAGTTTGGACCTCTGATTTTCACTGCGGTTTCTCTGCAGTATTTCAGGTTATTGTGAAATAACTCAGACACAATTACTGTGACACCGTAATACAGCCGCAGCAGATATTTGCCTTGGGAACCCACTTACAAATCAGCGGGATTGTTGTTTGGAAGTTGGCATTAATAGTGTATTTACGACCTAATACATAACAAAAGCACGAGGGGAAAAACAGATTATAATTTTGCAACGTGCACTGATGCACGTGAACGCAGGTCATCAATCTGCACTGGCTAGAATCGTGACGATGTGCTGTCCTCTGGTGTGTTTTTGTTTCTTCCCAGCATCTTCTTACATTTTGAATAACAGTATTAATGAACACGAGGGCAACATCAAGTCAGTCTACGTAGAGGGCAAAGATAGAAGCATGGTCCTGCCTGCTACAGAGCCTGAGAAATAAAGGTTTTAGTGGACACTGACGACTTGATATTTTAAGGTTAATTAAAAAAAAATTAAAAAAAAAAGGCCAAAGGGTTTTAAATGTGGGTTTCAGGTTTAAATGGGTTAAGACACAACAAGCCTGTTACTCAACAATTTTACCTCCAACGACTGGAGCCGTGACACGTGCGGCATTCTGGCTACTATCACTGTTCTCATCATTTCAAATGAATAGTTTTAATAAAATGCCATAAGGATGTTTTATCATTTCAAATAATGTTTGTCACTGTGGGGAGAAATTATAGAACGTTCCTTTATAAAACATTCAACAATGTTCCTGAAACAGCCTCAGAATATTGTGTTACCATCTAGGAACATTATTTGAAATGATCAACATCCTTTAAACTTGTCTTTAAATGTTAGGTTCAAATATTGGAGCTGATCTTTGCCGCTGTTGTGGGTGTTGTGTTCCTTGCTAGCTGGGGTTCATCTAAACACAGAGCCTGGTGAGGCCACCTGTAGGCCTGCAGCAGTGTCAGGATTTCCTTTGAGCTAGAAAAACCGTGAGAAATTAGAAAGTAATCCAACTCAGGACTAAGTTGTAAGTGCTCCTCCCAACAGTAATGTAGCTCCTGATTGGTTCTTGTCATCGACCAACGCCGCAGATAAAACAGAATATTAGAAAATGGTGTCTGTGGATTGAATACGTAACTGCAGAGCTCAACTACCAGCTACCAGGTTTGTGTAGGGAAGGGAAATTGATACGTAATGGGGTTTATGTACTACGTAACACCCTATGAGACGTGCTGCATGTCTGACCTGTTACTGATGGGTCAATCACGGGAGGACGCGGGTTCTTCTTCCGCACCAGTGAGCTTCCTCACACGAGTTAGAAACCGCCTTGTTACCGTCCACCGGCTCCCAGCAGGGAGTCGGACTCACATGTGAAATGTACAGCTTAACATCATGTTCAGCCAGCCACTCATGCAGAAAACCCATGAACTCTGCGCGTAGTTATTTCACTCTTTCCTAATATGTTGCTGACACTCAATAGAAGCAAAACACTTTCTGCCAAGTTGTTTTCCCGTCCTCCTTCCGAGTTTATTATTCAGAACTTCTCACAGAGGAAAACTGCTGTCAAGGCAGTCATCTTGAGTTTAAGCGGCAGACCATGGGACACCTGGCACGCTCTGAAAAATTTACAATGCACCCCCTCCTACCGATTTCTATGCTTAGAATTGGACGTCTCCAGCTTCCATTAACCTTCAGATGACTGAGCGCGCTGCCAGAGGAGCCTGATTGAAAACAGAGTTGGGGGTCAGCAGGCTCGTTCTCCGATTCTTCTCGACCTCTCTCATCCTCAACATCCTCCACTCAACCATGCGCTTAATATTAACTTTTTCTTTTTTTCTTAACCTTCATATCCTGTCACACACAAAGGGTCATTCTGAATACAGATGTGTTCAAATGGTTGTGTTTCATTTACTGTATAGCGGTTCTTCTAAGAGTCAGCATTAATAGGAGATATGTGACTGGTACGCCAGGTAAAAAAAAAAAGAAAAAGAAAAAAATCAAATAAAAGATTGTATCTACAGAGCAATAAAGGGAATTAAGAATCACATTTTTGAAGCCGTTAAGTTGTAATAGGTGGCTCGGTGGTGCAGTGGTCAGCGCTGTCGCCTCACAGCAAGAAGGTTCTGCGTTCAAGTCCCAGGCTCCAGCTCAGGATCTTTCTGTGTGAGTCTGCATGTTCTCCCTGTTCCTGTGTGGGTTCTCTCTGGTACTCCAGCTTCCTCCACATTCCAAAGACATCAAGAGGGGACGAGGCTGGTTGATACTCTAAATTGACCGTAGGTGTGAATGTGAGTGTGAATCATTGTCTGTCTCTATGCGTTGGCCCTGCGATGGACTGGTGACCTGTCCAGGGTGAACCCCGCCTCTTGGCTGAAGGCAGCTGGGATAGGCTCCAGCCCCCCATGACCCTTAAAAGGATATGCAGGAGAAAATGTATGTATATTGTAATACTGCAGAATGATGATAGTCAGACCATACCCTCAAGGACAGCAGGTATCTGCTTTAAAGCTTCACACAGCTTTCATAACTCCTGCAAATTCTCCACCCGTCTTATTTTGTCTACCAGAAAATGAACATACATGGATGCAGCGTATTTTCTCAATCTTATTTTACTATAAGCAGGTTATAGCTTTATTTATTTCCTCGCATATCATTTTTGAAGTAAAGGTCAACCTTCAGTGGCGCTAATCTTAGCTGTAAATATTTCAAATGCATCAAATAAAGGTCATTTTCTTTATGATCAAAGTTCAGCCGGTGTAAACAGTTCTGATAATATTGATAATTCACGGTGAGTTTTGTGGTGTTGGGCACAATCATATGTGTGTATACAGTACTAGATAAAGAGATTCTATAAATAAACTGATTATCTATTGCAATCTGTCGTATCAGTAGCTTTCTAACAAATGTGGTATTTGTCATAAAAACATAAATGATATACCACTATATGTTCTGTGACAGAAATAGAACGCACAACTGTGCTGACAGAATTTTCCACAGGAAATATGTGGATTAGTTTAGGCCATTGCACCCACTCTTAGTAATTCAGCCTATCATTATTCATTTCCTATTTGTGATTTGATATTTTTGATCACGACTCAGAGCGGACGCAGGAAACAGTGGATTTTCGGTGGACATTTATCCCATTGTGGGTCTTTTTTGTCTACTGAAGAAGCTATAAGGGAATTTACAAAACCTGGCGCAAAACGCAATACCACTTCAATACGCTAGGGGGCGTAGAGAGGTGAAACTAGCCGCTTAAAATGACCATTGAAGCGTCACACGTGCCGTTTATTTTTTTTCATGTACTGCCACATGATGGCACTGTTGCACCCGCTCGAGTAAGTGATCATGCATCTAAACCATCCGTTTTTAATTTCTGCTCCTGTTTTTAAATTGTAACTTCTAAAGACTCAGCAGTACGGGACTCAGCATTTACCCTGAGTCGTCTTCAGCGACAACAGCAATGTCCGGGAGGGGACACAGGTAAGACAACTTTACCTGCAGCACCTGGTTGACTGAAGCCGCTTTTGGTTGTATTGCTAATTGCTAATTCAAAGTGAATGAGAGGCAGGTTGTGCATCTCAGGCTGGCAGATTAATGTATATCTATATGTATTATTTATTAGTATTTGCTATAATCGATGAGAGTCACCAGCTTCAGGAGGTCTTGTAGACAGCAGCCATTTTGACACGTCATTGCAGGGAAGATGTGGTTATTTAGGCTAACCCGGAAGTTAGCATCGCCATAAATTCTGAGTGGGAGTCTTATTTTTATTTTTAAAACAGTGGATTGTTGAATGACTGGCCAATACACAGGCCCAGTAGTAAACAGTAACATGAGCATCGTTGATTTAATGTGACACAAATGTGCTAAAAATTGTTCATTATCAATGGTTCACGCTTTTGATGAGCGGCCATTTTGAATTGGAGTCGAGAGGAGGAAGTCCAAGTCAAAACACGATGTTGCTTGCTTGGAACTTGGGAATTCACTCTCGTGTCCACTGTGTCATAACTTGCCTCTGTTAAATCTTTGCTTTTAGTGTTCCTCTGTTTATCTACGGCCACCGCCATTTTTAGACACGTAATATCTTTAACGAGTGTATTATTTCCGGACGCATTTTATGCCGTAAAACAAGGCATGTAAGCGCAGAGCCAGGGAACAAGACGCTAAACAATGATAACTTATTGCTCTATATTTTCTTCTTCACAACATTATTTATTGTCCTGTTCACTTCAGGTGGAGCAAGGCTGTGTTAATGTGCTGCTGGCCCATTAAAATGGCTGTCACACTCAAGAGAAAGGGAGCATAATTAACATGATCAACTACACCTGTGTTTACCATGGCTGCAGTTGCATTAGCCTGTTGTTGCTGATTTTATTGGCTTGATTAAGTATCGGCGGGTAAAGGTGTTAATGAGTAAAGATTTGCGTGTGCATGAAAAATGTATAAAAAATACCCCACATGTTCCTCTCTACAGAAGCGAGGAGTAAGTTATTGCTACTAAAAACATATATATTGATGCTCATTTCCTGTATTTTGTGAAGAAGCACTTATAACTTAACTTACAAGCTATCTTTAATCTAGAGGAGTTTATGCGTATTTGAGCTGAGTTATTCTTTTTTAATGTGATACTTTTTGGGTACTTTTAAGAAATTCTATCATGATGTACCCAGGAAGCTAATTTGAATTTGACCCACATCGGTGAGTTTGATATCTGATTAATGAGTTGAGTGAAAATCTGAACAGATTATACAGTAGAGTATGAGTTTGTCCTTTTAGGCACCTAAAAACTGAAGTGGCTGAACGGTCCTATAGAAATATTTAGTTGCAGGAGCTCATAGGAGCATCGCCATGGAGGAAAAAAAGGACCGAGAGTTCTCTCAATAAAAGTAAAATAACATATTATGCTCTCTTTTCTGGTTATACACTTTACCAAAACATGCTCTTCCAGAGTGTGCAAAGCTGAAGTTGAAAGCTCGGAAGGCACCGTTTTTGTCAGATTTTCCCAATCCCTCTCAAAATAGGATTCAGAATTCAGGATCAAACTTGACACGGACTCAATTTGAGTGAGAGACAGCCTGAATATTTTTGGGACAAATGATTTCCCTTTTGGCTCCTCAGCAAAGCATCTGTAATCCTCCCTAATCACTAGAAGTTGATTATGTTAGCGTTTGTGATTGTTTCGCTGCGTGTTTTGTATTCTTTGCTATTCAAGATGACACGTGCTTTTATTCCACTCTTCTTGTTTTGTTTTTTTTCCCGCTGGATGCTTTTATCTGGAGTGGCAGGTGGACGATGCAGCAGTGGCGGCAGCAGCAGCAGCAGCAGCATGCGATTCCTCAACCACATCAGTCCCGGTCCTGTAATCCTTCACTTTCTTGCGTCTAAATCCTTACTTCAGGCGCCTGTGCACTCCCATCTAGACAATCCATCTCCACCAAGATTTCCTCTGTGAGACGAGCGATCACTGATGAGTGATAAAAGCTTAGACTTTAATCCCAAACATATACATGATGATGAAACAAGTTCTGCACATTTGAAGCAAACCAATAGCCCCTGCTGTGACATTGAGAACATGGGGGGGTGGGTGTAACCGCACACAACAGCTGTCAAATGATAAGGATTGATAGTGAGTATCCAAATGAGAGGATCTGCCAACTGTACTTAGCTCTCAGGTACTTTATTTGTGATGATTCAGGTTTTTTGTTTTTTTTCCGAGCGCGCTGTTTCCTGTCTTTCATCTTGATTCAGTCAAACTGTTATCTCCCCAACCTCAGTCTCACCTACATTGGAGGCTTTGACTCGCCAAGTACTCAGGAATTATGTTGAACTGTAAATTTCTCCACAGTAGATAAAGAAAGATAATGCAGCCCCCTGAAACTGAATGCTAAAACCACAGAAGAAGGCCAATGGCTGAAATGGTTTCCGCTCCTGCTGTGTGTTCAATAACCATAATGTCGAACAATTCCGGTACAGAAAGTCCCCCTTGTTTTCTTGATCAGCCTTGTACCCACCCTCCCCATTTATGTGCGCTTGATTAAAACAATAGAAGAAAAAGAAAGCAGGAGATGTCTGCTTGAGTAAAAGGGAAACCTAATTAAAAAGGAAATGGAAAAGAAAGCCCTCGGATTTCTGTTAAAGCAACTGCTAAACAGTTAATGCCCTTACTGACGGAATGAAGAGACCAACTAAAGGATGAAAATGCTTGCACTATAATTTGTATCCCTCAGGTACATTGCTATTCTCGCAAAACTTAAAGAGAAAATAGTATCATATGAAGAAATTATGCTGCTGGCGAGAGATACACGTCTTTCAGCCTGGTAAGCAATAATCGAATGGTGTTGCAGGTTATCAGACAAAGAGATAATAAAAGTGGTATTTCTGGCCTAGGTTAGAGGAGCATGTTTCACTCGCCGCATGTGTGTGGGGGCTTCAAATGGCACCTTCCTCTGATTATCAGAGGCCACGCTGCCTGAGGGAGTAATCTCACCCCGGCTGAGGTGTTTGGATTGCCCAGAGCAGCAGGCCACGGAACCACACAGAGCTGCTTGATGGAACCGGTCCGCTTCGACAATACTCAGAATTAAAATCAGATAAAGGAGTGTTGGTTTATCGGCGTGAACAGGAATTATGTTAATTGAAAAAAAAAATAAGCCAGTTCACTCACATTGTTTTTGTCCCGTTTGTCATTGTTTTGTTCGACATATCACAATTTAAAGCGATATTTTTTTTCAGAAATTTCCCCGTCACTGAATGTCACTGAAAAGTTTTTGTCAGTCAGTGGATGTCTATGTCGACTGCGAGGCCCAGTGATTCACCTCAACTACGGTATTGAGTCTAGTATATTTCTGCGGTGTGAGCTTGACCTTTTGACCACCAGAATATTTTTAATTCCTCCTCAAGTCCCAGTGGATCTTTGGGGCCAATTTGGAGAAATTCTGGCAAGGCGTTACCGAGATACTGTGACTTTGATGCTTGTGACGGGGATCTTGACCTCTGACCACCGTCATCTTCTCAGCTCATCCCAGTGTCAGTGGAACTTTGTGCCAAATGTTAAGAGACTCTCTCAAATTCTGTCCTCTTACTGCTTTTGACAAATTGCCACTATCGTATTTTTTGTTTGTTTGTTTTTTTGCTCAGAGTTTCTAAGAAGTTTCTGTATATATCATCTAAGACGAGGCCAGGTTCCATCTAAGCTTCTTTCAAGTTTGTCAGCGCTGACCTCAGATCTCTAAGATGTGTGACTTGAAGAGGATCGTCTGGATAAACAGACTGTGGCACGTTATTTCCACTTGTCATCCTTGATCATATTTTAGTAGCCAACTGTACCAGTAGCAGCAGTAAACAGCAGTTTAGTGCTCTTTTAGAGACATTCCGGTGCTCCGTAACCACTTGAATCTCATTTAATTGGCCAGATGTCCACAGAAGCTATTTAATTCAATCAAACAATCGGCCTTAACTTGACAAAGGACTGCTGTTATACACCTCATTCCTTTTGTTTATGTTTTGGCAGCAGCTTCCAACCCCACAACAGCTTAATCATCGGGGACAGTGAAGGAAACTGGTCTTGTCATGTGTGGCTCATGCCCCCCCCCCCCAGTGCCAGTGCACAGACGTAGTCAAAGAAGCTGGTCTGACACGCATCACTGGCGGCCATGCTTCCTCTTCACAGCGTCACCGCTGCTGACCGACACCCTCGTCGCTGCAAAACTCTTCCTAGAAGATGAAAACATCCAAAGATGAGGGGCTGTGTGATATGTGGGTGTTTTTATAGAAAAACATCAGAGTGTTTGGGCCATTTTGGAGTCAGACTGAAGTTTCCTGTGCTTTCATTTGGCCTGATGTTTTTGCTAATGCACCCAGCATTAGCCAATATTTGCTCTTCGGTGAGTTCAGAGAAAGTGCATAATCCTGTTAGAGGGCTTTTTAAAATCATTTCACAGTGCGAGCATTTTTTTGTCTTTAAAATTCAAACTACGTCGCGGTTGAAATAAAATCCCGCCCGGAGGACGCGAGGTGTTCATGGAGTGCTCAGACATTCAACTTTAAACTGAAGTTTGAAGGTTTTTTTGTTGTTGTGGTTGTTTTTTTATCTGGGGGTCCATGTTTGTAAAAGTTAGGCAGATTCAACAAACACGGGGAGAGATTCATCTGCCTCTCGACACTTGGCTCAGATCCCAAGTTTGACAGTATTTGCAGACAGTTTTAGAGATGCGCTGTGAGCAGAACACTCTCAGACCACCCAGGATCTCCGTGTCACGTTCTCAAGGCAGCAAAGCCAGACTCTCTCGAGGTTGGCATAACAGTTAAGTCTCCCCCAAACGTTGGCGGTCGACATTGTATCCTTCCTGTTTATGTAGAGCTTTGAGTCGGCGGCGAGCAAAACCAAAATAAACCAGAGGGTCATTCGGCTCATCGTGGTCAATAACTGCAACCATCGTGAGTCACAGAATAAAGGGGGAAAAAAACCTGAGGAAAGGAGAGAAGAAATAATGATATGACTCATGCGTGTATGTAAATGAAATGTTAGCCTTTCCTGGTGCCACAGGTGTGATAGATCCAGTCAGGTTCAACCCGAGTTTTTTACTTTTGAACCAAATTTAGCCAGATTTCTACTTTACGTCTTCAAACAACTGAGGTACACATTTGAGGCAGTTCAAAGTGTCTTGGCCCGTTTCCGTGCCTGAATTAAAATCTGATTATGTAAAGTATCAAATCGTATCAGGATCACCTACAAAAATATGTTTTGAACCCTATTTTGTTTTCCTTGTGTTAGAATATTATCACGGACATGTAAAACCCCTAGTTTAGGCAGCAGTTATCATTGTTTGGTAAAATTAAAGATTCACTGACAGCATTTGTAGAACTAGAAAATGATATTTTCTGATGTGTCGCCGCGGTTAAAATCTGGTGCGATTTAACATGTGATTAAAGGAACATGCTAAATTTTTTGGGACGTGTATTAAACACCCTGCTTGTATGAGTGCAGGCCAATTTTGGATCAAATTGTTTTTGATGACTTGTATGACAGTATATGTTCCTGCTAGCATTCATTGCAGCTAAGCTAACTAGCATTAAGTTGTCCGGCGGGGTCGGGAATGTGAGGGTAATGGACACTTTGTTGTCTGGCACCACAAATGACGGACAATAAACTGAAAAGTTGGTTAATTTTTTTTTGTAGGTAGTCAGTCAGAATCAGGATGTACACGCTCATCTCTACGTTCTTGCACAAAATATGGAAATACAATTAGAGCAAGGACAACAGGGCGCACTAAGATACACGGACATGTAAAACCCTTCTATTTCTAGGTGGACTTATGTGGGTACAAAAAACATACATCTCAGTGTGGGTTAAATCTCTGAAATGCAATGAAGAGAACAGGACTGGAACCACCCGTCTCTGATGAGGACAACCAGGGACACGGGCCAGGAATATCCCTCTGTTTGAGGTGTGTCACTGCGGACGTTGTGCTGAGTGTCATGAAAGAAATGTGTCGCTTGCACATGAATCAATACATTAAATTTTGAAGCGATTACACAACTCCGCTGCCACATTAATCCAATTGTGTTGCAGCTGGTGTCTTTTTTTTTTTTCCTCGTGCCAAGCCATCAAAAAAAAAAAAACCCTCATATTTATTATTCTATTTTTTTTTTATCCTGAAATAGAGCACAAGCTCAAGCTGGTACATAATCCATCCAACATTTGAGGATGTCGTTACAACTGCTGCTGCTGCTGCTGCTAAAAATAAATAAATAAAAAGAAACCCCAACAACAACACAAGAATGAGGGCAAAGAGAAGAAGAGAGCTTCAGTCATGTAAAGCTCTGCAGAAACAGATGGGAAAAATCAAGAGGGAAGCGTTCACTGCTGCAGGGAGAAATGTACAGATATGGTGGGCCAGGCTTTGATTTTTCTGTCACGGGCAAACAAACCACACATGCATACCCACACACACATATGTACCGTTTTGAAGCAAACAGTGAACCACCTCTAGGAAACCACACCCTCATTTCTGCTTCTTATCAGCCCATTACGGTGGTAACAGATATGATTAGTGGAGTTTAATGAGCTCTGCAGAGATGGGAGTTGTGCTTGCTGCTCTTTGCTCCGTAGCTACAGGAACCCCCAGGGTCCTACTCCGCAGAACGAGTGATGTGTGTTCCTCACCGTTTGCACCATTTCTGTCTCTTTATCATATGCATGAAAATGACGAGTGAGTAGGTGGCAAGTCGGCAGCATTTGTGAACGTGCTTGTAAACATGCGAGCTTTCTATACGAGCAAGTCAAGACCCAGGGATCATCGATGAATTTGGAATGATCCGTGTCAAGTTATGATGTGTATCGAAAGATGAAAGCAGGATCGGTTTGGGTTAGAAAACTGGCACATAAAATCTTATCAGGGAAAGAAAGACGGGGTCATTTGTGCTTCACTCTTCCTGTACGTTGATGCTTAATCCACCACATGTTCCAGCCCGCCTTCACATATCCCACCGGCCTCGCCATGCCAAACCCACAGAGCCGCTTCATCTTCACGACCATACGGCATCAAACGGCAACAACATCGCTTAAGACAATATTACATGTGCTGAAAATATCCTCGCAGGGCGATGACGATTCCCCCATGAGACACAACTCCTCACATTCCTCTTAGCTCCCTCCGTCGCAGTAACAGACAGACTTTAATTGGAGCCTCTTCATCTTTGATGGGTTGTGTTTATGTCTGGTGATGTTGCTCACCCCAGTGATTTGATTGATTTGCATTCATTTCACAGTGTGATTAAACTGAGTGGGAGTGATGTAAACAACATCAGACTACAGGCGTTTAAGAGGAGCATTAAACAATGTTGTAGTGTCCTCCAGCTGTCATTAGGGGGCAGTGTTGTATAGCAGAAAAAGCTCGTGGCGTAACATTCTATTTGATCAAATCTGTGCTGTAGAATCAATAGGGTTTTTATGAACCTGCTTCTTTTTTACTATTATTCATACTTAAAAAATACCTTTGTTGCTCAGTTCTATTCATTTTTTTAAATTTTCCCATTCATACACATATTCTGCCAGTACCCAGATTAATTTTAGATAAATTTATGATAAACACATAAAGTCTTAATTTTTGCAAATGGGAACCAAACCACATTTGCAGGTGGTTCTGAGTCAGATTCTAACCAGATCTCTACAAATGCTTCTGTGTCTCACGAGGCTTTGAAAGTTTTCTGTACTCCAGCAGCTCACGCAAGCATGTCAAGTTTGTGTCTCGTGGAGAGATTGACAACGCCTGGATGCAACAAATCCGGTCTCATCACTTGCAAATGACATTGTGGACAGAAAAAGATCTGATCATAGTTCACCCCCCTTGTCTTTTTCGATCTGTAAATGAAAATATGCACTATGACATGTATATCACCTTCTTCTAAGACCCCGGAGAGTTTGCCAGCGCCTGAAATAACTTTGGTCATGACGACTTTAACGCTGATGATCTCTGACTTGGTTTTATAGTCGCAGCTCTTCCAGCCCATCTGTCCCTTTTTACCAGATGTTTCACGAGTCTTATCATTTCTGAACCGTGCTCAATGGTGCACAAACATTAAACTGCATGCCGAGCTTCCAGTTAAGGACTAAAGGAATTAGTTTCACCAAAATGAACATAAAAAGAGGTGTTTACTGACGCACACGGAGCAGCCTGCCATGATCTGGCTGGTGGATCTTTTGATGGGAACCCCTGTGGAGAATAGACATTTAGAAAAACAGCAGGTGAACAACCAGCAGGTGCTTTTTTACAAATGTTATATACAGTGTTCACATATAACAAAAAAGATATGCTGGAGGAGTAGGTGTAAAAGTACAGAGAAAAAGATATTGATATTTAGCCATTTTCTTTCAGAAGTGTTCTCACAGCTGAGAAGATCTTTTTTTTTTTCTCCCTACTTCTATGCAGTGTAAAGGTGCAGATATTTTTAGAATACCTGACCAGAGCTATGATTTTTCCCTTTTGCTCACATGAGTTTAAAACCTACAACAACCAGAATGCACTGGGCTTGTTGTCCTCTAATGCCACATCAAGGCTAGCCGCACTCTCGCTTTTACTCATTACGACATTTGAGACAGGCAGCTTTTCTGTATAAATCCGCGCTATAAATTTCTGAAATGCTTGGAATATCAAATGAAAGTTTCAGTTTTCATTATGTCTCACCTATTGTTGACATACATGATCAGTGTCTGGATTGTTAGACATGTAATGTAATCTGCCCTCCCCCTTATATATATATATATAAACCAGCTTTAGTAGATCTGGGGGCAGCAGGCAACATGGAGGGAGGTTGCGTATGCTGCTACCCACAATGCAAAGGAACAAAACTTGTTGGAAAACTTGCAACCTTTAACGTGTTTAAAAAAAAAGGTCAAGAAACACCAATATTGTTTTCTAAATTTATTGAAGGTGAGCTCTTGGACACTTCTGCAGAAACCTTTGAGTTGGTATTCAGGCACCATATCCAACCTTTAACGTAAATTAGTTATCTTAGCCAGCAGTTATCACCACTGACCTCAGACCATCAGAAAAAAAGAGTGTTTCCAATTCACTCACAGGCTCTATAGAGGACGTTGATGAATCCACAGTAACGCGTTTCAAATACTGCATGCAATACAAGCACAGTATCGTCTAACTTCGGGTATGTCACACCAGTACGACCTTGTACCGCTCAGCACATCGAAGCAACTGCAAGTAACAACAGCTGAAATGGCTTTTTGGCTCATCATTCTCCATATTTCTCAACATTTCTCCAAGATTTCATGTGTGTTGCAAACAATTCCCATGAAATAAGCCCCTTTTATCTCGATTTCAGGCCGGCTGCTGCATCTTATCCTATTAGGTTTGCCACATACATTCTTACAGACATTTCTCATCGGTAGTGATCGTATTTCCCCCGGCACCCAGACGTCTCCTGGTGCAAGAGATGAAGGCCTGACAGGGTGCCACTGTGGCCTCTCCTCATTCGCTGCGCTGCTCCTGTGCCATAGGACGACATGCAAGGCACTTTGAGAGTCCCTGAGACACAGAAAGAAGAACGTACCGGGGAGACAGGCAGAACAAAAAGAGATGGGAGAAATGCAAAAGCTGAGGTGGAATGACAATGTTGTTTCCCTTGCAAATATTGCAACTGAACGAGTGCAATGTTCTATTTCTCTCCCACCTCCAAACCTCTACGTCTCCTTTCATCAGTTTGCAGATTTGCTGAAGGCAAGCTTGAGGTGAAATCTGCTTCTGTTTGCTGCTCAAGATAGAGAATATGTTTTTTTTTTTTTTTGTTGTTGCATTGTTATCTTGGGAGCAAAGTCACAACTTTAGCACAAAATATATATAAAGAAACGCAACTACGATCACAAGTGGCCACCGTCAGTAAAACACCAAACTTCAGTTAGGTGAGGGAGGATGCAGTCAGCTGACATGGCAACCACCAGATTGTTGGCAGTTCATTCCACACATCCTTGTTGTGTTAATTTATGACAGGGTCACACAAATTCAAATTAATATGTATAGATTTACCGCAGCGCTAACAACTGCTGGTCATGAATTTAGTGTTCATGTCGCTGTTGGTTTCACATCTACTAAGTTTTTTTAAAATCTGAGTCATGCGAGACTGAAGACCCTCCAGTTACCGTGGATCCAGACAAAGTCTGCCAACTTTGTATTTGTTCCTCCTTTATTATCTTCCTCTTGTTGTGTAAGTCTGTTGTTTAACATCCACAGCCCCACAACAAATCTCCAGGATGGGAGACATATGGATTCTGAGTGATTGACATTCAATGTGACTTTCTTCTTCTTTTTTTTTTATATCACTTCATCTCTTATTCTCTCTCCTCTAAAGGACATCCTCCTTTAAACAAACTCAGACTCTAAATTTAACTCTCAGCCAGGTACGTCTCATTCCCTCTGCTCTCCTCTGAACTTCTTTTTTTCATTTTAGTCTTAGCACGAGTAAAATGTCATGAGGCAGATGCCACTCAGGATTGTTGTATGTAAAACTTGCTTGCATCATAAAGTGGATGAATAGAAATCCAGTTCTTTTGGAGAAGTTTGGAGGAGAAAGTTATTGGGTTCATTCCTCACGTGCACGCACATGCCAGGAAGACTTTCTTTCATGCCGCTGTGTTCGTCATTGGCTCCCCCTCAGGTCTGTACCTGCAGGATATAAGCACTGCGTGATGTAATTCAGCCCCTAAACAGCATGTTTTTCATTTGATGGAGTGTGTGTGTGTGTGTGTCGGGGGGGGGGGGGGGGCTGAGCCTTAGAGGGCCGTGTGTCATTCAATTTGGAGTTACAACACTCAACCGCACGTCCTTGTTCACCTGCTCCCCAACTTCTGAATGAGGATGCAAATCGGTTTCCACTTGCTGTGGGAGGGAACTCGGCTAGTCGACTGTGCAGTTTCAGCTTCAGGTTGCATCGCTCTGTTAGATGTGTGACCACAGATTGTTGAACTGCTCCAATCTGACGGAGGACAGTTTGCTTTCACGCTGTTAAAATTCAGTCCCATCCTCGGGCAAAAGATGGTGTGGAGCAAAAAAGCTGTTATCCAACATGACTTCCTCGCATCCCGCGTTAAAGCTCCCGAGAAGTTTCCACAGCATGACAAGAACGACAGTGTGTGAAGATGTGTTGAACAGACCGACACTCGGCAAAGTTATCAAACCCCTTCTGAGGAGAAATGACTGTCCTACTAGACAGAAGACGTTTGCCTAGAAAGAAAGCCTTTCTTTGAGAAACCCTGCCAGAGTCTTTGTGGAAGCGTGAGGGAGAGACTGGGTTGTGCCAGCACTGTGAGTGTGTGCTGGTACACTAGTGTGTGAGGAGGAGAAAAAGCTGTGTGTCTTGAGTGGAAGCAGCCACAAAGTGCTCAGAGAAGGCAGAAGCAGACTGGCTGAGATGATGTTGGCTCTGAAAAGGGACTGTCTTACTTCTGCTCAGCAGGGATGAGACTCTCAAGCCAGAACTCATGGCGGACGGCAGTGAACCTCATCATCTTCTCTTATCTTCACACACTGACTGTGATTCTGTACTGCAGGAGTGGACCTGAAGAGGAACCTGTTCAGCGGGAACTCACCTGGAGGGGAGGTCATAGCGAACCTGCCTCAAACTTGCACACCAGCGGATGATTCACTTTTTTTTTTTTTAATAACCCCCAAACCTGATTAAATATAGTTGATTATTATTATTGTCCTCAATTTGATTACGGTTGATGGAGGAAATGCCATGACAGAAGAGCATTGATTGTTGCGCCTCACCGAACTGGTTTATGGTTCCAAACCATTTAATTGCACTTCGCTAATGGAGTAATGATTGCTAATGTCACCGGTTCCTGAACGAGCTTCAGTGTGGCTGATAATCAATATGCAGGGTGACACTTGAGTGTGCAACCAACAATTCTGCAGCGATTTATATAGCTAGATAGATAGATGGATTGATAGATGAAATATTGATTGTAAGGGCAGCGTCTGTGCAGGTCGTTGTCCTGATCAATGACTATGAATGTTATTGGCTTTTATGGCTCATCGACCTCATTTATTGTATGTGTATCTTACGTCCCAAATCATTAGAATGACACTGCAGTCAAGAATCGACCGATTTCTCTCAACATGTGCACTCTTTTGTCATATTTCAATGTGTCTGGTATTATTTAGCTCTAAAATCATTTACCGCCACTTCTCTATCATTCCTCTGGTGATTTTTACAGCACAGCTGCTCCTGAATGAGCGATCACAAGCGTGTTCTCTTGCATAGCGGAGCTGCATTGATCTTGTCTGCCAAATACTGATGCTGAAATCACTCTTATATTCTCTGTGTTCAACTTCGGCTTGTTTCCCATACACATCTCCCCACTGTGCTGGCTAATACACAAAAGACAGCTCAGTTTTGTGTTCTCCACATATGATCTGGCAAATGATCAATGTTCTATTCCCTTAGTGCCTGCATGTTTTAGTTTACCCAGTAGAGGGCGCTAGGAGGAAGCGTCTGAAATCCAAAGCTTGACTGAGGGAGTGAGGAGACGCCATAGGATCACGAGTAGGACATGTTAAGCATCACACACCTACTGAAGAGGTGTTGTTTCAGTGTCTGGAGCGCTGCGCTGGCCAGTGCCAGTGAACTCAGGTGACAACCGTCCCACACATGAATTCAAACATCGGATGTCTGCTCCACTCTCACCTCAAGGGGACACAGTCGTCTTCCTCAGCCCCCTCGTTCTCTTCTTATCTCTGCCGCCAAAGATTGTTTGCTTAGAAATGTCAGCCACAGTGAAAGAATGTTTGGTTACGTAACGCATTAATCTATGCTCTCTCTCTCTTTTTTTCTTCTTTTTTTTTGCGTGGGCTTTGTGTGGGAAAGAGGCTTTATATTTGCATTCTGAAAAGACCCTACTCAGATTCTTGGCCTAAATTCATCCTGCGCCATATGGATTTAGCAGGTTGGATTTCTTTATTTGGTCGACGTTTGACAGTGTTTGATACCAGCGGAACATGAGAGATTTAATGGCTCAAAGTGTGTTTGAGATGACCGTCGGATGGAAGGCCAACCCTTCGTCGCTGCACCTCTGGCTTCTCCTAACTGACAAAGCTGTGCATTTAAAGCTCTAGCAAAGTTTAAGTGCCTAAGAGATGGATAATGAGACATTAGGGGCTAGTGCGGCACCTTATGAAAAATACAAAAGATAGTTATGCTAAAATGCACCAAAATATGGAAATTGCCTTTTCTCAGCTCTTTCATTTATCCAACATTTCCACTATGTGGGTGGCCTTAGAAATAGTTGTAATGACCTTTCCGAGACTAGAAGGGATTAATGGTAAGAGGGTTGAGGAAGTGTGTGTGCGTGCGTGTGCGTGTGTGTGTGTGTGTGTGTGTGCGTGTGTGTGTGTGTGTGTGTGTGTGTGTGAGAAGGAGGAAGCACAGTGGGGCTGACTCTAATGTGGGAGTCGAGCTGGAGAGGAAACCTGAAAGGGGACGTTTGCCAGGGACACATCAGGGCAAGAACAGGGAAACAAAAACAGGATGGCTCACAGGCCGACGTGGAACATTGTGGACTGGAGAGGGTGTTGACAGAGAAAGCCGGTGACAGTAGGAAACCACTTTCTTCCACTGCATTATCTCTGTTGTTCCTGCTCAGCAAGAGAGCTGCCAGCGCCTCTGCAAAAGAAAAAGAATTTGACGATGATCCCCTTAAGCCTGCCAGCCCTCTTATATACATAGAAAATACAATTTGTAGTGTCACCTGTGGGGACTGAGTGTAGTATGATATCTTTAACCATCAGGACAAATTCCCTCCACACTCACGTGGCGTGTTTCTGTCCGTCTCTCTCTCTCTAGCTGTGCAGTCCCTGAACAGCCTGAATGACCAGATTGCCAGTTTCATGGTGACTGGACCCAAGGCTCTGGAGCAGGAGGAGCACACTTTTATTCCCCCTGAGAAGGAGACGCTGCAGAAGTCCATGACCCTGATGAGGCACCTCCTAGTGGATGCTCAGGTACACCCGCAAGTACATTCACGAGCTCATAAGATGGAAAAAAAAAAGAGTTTGTTCTCCTTTTAGAACCTTTGACATGTAAACTCAGGTCTTTGACACATCCTGCAAGAAGTCTCTTCACCTGTTTTAGGTGAATGCATTGACACGCTTTTGACTTCCACCTTCTGCTGTGATTATGAAGAAATGTCACACAGACTGAAAACTCCAGAAACACACACGCCAAAGTGACATATTTGGGTTCAGAAAATATTAATTAGTTGATCTTTGTCACATTAAACAAATTACTTGTCACGCAAGAAAACTGAAACATTCTGTTTTGAAGTTTTGCTGTTTTTCTTTATTTTATATCCAAATTCATTAAAGGAATTTTGCATCTGGGATTGATAAAACGAGTCATTTTGAGACATGGCTTGTGTTTAAATGTGATGGGTATTTTTGTTTTCCCCGGTAATTTCACAAAAGTAAAGGATAAGTTGCGTACTTTTGAATCAAATGCAGGGTTAAATTAACTTGGAAACATTGCTTATTTGACAAAGTATCATGAAGAGTTCAGGCTCTATGTTGCACCAGTACAAATTGCTCACGGTGATATTGAATGTGTGATGTTGACAACATCGGTTCCATTTCCTCCATCAGCAACTACGCCGCATGACTTCCTACAGCACATTTGCTGAATCAAATACACAAAGTATCTAATGGTTAATTTGCTTCCTCTCGCTGCTTCACCGCCCAGCACACTCTTTCTACTTATTGACAGATGACCGATGCCCCTAAAAATACATTTTCAGGGGCATCGGTCATTCTGGCAAGGCTGTTCTGAAGATTGATGTTTGTCAACTGCTGGCGTAGCATCCACTTTTTTCACACTGCACACAGAGACAACGAGCAGGTGACATTAGCACCCTTTCTCTAATATCTTCTCTTGCTGGATGAGGAGGAGGGGGATGAGGGTCTGGATTCCTACAGTACAAGCTCCCAATTAGGGGAGGGGAGGGGAGGATGCAGCCAGCTGAAGTGGCAATGTCAAGAGTGTGATTGAGCTGTTTGCAATTTAATACGCTTATGCTTGTTGTGTTAATTTGTTACACTGTCACTTTTATTCCCACACACAAACCCAAATTAATTTGAAGTGAAAAATGTACTGCTGGAGCTGCTGTAACTAATGCTGAATAGAAGGGATACAACAAAATGTCTTCAACTTGTGTTTGGCTATTTTTATTGGGTTAATTATCAAACTAAAGACCTGCTAATGAAATAGATTATGACACAGATCCAATCAAAGTGCTCCCACGTCTCCTTTTTATCACCTTCGCTAAGATGCCGGCTTTGTTTGTCTGAAGACACAGAAGGGGGAGAGGAAAACAAATTGCCATTGTACAGATTAGAATGAATTACAAGTGCAGTAACCAGGGATGTAGAAGGATTCCTTCCTGCCATTCTGGGGCAATGACAAGAGTAAACTGTCACGCCTACATCCCTTTTAGCGGCTATAGACTGTTGGGTTGAGTTTCAACAGACTGTGACACACAAATTTCATCAAGTTTCATCTTTAAAAGGGGGATCCTATGTAACGATACTTTCAGGCAGAAGTCTGATACGATACCTCAAAATTTACTGCAGTAAGACTGGGTTTAATACTGGGGTCTCCCATTCTTATGAAGGGATTTCACTCCATCTGGCACATTTCTATGAACTCATAAATACCCGCAAAATAAATCTTGAATATTGCATTGATAGATTCAAAGAAATCGATATGGGTGTGCGTTGTCAGACTCCAGCTTGGTCTTACTCACAAGTACTGAGAATGATTCACTTTTTAGTGACAAATGCCATCTAGTGGCCGTAGTAATTCTGACCACAGGAAAAATCGCATGACGTCAATATAAAGCATGAAAATCTGTATAAGGAAGGACGGAGGGTTGGTGGAGCCACTGAAATTGGATTTTGCTGCAGGAGAGTCATGCTTGATCCCTGCAGCAGGAGAAAGGGTGCTCATTTCCTGTTGCCAGCGCTGAGTGGATCCCCTTGTCCTCATGGTCAGTGCAGTCGAGGGCAGTAGTTTGCCTTTAGCCTCGAGTCAAATCAGTGTTTCATAAACCATGATTGTACCTCACAACCAAACCAGGGTCTTTTCCTTTTCTAACCCGCTGTTTTTGTGCCTAAACCAAATGTGAAACATCATTATTTGAAGATAAATGACTTCTGAGGTCGTTCTGGTTGAAGGACTCTGGTTGCTCCACATTTATAGATCAAAATTGATGCGTCTGATGTATTCGCTCAATGCAACACACGGATCCAAGCCAGTTCCATTTGCCACAGCGGAAACGCAAGTTTTGTTTTTCTGCAGGTATACGCTCGCCACCGTGACCTTTCTCTTTGGGTTTCATTGTGCGTTGCATTTTACGCTCAGGAAAAATCTCCAGCACAGGAGACACGTGGCGACTACTGAGTGACTTGTGTGACTGACATAGAAGGCGTCTCCCCCCCCCCCTCCATTTTATCGCTTCATCTCTCATTCTCTGTCTAAAAGACAGGTAGTTATCTTTCTTTCAACAACACAGCAGACTCTGTTAATTTAAGTCACAGCCAGGCACTTCTCGTTCTGTCAGCGCTCTTCTTTCATTTTAGTCATGGCACAAGTAAAATGTCACGGAGCGAATGTCTGTCAGTAAAGATTGTTGTACTTGTTCTACCCTGGAGGATGAAGTTGATAAATAAAGATCCAAAGTAAATTTTCTTTGCAGAACTCTGATATTTTTATCTTTTAAATGTGACAGGTCTAATCTGTGGTACTGCGTGTATAAGATGGCAACGACAAGGTCAGAAAATATTACTGCCTTAGATATAAGATGAGTGTTGGAGAGTTCCTGTGGATGTCACAAAACTTAAAATGTAGTTTTAATAACTTTAAAATAATCAGACGTCACCCATCTGACATCATGATGCCTGGTTTTAGTCGAACTGATGCCAAAATTCTGTTAGTCCAATAAAATATCAACATACAACATGTTCAAATTTCACATTTTGTGGAAATTGGCATGATGTTGTTTGGGAGAAATTGGATTTTTGGTTGTTCCAACAGTGATCATTGCTATCAAACAAATACTTTTGGAGTTTGAGCTCATGAATTTTCATTTCCTGAAGTAAGTGCACCACTGTGAGGAGCTCAGGCCAGAGGAGGAGATGTGAAGAAGCAAACCTTGCCCCTGACATCTGTCCTATTATATCTTTTGTAAGTCTTTGCAAGTCTGGAGAACATAATAGATGTCTGGAGGAAGAGGTTACACATTGCCTTCAGGCTTTTGCTTCCTGTCTGTAAGACTAAATTGAAGGTTCAAAAAAGCCAAGTGACGGACAGACACACACAGATTCCCCGTTTGAAGATAAAACCATGGCGGTGTCCAGTGAAGTGACCGAGGGGGTGATGTAGAACTTTAGCTGACTGGATCTTCCTCCACCTCTCTCAGCGAGAGTTCTGCGACCCGCCAGTAGAACATACTCACAGCTCTCTGCAGAGCTGCTTCGTGTGGATTTTCCTTTTCCTCTAAAGGCCCATCTGGTGTGTTTCCTGCAGTCAAGCTGGGTGGAGATTGGCGGCTGAGTCTGGCCACCAGCCTTCCCTCTATCGCCCCCCCCCCACCCCCACCCTCACCCCCGTGCTTAATCCAGCTGCGACTACATTAGCTGAGCTGTCACTCAATGAATAGATGGAAATGGAAGGAAAGATAGAAAAGGAGAGTTTGAAGTCAGGAGGATGCGGATTCTGTTTGGTGGTTAGTGAAGGTGACTGAGTGGAGACGGCGATAAATAAGACCTCTGTGACCTCCACGCCGCTGTAATCATCAGTGGAGAGCTGGAGTATCTTAGAGATACAGCCTTTTTTTCTTTCTTTCTTTCTTTCTGTCCTATTTTTTGTTTATTTTTTCTTTTAAAGTTTAGCGCAAAAACTTCACAAAATAATAGATTTCATACCTGATTAATATTTCATGAAATGCAATTTCCACAAAGAGCCAGTAATTGTGAGCTGTTTTGTAATAAGTAGAGTGTAGAGCAAATCAATATTGCTTACAGTGTTGGCTATTCTGAGAGAATCAATAATGTTTAGCTGCAAAGTTCTCAAAGTTTGCTTAGCCTTTCACAGACGTTTCAAAGTTTTCTTTCCACAAACTCGTTTACTTGGATACAGTATATCCACAGACTTATTTTTTTGTGTTGTATGAAAGTAGGACTTCACCACACGAGATAATCCCCAATCTTTCGGGGGCCACTTTGAAGTGTCTTTTAGTTTCTGAAATTTATTTTACAGTCTTTGGAATTACCGTTTAGCCCCATTCTCTCAACCTTCACCAACAGCATTTCCAAATGCAGTGGATTCAGGGAGGAGTCCCCTGAATTCTGCCAACCCAGCGCCAACAAGCGACAACGCGGTGCGACCGTCTGCTTGGTGTGTGACAGGCACCTTTCTCACTACCTTTTTGCTGCTGGTCTTCTGAGAAAAACTCCTAAAGGCATTTAGCTTATCAGTTTCAAGGTCATGTTGATGGTACACTGACCCAGGAATAGGGAGAAAGGTGCCACGTTAATTCCTCCTCTGACCTCTGCGCATCTGCTTCTGTACAGAGTAACTTAAACTGACCATGCATGAAGTACCTGTGAGTTTGCAGTGCTGCCCTTACAGAAACTAACTGAAAGATTAAGAAGCCAAAGGAGAAAAGAAGACTCTTACCTGCTGGCGTCGCCAGTCAGTTTAGCGTTAGCCATTAGCGACTGCATTGAAACGGGTACTCGACTGTTGTACGACAGGGATGTGAGTACTTAAACTTTTTAATCTCGTGTTGAAAAGACACACACACCAGAAGTATCGAGTGATTTGTTCAGAATATTCATTATGAAAAAAGAAAATCCGTTAAGGATTCTTAAACATTATATACACAAGGACTGGCACCCACTTGTGATCTTTGGCACCCCCCTTCAGCTGGTCCTGGACCCCAGGTCTGCTCCATAAATCACTTGTGTTCTGCTTTGAGACAAAATGAGAATCCCAAAGTGAAAATCCTAAATTTGTTGGTTTCATAACTCCTAGTTTTGCATTAATTCAATTAAACACTTCTCTGTTATCTGCTCATGTACGTGGAGAAAATCAAATTTTGCATAAAGCAGCAACATCTATCACTGGCAGAGCAGACGGAACACAGACTCTTAACAACAACCCACACTGCTCCTTCTTATCTAATTTTCGAGCATGAACACATTTCTTTTCCTGCACCTTTGCTCATCTGAAAAAAACAAAAAAAATCCCCCTGTGAGCTGTGTGATCCTGTAACATCATTTTCTGTGCTTTATAGCTAATGAGCTGCCTTGTCGCAGCATATAAATTCATGTGAACATACCTGTAAGGTGTTGTTTTGGTCTGGCGTGGTAATTTCTCTTCAGAATCCCTGCTAGCAACACACAGTTGGCCCGTGACAGTGAGCTACAGCCGTGTGTTTCCTTTGTTTGTTCTGTTATGCGCTGGCAGGTTGCCAGCTACTGGTAAACAAACAAGACACGGAAACTTTCAACCAACAGTCAAAAACCCACAAGTGCTGTTTTTTTTCTTTCTTTTTTCCGTACATGAAAGTCCCACCAATATATTCAGAAAGCGTTCGGCCATTAGTTGTGACTGCAAAGGGGAATGATTAGATGTAGTTTGAATAGTATAGTTAGTAAGGTAATTACCCTCCTCCTGTCTCCCGTCTGTGTCGACTGAATACCTAAGTCAGTTGCGCCTGATCAAATATCTCTCCTGGAAGTGTCCAATTAATATTTCAACACATACGACTGACTTCCACATATATTAGCCAATAGTTCTGGACCTCTGCCCAGGGTCACGGAAGAGTGCAGGCTGCACGCGGTCTCGGTGGACTGGGGGAGGAGGCGCTGTGGCGGGAGTGAGTGTGTGATGGGTTTGGCTGGGTCAGCCTGTCCCCCTCCAACCGGGGCCTCAGCTGGCCCTCTGGAGCACGGTTTTTATCCATGCATAATACATCAACTTGGTCCGTCTGCCCTCTCCACCCTTCCTCTGACTCCAGCAGGCCTGTCTAATAGGCCCTGCTCCAATAAGGGAGCAGTCTGACATGCTGCCATGTGCTGCTCTGCCGATGTCTTGTTGTGGTCCAGTTTGGTCCCGCTGTGGGACAAATGGGAATGGAGTAATGTGTTTCAAAGGGAGATTTCTCCTCATCGGCTGGTGGAGATGGAGTGTTTCCTGTGTTTCCCGTAGTTTTCCTTATCAGCGCTGGTTTCTTTTCAGTTGCTGATGTTTAATGCATTGTAACACGCTTTAAAGAGAAAAAGAGATTTGTGTAGAAAATATCTCCTTTCAACTAAGCACATTTCTGATAGATGATTAACGTATTAAAGGATGAAAGAAAAGCTGTTAGTTTTCCAAACAAATTGAATTAACCACTTTTTTACTTGACTAATTTTATCCTAAACTTGTCTCAGTCCAACAAATGCAGAGATCCGTGTGGGGCCATGATGCTCCCGCTGCTGCAGCATTTATTTTGTCTGTATTTATTTCACTGGCTTGTTTTTTAATGGTTTATTGATTTTGTTGGCAACACAAATGCAGAAGAAACATTTAGATACCAGACAAGTTTGCAAGGAAACCACATCATGCCAAATATTTTTATAGACATGAATACAAATAAACGTTATTCAAAACCGAGTACCCAGCTGATGGTACCAGTATTCTACAAGATAAAAGTTGGTTCCAGTTAAAAGATTTCATTGTAGTGCCAGTCTGATGATGTCTTTGCTGACCAGCGATTGATGATTTCGGCTCAGAGAGGTAGAGCAGCCGTCTAGTAACCGAAGAGTCGCTGGTTTGATCCTAACTTCCCCTGGTGACCATGTCGAAGTATCCTTGAGCAAGACACTGAGCCCATGATTGCTCCTGATGTCCCTGCGACAGACTGGCGACCCATCCAGGGTAAACCCGCCTCTCACCCGATGTCAGCTGGGATAGGCTCCACCCCCCCCCCCATGACCCTTAATTTAAGCGGTATAGAAAATGGATGAATGATGATTTCATTTCATTAAAAGCAGGAAGTTCTTGAGAATTCTCAAGATCTACTACGAGTTTCCTGCTCATTTCATTTCATTCATTTTCATTCACCATTTCTTTTATTGATTCTACATTTGAATCAAAGCAGAAAGCTCACACTACTTCTTGAGAATTCTCCATCTTTATCTTCATTTTAATTTTTGTTTGACTTTCCCTAAAGTCACAACTGCCTGATCCTGGTGATTTCAAGGACAGGGCGAAACTGGAGTTTGTTCTTAGTGCTGCTGCGGTAAGGAGTGTCACACTTGCCCAGGGTTATCTACTCCACTCAGCAAAGAGCATCCAAGGGAATATATACAATTATGTCTCTTGCACTATCGACCACTTGCAATCAAATTTTTTGAGACCGCACAGTAATAGAATCGTGGGTGTCGGATGCATGATAATGCTGTCCATATGCTGGGCTCATGGAAGATGATGGCTTATCATGTAAAGACGAAAGTGAATCACATTTTATTGTAGGAATAGAGTTCCAAATGGCGCAGAGAAAAGAGTCCTCGGTCATAGTGAAACCAGAATTGTGGATTCATAAGTCAGCAGGAGATTTATGTAAGAACCACGGTTAGCAAAATGGCCCATTAGTCAATTATCAAAAAAATATGCATTAACAAAAAAAAAAAATCCTGCTGTTGACTCCATGCACGGATTTAACCTGTAAATAGAGAGCTGCTAGTAGCCAGTAGAGGGCAGTGATACGCCTTGGCTACATTGAGTCCGCTGCAAATTAAAAGATAGAAGAAGATTTTGACTTCTAAAAATTGTTTTTTTTTTGCTTATTCAAACATTCACAAAGTCTATTAGAATAGAAATATTTAAAATCAGGTCATGGTTAAAATGTGACATGTGATTCATTTCAGTTAATTTATTCCAAAAAGAGAATTAATTAGTTACTTAGTTACATCCATTAATGATTGTGAGAGATGGAAATCGAGTTATTGTGAGGGCTTTAAAATAACTAAACAAGATAAATAGACGGATTGATTAGATATATATTTATATTTTCATGTTCAAGTACTGGTAATAACATTTACAGCACCACTGCCGCCTGCACAGAGAAGGAATCCGGAGCGGTTGAGGTCCACCAGCAACCATTAGGTTGAGAGAGCAACAGCAGTCAGCAGCTGCGGTCGCTGGCAGATGTTTTTGTCCGTGTCGTAAATGTTTCCCCCCTTGTTTCCCGTGTATGCTGCCAGTTCCAGGTTGCATTAAACCACTTAGGCCAAGGTTGCCCTCAGATGCCTAAGGAAAATAAAAGAGTTGCGTAAAATCACCATTAGGATTTCCTCAGGATGTTGTAAGGGAAAACCTTTGATATAAAAGTTATTGGTCTTAACTATCTAAGTATTCCCTACATGTTAGAAGGTCTTTCACCATCTTCCTCAGAAAGACCTTAGCTCATAAAATTGTAATAATGTGGAACATATATTAAGACAATGGCTGGACTGACTCAAGAGAAGGAGGAAATACCAAGATGCCTCCCCCCCCCCCTTTTTTTTTAAGACAGGACACAATGAGCGATGCACAACTTGTTAGACTGAGAGTCGTGTCCTTACTCTATCTTAAAAATCTCTATGAACAAACAGGGAGACACAAACGAAGGAGGAACGTGAGCAGTTTTTCCCCAGTCGATGTGTGCGTCTCCTTTCTTGCTGTCACAGTAAGACTGTGATATTTCCTAATTACTTGGTCCACGGTTTGTTTCACAGCCAGATTTCTCACATCGATTTTTGTCTGCTATTTCCTGCCACGTCTTCTGCTTGAGTGTATTTTGTTACGGCTGCGTTAAATTCTCTCCACGTTCTTTAATGAGAACAACATTCTCCTCTTCCCTCCAATTTTGCTCTCTTTTTTCTTCTTCTTGGACGTTTAATATTTAGCCATTTTGGAGAAGATAACAGACACTGACATCGCTACTGTCAGATGAGGCGTTACAGAGTGTAACCATGGTAACCAAAGTGGACTACAACAACACCCACAGCGGGACACAGTTAGGGGCACAAATTTAGAGGCTTCATGCAACGCTCCTTAATGAGCCCCTCGGTGTCTGGGACAACGTTTGAAACTCACGGTAGTTTAGTCAACTGAACGTTGTGAGTGAAAGCGGTGATTAAAGGATTTTGGAAAGTCAGTTGGAGTAATTTATCAGTGAGTCTGAAGGTTTATTAGTGGCTAAAACATTACCCAGCAACAGCATGTGCAACAGACAGTTGTACTTAAATCTTTGTTATCATATTCATATAAATTCCAATTTCTTTTTATTTCATTTTCTAAATTTTACTCTTACTCCACTGAAGTTCTCACTGTTGAATTGCCCTGATCCCAACTTGCACATGACTTATAAAACTGAACTAAATGTATAATTTGGAAGCCTATAAATCTCCTGAGAGTTTTCACTGCGGTAAATATAAGAACGAGCCTATTAATATTACCCCGTAGAGTCGGTTCAGGTCTCATCGATTTGCAGCAGAAGTTAAGTCAAGATCATCCTTTTCTCAGCTGCGTCAGCACTTCTGCTGTATCAACTTAGTGGCTCCGTTGAAATAAATGAGGGCTTTGCTTCTTTTGTTTTAAAGCTTGTAGGGTTGGAATATTGCTGATTAAAAAGGGAATTTATAAAAGCTATTCATGCGAGAAACGCCTAAAGAGCTTTATGATGGGTTACTGAGGAGATTGTGAGTTTTTGTTAATCAGTGTCGCTGTGGCCAAGCGGACAATTTAGATATTTTGCCATGAAAATTGAAACGGTAGTAACAAGTCCGCAAGGTTATATGTGATGCTGACATGACATCACATGACATGCAAAATCTGCAAGTACTTTCTCACGACATAAATCTTCAGGGACACAGAGGATCCGTCCGCTCAGCTAACAACTAAAGTCCCATACCAGTTTGTGTAATTAATAACTGCATATTCCGATCTCCCCTCAACAAAATGATATGTCTATTGATTTGTGATGTGCGCTTAACAGAGCGGCACATCCCTTTGCTCCCATGTCTTCCATCAAGTCCCACGCTTGACAGTCTTGAACTGCTAACATCAGAGTTCAAGGTCTAAAGACAAGACACTTGCTTTGGGAATAGCAACATCGAGTAGTGGTTAATAGTCTGCATCGATCCAGAATTCAGTGTTATCGTGGCTACCAGTTCTCCGACTGTCCTTAACAGTTTCCCGGGACACTGGGAGATGAAGGAGAACTGCAAGCTTGATGTCAGATTTTTTTCTGCAGACTTCTAGGTAAAGTAAACGAACCCAGAACAAAATCTTTTCAGATTGTAGTTTAGGAAGCAACTGAAATGGACTTTCCTCCCCTGAGGGGAGTTGTGTTTTTGCTATTGAGTGACTAGGCAGCTTCAGCTTGATCGTTCTGTTTTAAAGACAGTTGAAGCCCGTGTGGGATTGTCTGTTAAGAGATACATGGCCTAAAGCTGTAAATTCTTCCAGATTAAAGGGGATAATCAGAACTACAGCTAATAACAGATTAGCTGTAACTGCACATAACAGAGCGGACTTTATTTATCCACTACAGCGCTAGATAGTATATGACATGTACATTACCTTTTGTTTATGGTTCATCGTAAACCTTTGTTGTAAGACTGTCGCGGTGTTGAACAATAGATTTACGGTTATGTTGACTATAAACTTCACGCTTATCCATAATTTACTCTTGCACAACTGGACTAGAACCAAGGTTTTATGTATGCATAGGTCTGTCAAGCTAACACAAAGACAGCCACAACACTCAAAGTCAAATTCTCAGCTATAGGGACCACTCAAAAAGCGTGTGATCACTTTTCAGCTCAGACAGAAGAGAATCGATAAGTTAATCACAACCCGCACTCTCCTTTCTTCTGCTAAATCTGCTCCTTTGGCTGGTCTTGTAATGTATTCATGGACTAAAGAGAGAAAAAAGGTTTCCGCTTGATGTTGACGTTCTTTTAAACACAATAGAGGTTGTTTAGCCTGGAGCAGCTCGTTTCATGAGGGTCCCGATAAAGTGGCAGCACGGCTTTAGACTGCGCTGATTGAAAGATGATAAAGCGTTTTAGAAATATGCGGCGAGGGTGTGAAGGGGGAGTGTCACATTGCAGACACATATCGCTGTATTAAACACAGCCTGGCAAGTCAGCAGATGACAAATAGAAGAATTCATACAGGCCTTTATCCATAATTTGAAAAGCGCTGGTGCTGTTATCTTCTTGACTCGTTGGATCGTTCTCTCGAATGCAGAATCAGTAAAACAGAGGGAACTTCACAATAAACCGCTCAGCAGCATTTAGTTTTTCAATAATCACTTTTTCAGTGGCACATAATGAAAAAATAATTAAGAGTTGTTTTATCTTCTGAATCATGAACATGTTGTGAATGAATCAAGGCTAGCCCTCTCCATTTCTGGACTTTTGTAGAATTTATCTGTAAAGTGCAGCTGTGGGGACACTTATTGGATCTTGTGGAAGCTGTAAGATAACAATACTCAGTGTAACAATCGGGTACTGGGTTATAATTGTGCTCAGTTCATTTTGATTTAGTTTTCACTTTTGGGAGTTCTCCTCATTTAGGACTGCAGAGGAAACACTGTACGTATCTTGTATTTGATGATTTCAGGCTCCAGAGGAGCGGCCGTCGAGTGCCTGAGGTACTTGAGTAAGGTAACATTGGCAAGTGCTAAAGGTGAGCCTATAGTGAAGCCCAAATACACGCATTTCATTTACTATATTTTCTAACATTGACACAAAACTCAATAAAGTAATGAAATATGACAGTGTGGCATGGCCGCTGCTTGACTTTAATTAAAGGTGTTGTACAAATTTGTGGTGTTAATGAGAAATTGAAGTAAAGCAACTGTAGCTTGGGGGAATTCTCTCTTGTCTAGTCTATGGCTCCATCCATCCATCCATCCATCCATTGTCTTCCGCTTGTTCCTATTAAGGGTCGCGGGGGGGGGGGGGGGGGGGGAGCCTGGCGTGGTACACCCTGGACAGGTCACCAGTCCATTACAGGGCCAACACATAGAGACAAACAACCATTCACACTCACAGTCACACCTACGGTCAATTTAGAGTATCAATCAGCCTCGTCCCCAATTGCATGTCTTTGGACTGTGGGAGGAAGCTGGAGTACCAGAGAGAACCCAGCACGAACAGGGAGAACATGCAGACTCCACACTGAAAGATCCTGTGTCCGAGCCGGGACTCGAACCTGGAACCTTCTTGCTGTGAGGCCACAGTGCTGACCACTGCACCACCGTGCCGCCCTCCATCCACACCCTTATGTTTTTATTTTGAAATGCATGTTTGTGCTACTATCTACACTACCCAACCCCGTTTTATGTTGAAAATTCTGGATTGTTGTGTGGGCGGAGAGCAAGAATATCAGGGTCACTGACGTTGGGATGCTTTTTGGGAAACAAAATCAAACCAAAACACCAAAGCTGGGACTAAATAGTTTTTGTGATTTCATCATTTTTGTGCGTGCACTGGCTTCCTCCTGGTACCGCTCAAACATTTTGTTGTATTTTATGCTGCTTTGACTGGTTTGTATCACTTTTAGTAACAATTCCACCTGGTCTTTGGTCCGACAAACAGAAGCCTGTAGTCCTAATCCTTGCCTGTTCTTTTTCCACCTGTGATTATCTCCTGCCACTAAGCAACCACTACGTGGTACAGGCGTATCTGATATGTCACTAAAACACTCGCGTGGACACGGACAGTTTTTGTCTTAAGATGTCGTGCAGATCTAGCCGAAGCATAATTGAAGATCCTTTTAACATTCCGGTTATTTGTTTGGCGTTAACACATTCTGATACTCAGATATAACCATTCTCAGACACATTATGCCTTATCCCTTGGATATGTCTGTCCCCCTCCTAAGTATTACACAAAAAAATCTTGTATATGGAATAATAATGTTGTATAGTTCCAGAAACAGCTCTCTTGCTGCCTTGTTTTCCATCTGTCACCTTTCAGGAGTAAGAGTTCTGTTCACATTATGCTTTATGTAAAGTGATATCAGTCCCTTCTTTGATCTTGGCCAGTGATTACAGAGAGTAAAATAGACGGAGTAGATCTCCTTATGGTTAAATACCAAAGTAAATGGGATTAGTTTCCAGTTTCCCATGAGGCCTCCTGATCCTGCCACAAAGCTGACACACTCAGTGGTGCCAGAAGAAATGATAGCAGCTCTTCTCCTCAGCGTTACTCGGCTAATGTGCACTTCTAACTCTTTCTAAATTCAACGAAGCAATTTCAGAGGACTTACCTGGACAGCTGACTGGTTTGCATGAGAAAGTGTATTTAAAACAGTTTCTGAAAGGCTGTGGAGAGCAATTATTGGAGGACTCCGGGTTGGCCCACCGGCAGTTTCCACAGGTAAAACTCGTTTCATTAGACGTGACATTTCACTTCATTTTACATCCATGCCAAAATAAGACATTCTCATTTAACAAAGTGGGAGCACCAAGGGCAAGAAAATGCTGTGGCACATGGGATATCAACTCAAAGGCGTCGTACCTTCAAATGTTTTGAAGCCAGTCATCCAGATTTTTTGGGTCCTGAGAAAATCCTTGCTTCCTACTCTGGGTCAGGAAAATGGCGATCCAGAAAGAGTCTCACCACACAAACCATCGCTCTGTGACATTTATTCAATGACCGATAAAACCTAATTATAAGTGGTTTAGGTATTAAAATTATGGTGCACCTAAACTCTGAAATTCCCATAGCACTTCCTCTTTAGCTTTTCTGCAGCTGTTGTTTTTTTTTTTAAAAAAGAACAACTTTTTTGTGTTCAGGATTTAATTGTCGGCTGCACGGTGGTGCAGTGATCGGCACTGTTGCCTCACAGCAAGAAGGTTCTGGGTTTGAGTCCCGGCTCCAGCACAGGATCTTTCTGTGTGGAGTCTCCATGTTCTCCCTGTGCCTGCGTGGGTTCTCTGTGGTACTCCAGCTTCCTCCCACAGTCCAAAGACATCAAGAGGGGATGAGGCTGATTGATACTCTAAATTGACTGTAGGTGTGACTGTGAGTGTGAATGGTTGTTTGTCTATGTTGGCCCTGTGATGGACTGGCGACCTGTCCAGGGTGAACCCTGCCTCTCACCCGTTGATGCTGGTATAGGCTCCAGCCCCCCCCCCCCCCCCCCCCGCGACCCTTAATAATAGGAATAAGCGGAAGACAATGGATGGATTTAATTGTCAGTTTTTCAGAGCTCAGCGGTAAATTGTAAATGTCATTGACTGTGTTAATATAATGGATGGAAGACCACTTTCTGTTTAGTGTCATTTTGTAGACTTTTTGATATTAGCAAGTATTGTATTATTGTTTAAAAAAAAAATCACGCAAGATGGTATTGTGATGAAACTTTCAATGTTTTGTGAGAGTTCAAAATAATAGAGCAGCATTTTACAATGAGTTATGGATATGCCAGAAAGGTATTTTGATGTTCTTTATCATGTATCATGTAACGCTGCTCTCTTCTTCCATACTCTTAAGGGTCATTGGCGTCAGATGCGTTTCTCCCTGATTCTGTCGGGGCATGCCCGACCGTTTTCAATTTTGCTCCTTCTGATAACTTTGCCTCCTCCGATAGATAAATTAGAACAAATGACTCTCGCTCTTTCTCAGCAGGCAAATTGCGTTGCCTTCCGCTGAGGCTTTTAGAATCAGCTAAAGAAGCGCCACTGCTATCTGTAATTAAGAACGGAAAAAAACCCAAAACACTGTAGCAACACATTTGGACTGCTAATTGAACGCTATTTGCATTATCAATAGTAATCATCCAGCTGCCTCCCCTGGATAACTGGACATTTTTCATCTCTGCATATTCACAGGGGTTCAAAAATGAGACCCCGCGCAAATGCACTACGTGTCTCTCAAGGAATCTGCATTTATAAATATTCTTCAGCAATGGTGAGGCTAGAGGATCTCTGATGGGCTTTTAAAGCTGGATGTGGTTGACTGGACTGCTTTAAGTGTCTCATATATATATATATACATATATATACATATATGTACACACACATATATATATACACATATATATACACATACATACATACATACATACATACATACATATATATATATATATATATATATATATATATATATATATATATATATATATATATACTGAATAATCTTTTTTTTTAACAAATCCTTTTCATGTTTGTTTTTAGCACATCTGCTAGGTTCTCGAGGAGGTTGTAATCCTGTAAGCCTGTTTGAGTGTGTAACATTATTAGTACACCATTTGGATTGCAAAAAAATAGACAAGTGACTTTGATTGGGTGTCACTCTCAGGGGAGCAGTTTTTGGATGAATGTGATATTGTGCAGCATCCGACTCTCTGGCAGGTGTTATTAGATGATCGGTGTGATAGCTGCTGTGTTGCTACGATGAAAGCTGCTGCAGATGGATCTTATCTGTCTGTGCGGCTGCGGCAGCAAGACCTCAGCATGAAGCATCGGGGAAGTCAAAGTAATATCCTGAAGCAAGTATGCTGTGATTTAAATCAGTCTTTGTATTATTGATATATCTTGCTGTCTACAGGAGCGTCTATCTGCGAAGTTGTTGGTGCACTTATTTTTTTTTCCCCCCGCTGGATGCTTCATCAAATCAGCTTTCTATCTTTTTGGAACTGACTCATTCCAATCACTGTGTGTATACATGTGAGTGAACGTCGTCGTCTACAGACATAACGAGTGGACATTATTATTTTTAAAAAAGGCAGATAAAAAAGATGCATGACGCTCACTGTTTGGATTTTTTTTTTTTTTTTTGACAGACCCTTTCTACTACCCATCATTGTGGGGGAGAAAAAAATACACTTCCTATAAATCACAGTCTTTGAAGAAGGCATCTGGGAAGAGTGATGTCAGGAATACATTGTAGAAAGACATGCTTAGATCTGTAAATTGATTTTTGTGCTTTTTGCCACCCATACAAATGGTTTCTGAGCTTAAAGTATCTATATGGTAACAGAGCATTTGTTACGCTAGGATTACATTCAGGAAGAGGTGGGGCATAAATCTCTGGGCGAGTAGCTGTAAACATTCTAAATATATACTCAGAGAGCTCCTAACTTAAACATTATTTTTTACAAGGGAGCTGAATATTTATCTTAGTGAGAAGGCGTGGCTGACCCCTGTTGCTTGGTAAGGTGTGTTTGGCTAATCCCCCCCCCCCCTCCCCCAAAAAAAAGAAGAAATGCATGAGATAGTATCATCTAATTATTCAGTGTTGTCAATATTGAGACGTGGCGCGGTTAAATACTATTTTAGGGCAATTTCAGCAAAAGTTTGCCATCAATTGTTCGAAAAACTCTGATTTTTGTTGTATTTATTTGCTTGTATTTGGTTACTATGCTGGTCATTTTAAAAGTAGTTCATAGTAACGTGATGCAGATTGGGCCCAAACACATCACTTAAAGATATAATTGTCACCTGATGTTGATGTTGGTAACTTGAAATTCTCAATGTATTAGTTAGTCTTGTACTACTTACTTTGGAGAGTAACTGAAAGAATACGATCAACAATGCAAAATGTTCAAAACTAGTTTCCAGCACAGGTTACCAGATTGTTATCTTGCCATTTTTGTACAATATGACCAACACCGGCAGTGTGATAGGTGCTGAGGAATGTTTGCCATTTCATTTTAGTTGCCAAGTGTTGAAAAATGTTCAGGTTTGGGTAAAATGCTTCTCTCTTCACTGTCACTTCTTAGCCAGTCGTGCGCTCTGCAGACCAACCCTCACATCCCTCAGTGCTGAACCATAGCTATGGAGGAGTCCTTGAACCAGGTACTCACCAAAATAGGTCAGTCTTTCCCATGTGGTTCAGCCAGGACTCACGTAAGGAGGAGAGGAAGTACTCTACTTTGTGACAACATTTTTATTCCCATAATATAATGTGTAATGGAAACCGTATCTCTGCTGAAGAAGCACGCGCTCTCAGGAGCTCCCAGCTGGGTGGTTTCAAAAGAGCGTCTGGTGTTTTTATTCGGAGGAATTGCTTTGGTGGACATACGCATGGACTTTGAAGTTCCTTCTTTCAGAAGAAATTGAATTCCCAATAACTGCATAGGAAGTAAAGTAAATTTTGTATTACCTTTAGACACAATCCTTACAGTCCGCACACTGACTGAGAGCAATTTGGATCTAGCCGGGTACCAGATGAGTTCATTAAAATGCAAATACAACAAAAAACACAGCATTGGATGAATACCAGCTTCCCTTGTTGCTTGCGGGAAGACAACTCCCACCAGTGGTGACATGAAATCATCAGCTGACTCCCACAGCAGCGACTCTGCAGTGACCCTTCAGCATCCTAATATCTGGCCAAAGCACTCAATGTGCCTGCGCTGCAGTCGCCTATCTATCGATCCATCAATACGGTTGTCTCTCCCCTTTGGTTGCTGTCATGGGACCTCCTACTTTCCTTCGGTCATACTGTGATTACTATGGCTAGTACTCATTATCTGCAGTTCAGAGGTCGTTTTCGGCACTTCTGTGTACTAATGAGCTGTATCATTCTCATTGGGAAGCAGGCTATATTTCTTTATTGCCAAAATTACACTTCACGTTCTGACTCTAAATGTTAGAGAAAACGCAAAAAAGAAAAGACTCACCGATGAACATGTTTAAAGTTAACGAATTTAAGCGCAAGATTGACTAGTTCTGTCTTTTTTGAGAGATGCTGTCTCGTTTCTGCAAAGGTCAGCCTCCATTTAGCTCATCTGCAATGCGGTTGCAAATGTAACTGCAAAGATGGCGTTGCCTTTACTGCCTGACAGCTGCAGATATTGAGCACGATGACTGTTTATTTTAGCTTACAGAATGCCAATTTCTGCCTTTCTAGAGAGAATAATTTCTAAGTATGAAAAATCCATAGTGAGCGTGCTCACCTGGAGAGAGCAGGGTAATGTAGCACAGCACTGCACAGTCTGCCGTCAGCCACTTAGCTGCAGCGTGACCTCTCCATGAAGGCAGCACTATTCATTATTGAATAAGGTCCAGCGAGTTATCTCCTATGGTTCCCATATGGGTAGTAATGACTTTCTTTGATTTACATTTAAATTCTAGTCACTATATGATACATTAGTCATATATAAACCGAGAGCTGGTGAATTATGCCAGAAAATGATTGACATTTTTCAATTAATACTGCAAGCTGAATTTAATATGTATTGTGCATTAATTAGCTGGAGGAAATGAAAATGACCTCAGCGAAGGAAGAATTTGCATTATCTCTACAAGGTCCTGCTTACGCTGATCGCTCAGCTACAAGCAAGAGAGTGAAACTGTAGTCAGTTTTGATTGATGTCAATTCTTATTAGCTGTGATGGAGAAGTCTGATAACTTCACTATCAGACTGATCTGATTAATTCAAAAAAAAGGTCGGCGTCTCTACATCGGAGTTCCTGCCTGTGTTTGCAGTGCTGCGGCTGGGTTTGAAAAGGTCAGATGACGGCAGCGTGTAAACAGCACCGTTCTAATGGAACAACCAGCCTCTCCGTTTTGGTGCATCATTCACAGCAGTGTATTGTTCCTGTGCCTGAATTCTAGTTCAACTGACTCAAAGATGCTCGCAGGATTCTACGATTTATTTGGTGCAGCTCACATCTTCTTTTATGTTTTGTCGCTTACCTTCAACTACGAGATTTATCCTCTGCACCGTCGATGATGTCAACAAGTTTTAAAGAAAAGAAAACGACACTGGTGCTGTTAGAACATATGTTACAAAATCATGAATTTTTTATGGTGGTCAAGGTTGTGCATTAGGAGCCGCTTGAATGTTTCAGCAACAGACTATTGATCCTTAATGTAACATTAGTTGAATGACTCATGCATAGGCAAGCTTAAGCATCCAGGGGCCCATTTCAGCAGCAGCAATGTGGGACACAAAGAAAAAAAGGATTCATGTTGGTTTACATTAATAATTTGGGACTTCAGCGTAGAAGCATCATGTGCACTTTCAGTGTAGAAATGATCTAAACATTTCCCTTGATTAGACAAATAAAAATAAAATGGTGCATTTTTGCTTTGAGATGAAGAGAAGACAGTGCAACTGCTCGTCCAGATCGAATATCACCACGGGTTAGTGTATTAGATGACATGAAAGCAGCTTAAACACTAGCCTGTAGTTCATTTCTGATGCAAATGCACACTTGATTTATACAGTAAACAGCGTAACAACAGTGTAACGGTGTTGTGTGGACAACTGGATGGAAACACAATGAAACGAATCACTTCTCGGAGTGATACCGAGCGCACCGGTCTTCATATCAGAGCGTCCCTCCACCCACCCCGTCCTGCACCTGCTGGGTCTGCACTGCGCAACGACACCGAGCCACGTGCACCTGGCTGTGTCGATCAACGACAGACTCCGCATGGCAGAGCAGAGTGCAGTTGTGATCGTCCACGTCCTTCCACATTCTCATAAAAGATCCATCACATGTGGGTGATTCATTCCGTTTACTTACATGCTCCATCGGGGGCCCTTTGGGAGGGTGGGACACATTTTAATAAGTTTAGCTTCAGATTGATTATTTCACCCGACTGACCCCAGCAGAGCCCACCTTTCTGCCCCTGAAATCTTTTTCCCACTTCAAGTTTATTTCCATGCGCTTACATGTTTCTCCACCATGAAACCTGGTGTATAGAACCATCTCATTGCTGCTGCAGACACACAAATATTGACAAAAGGATTTCAGTACAACCCCCCCCCCCCCCCCCCCCCCCCCTGTTGCTCTTCTTCTCTCTCACGCTGATAATTACACTTGAGCTATCTTTGATTTCCTCTGCCCTCATTGGGAGGCCCCCACTAGGTATCTGGCTGCTTTTGACATGGGTTGTAAATAATATTGAGAAAGGCTATAAATCATGGTAATTCTTCCTCAGACCTGCTCTCCAGACCACGCAATGAGATTGATCACTTGTGGGCCTTTGAGGTCTACCTGTGAGTCTTGTCCCATGGATATAAATGATGTAGTACTCATGGAAATGTAGTATATAGTACAGCAACATTGTGTATGGGAGTTACTGTGATCTGAGCTACAGGGCTATGCAAAACTATGACACATTAGCATTTTTACAATAAATGTTTTGTTTAATCTTTTGCTTTTTAATTTAACCCTTTAAGTAAGGTGTTTTTTTTTTTCAAAAACTGTGCGCACTTAATCATAAACACAGTTTAAGGAAAATATATTTTTAGATATGAAAGGAGATGGTTTAAGCTGAATATGAGGATCAAATCATTAGTTGAGCAATTGAATATTTCGAACCAGGATAAAAAGAAAAGAAACTAAATTGCTGAAGTTGGATGGCAGGAATCAGCTGTAGGCGAACAGGTTCCTCAGAGATTCATTATTGAAACAAAAACTGAAATCACACGCAAACCAAGAATCCAAAATCCAAACAGGCAACTAAACCTGCAGACTAACTGCTAAGAGACAAAAGGGAAGGCAAAACAGAACCAAGAAAATCTTAACAGCAGGCGTTAGAATATGAGGGCAGGCAGGAGAGACTACAGAGGGATGCTGCGGGGGTGACGTATTGCCTTGAATAGGCTCTGTGGTGAGCAAACATTCACGAGATTTACACAATAATCTTCACAAATAAATACCACTTTGGTGATATTTGAAACTTCGCCGCAATCATTAGAAGCACAAAACTAATGTTAGGCTGTGAGGGAACTACACCGCAACCTCCGTAGCAACCTCTGTAGTCTTGTTTAGCCACTTGTTAGCAACTGCTGATTCGAAGAAACATAAAAGCTTCGAAGTCCAAGCGTGTGATGTACGACGTAGAAAACCAAACAAATATAGGTCTTATTTCAGGCATTCAACTATGAATGAATTCAAAAAAACATAATTTGAGACAAGGGAACCAGGTGTTGTACAAGAGATACCCTAGTTTGAGAGTTGGAATGGCCATAAAAACAGATGGGAAGTGACACATGATTGTGACACTCGAAGGAAAAATATCATCTCAGATCTCTTAACTCAAATCCATCTTGGGCGCAGAAATGGTCTTGACTTTAAGCCCTGTGTTTGACGGATAAGGGATGCAGGCTGGTGTAGTCGGCACGGCGAACACCTTTCAACAAGAGAACCTTTGAATCCAAGCGTCCTCAAGTTAGATGGTGGAGGGAAGTAGGAGGAATGAGATCAATATTCTCAGCAGGTTATTTTACATGACGGGAAGTTTCAAGAGGTTGCCAAGGTCCTCTGTTCTGTTTACATATTTTAGCCACCTGTCCAGCACACAGCTGCTGAGTTGAATAAATCACCTTGTTCCTCTGCATATTTCACTTTTTTAAGACTCTACTTCTCCCATTACAGGCAGGTGGGAGCTTAGTGTGCTGAACTGACTTGGAAAATCATATTTGAACACATAGTTGGTGAAGTAATCCCTTCTGTGTACAAGACTGGACTGGACTGGTAACAGCTGCAAGGCATCCTCGAGCACTGGTGCTTTATCTCCCTTTTGGCAAAACCCTGATTAGACTTGGTTTTATCACACGTTCCAGCTTATCTTCTACCACTTCATTAATGCAGCCCTTGTCTTAATTTGCCTTCCAAACCCATCATAACGCTGGAGGAAGTATGGCCTTGTGCCGCTCTGACAGTTTGAGGTCATTCAGAGATTACCTGCGTGGACGGATGGAATTACTCTCAGATTTGAGCAGGATACATGCACAGAAGTAGCCTACATAGGCAGAAGTGGGAGACATGTATAATTTCTCTGTCACAATATGTCTCCTAATGTCATCTAGGCAAGTAGAAGTTGCTATCTTGTCATAATGGGTGGCATCATTAGATGAAAAGTGTGGCATGTCTGACCTCTAGTTGAGTGAAGAAGCCGTTTTTATAAGTGGGATTTATTTGTCGTTCAAGAACGACTGAGGGAAGTATTACGTTTATTTGCTGTGCTCCAGAGAGGGGAATGCGCTTGTCCAAAGAAGATATTATTACATCTACATCAAGTGTTGTGTGACTGACATATTTTTTTCGTCTTATGTGATATCTCTATAGTTTTCTGTCTTCTAATACTAAGATATAATGTTGCGACACATCCTTGCACAGTTTGAAGCTGGCTCTAAAATCCTGGAACTTTCTCCGCTGTTACGTGCACCCGATACCAACGAAAATCACAAAGCTTTTGCGTTGATTGCATGTGCTTCAATAGAATTCACCACAGCAACACCAGCAGCCACCTTCCTAACGCACAAATGAGTTCAAATGTGTCTTTGGTTTCTTCCCTTTTGAGCTGCTGCAGCTTCCATGTTGTTTGTCGGCTGTCGGACACTTGCTTGCTCCCAGCGCGAAGGCCGGCGCTGTGCATCACTTCACGCTGGTGCATTTTCCAACTACAACCGCTGCACCAATTGCTCAACTATGATAACGTACAAGTATCAGCACTCAAGTAATCACCAGCAAATCCATTTATTGTGAGCCAAAAGCAAGCCGGTTGTGTTCTTTCCGCATTAGAGGGTTTCTTTTGATGGATAAGCAACCCCGGGTCCACTGTGTGCAACAGTCACACTAATATTATCGTCTCCAGCAGCAGCGCTGAGGATATGTAATGTGAGGGCTATTCATTTTGGTCACAGTTACCGGTGGTGTACAACAACAAATACTTCACCTCATGTAACACACACGTTCCTGCAGCTTTCTCCTGCCTCCCCAGCTCAGGCTGTAATCACACAGCTCCCACACGCCCACATCCCAGCGTTCCCATCATCAACACTTCGGCTGTCTGCTACGCTAATACAAGAGGTAATGAGTTCATTTTCAAAGATGTGAATTTTTTCAGTGGAAGTACAAAGTAAAACATCAGGATTGATGGAATTCCCTCTGTGTGTTTGAGGCTCCTCTTTCTTTTCGTCCTGCTGATTTCTGCGAGTGTCAACATCATTAGGTATTCAGATGTATTTATTTACCACATAAAATTTGGTATATTTTACTCGACCAACATATTGCTGCATTTTCAAGAATATGTTGCCTCATTCATGTTGGGAGGAATTTCTTCAAAATTGACCCAAATATTCTGCTGGAGATAGGGATGAACCAATTCAGGGGTCAAAGGTCACTGTTACAAAATATGTTTATTAATTCAAATTTCACACACACGCGTTAATAAAGATATTTTATATCTATCATTTAGGTCTTTAGTACCACACATACAGTATAAGCCCCATGTGTGGATCTGCAGATGTCTCATACTAAATACACTCAAGCCGCCATAAGAATCATGACCTCTGCAAATGAGGAATGAGACGATGTTTGATGTACCAAGAGAGGTCTGGATGTATTTTTTTAAATGTAGCTAACAGCAGTGAAATGCAGCTTTACAGTCACCACCGAGGAAGGCTTTTGTATTAATCATAACAAAGAATGTCACATGGTGGATATTAAGTTTTAGAACTTAAGTTATCCTCATTATAGCGTTGTAATACTTATCAAAAAAAACCTTCTATGCATGGAGGGACATCCATGTAAACTGAAGCTTGACTGGCAAGACGTACTGACAAATACTTGTCTTTTATCTTCCTCTCATATTGATTCACAAACAGAGGTACATGTTTTAATCCCAAATATGAAAGATATTTCACCATCTGTGTGGTTGAAGTGAGAAAAAAGCTTGTCATCTATGTTGTGTGCTTTTGAAGGAAAGTGGTTTTGAAAGGATACATCAAGCCATTCAGCACCCCCCCCCCCCCCGAAGCACCTAAACAGAGCTCCTCTCAATCCTTGTCACAGAGATGACGTCTGCTGAATACTGAGCAGAAGAGACAGGAGCTACCCTCAACCTGAAACACACAATCACTCTCTCTCTCTCTCTCTCTCTCTCTCCCTCCCTCTCTCTCTCTGTCTCATTCTCTCTCTCTCTCTCTCTCACAAACACAAACAGACACAAACAAAGGCAGACGTACATGCAGACACGTACACACACGCAATTAACCACATCAAGTGCGACAGCACACACCTACGCAGGGATTTTATTTCACAGAACAGCATCCACACACATTCCCTTTCATCAGGAAAAATGGACCATCTGTGAGCTCTTCAGGCCACCAGCCGATGACGTGCTTTAAGAGTCATTTTAACACTGGCCGTGATCAGAATTTAGAATCTTTGTTTAGAGGTCAGCATCATTTGGTGTTCGTAAATTTTTTTGTGTGTCTCAAGTGTCATGAGGTTGATTAGTTTATTTGTGGGGATTTCATATCAACATCCTCTCCTTGAGTATAACTAGAATTTAGAGTCTTTGGGATTGCTGGTGATCTCGTGTGCTGCACCATCAGAAGGCATAGAGGCTCCACATCCATCATCCTTTACACACATACTCCAAAACCAGTTTTTTTCAGTTTTTAAACCTGTATGAGGCCTTTCTGCCAGTGTTTGTGTATGAGATCGACCTCTGCGCCATCGTCCATTTGACTTTTTGATGTACTGTCGCTGTTTTCGTCTGCCTCACTCTGACGCCGGGAATGTGAGGCGGGAGGAGGTGAGTGAGGGCAGAGGTGATTGGCTCTAGAGATTAGAGGTGGATGAGGGAGTTGGGATGGGGTAGCACACTTCCCTACCTCTAACCTACCCGCCGTTGTCAGAGCGGATAGAAAACGTATCTGTCCGTCAGCAAACAGTGTTCAGCTGGCTGCATCTGTGTATTTTATTTCTTAGTCGTGGTACATGCAGTGCTGACTTGCAAGGACAGCGGGAGCATTGATGTCCACTGGCCGGGAACCTGTTTGTTGGCTGACACAAGTCGCTAGTCTTATTACGATGATTATGATGTCAGACAGTCTGCAGAATTGAAAAATAATGAGAAATCAGGGAAAGGACACACAGTAAAGGCAAGAAAACATGTCTTTGTAAGCCTATTTCTCACATTTTCATTGATTGCAAGATAAAGCAACATAAATTGAGGATAGTTACTTTACTCTTGCAAAGTTCCTATGCAAAGAAATGTATTATTAAATCTTGTGTCATTCGATGCCTTTAAGAAGAAAAAGGAAAAAAAAAAAAGTTTGGAAAGCTAATATAACGCAAAGCTGACGCATTGTTTTTGCCAGTTGAAATACCAAAGGTAGCTGTCAGTGGATTTCATCAGCTCTTGACTAAAATATGTTTTTAATTAAAAGAAATAACAAAATATTCTCAGGAAGCTGGCAAGTGGATCCACCTGTAAACACGTATACAACCCATTTTTGTCCCTCGGTGTAATTCTACGCTACCTTGTTTTTTTGTTTGTTTTTCTTTTGCTCAGTTGTGGGTCATACAGCTTTAACAGGCGTTTACAACTGCTGTATGGTGACAGCACTGCCTGTCTGCATCTGTGTTACAGCCACTGAAATAATATCTGACCTTTTAGATACTTACATGCTTTGCTATAACCATAACCTATAAACTCCACAACAATCGTTTCTTTATATTTATTGGTACTTGACACTGACGTTTGAGTTGGAGGTAATTCAGGATTAAAAGAGAGAAGTGTCTGTGGTTTTTTTTCTCTGTCTATTGGTTCTATTAAAGCATTTATTCTTACAGTTTCATAAAATACTATTGCAAACATTTGACTAAATGTCTTGCATTTAATCAGCAGCTAGAATGTGATGTAAAAGTTCACTGATGTCATCATAAATAAGGAATTGTAGGGAAGTGTCCCTCACTGACATTTGGCTAATGCAGACGACTCAGACTAACGCTGGGTGTTGTGGATGTCAAACCAGTGACCTTTTAGCTACACAAATGTAAACTATCTAATCTGTCAGGGCTACACAGACAGTTGTCTCTCCTATACTCCAACTGCTCAGTATTATCAATTTTTAAACAGTGATGGAGGAGGAGGAGGAGGCTGCAGAATAAACAGATTACAGCAGGGAACATTATTCTGTGTTTTCAGAGAGTTTGTGTCTGGTCTTTGTCTGGGTTTGACCCACCTCGTTGGAGGGAGTCCATGTCATCAGTGAGACACTTTAGGGGGGGCATAAAGGGGTTGAAACTATGAAATGATTGTGCAATGTGTTTTTCAGGTGGTGCGATGCAGTATACAGTCTAGAGAATATGGAATGTGGTTTTTGGGCTTCATTGGTGAAGGCAACGACAGGAAGGAAGGATTTGGTCAGGATGGACTGGAGGCCCCTGCCAGAGTGCAGTGTTTCAAAAGGTTCTTTTCCTTGGGTGAGGGGTCAGCTGCAATCTTACCTGCATGCCTCAGGCTCACCCTTGAGGGGTCAAGGTCCTGGAAGGATGGCAGATAGCAGCCAGAAACCTTCTCTGGAGAGCAAGTGATGCCTTGCGGTCCATCTTCCTCCACCATGGTGATAGAGGAGGACTTAATGGCGTTCTGGGAGTGTACCATCATTTTAACTGGGTGGTTCCTTATCTGCCACAGGATGCATATTTCTTGTGCTCTCTGTGATTATTGAAGGAATAAGTCCTCTATTGTTATTCTAAACACATGCAACAAAAAAATGGGTCCTTTGCATTTAATCCGTCTGCTACAGAGCAGTAAATGCCTGCGTGCACAACTTGAGTACCAACTCCAGAGTTTTCTGCCAGTGCCATGTTTGAACACGGGTCCCTTCGGCTGCCTCCCAGTACCTTGGTTTACCTGTAGCTGTGCCAAGGTACTGGGGTCACTTGAAGCAGTTGGTGCAGCAGTCCAAGGCACTTGCAGGTGTATTAACCTAAGCTACATGTCTAAAACCAGAGAACTCAGAGAAAGGACCCGATGATCAATACCGGGACCCTCCTGCTGTGAGGCGACGATGCGTACCACTGAGCTACAGTGCTGTGTACCTGATGCATCCGATTCTGCAGGGGTGATGGTGGTGCCTAGGAAGCAGGTGGACTGGGGAGTCTCTAAGTGGGATGTTAAATCTGAAGTTAGCAACCAGCTCCACTGTCTTAAGACTGCTGGGACCCCAGATGAATGACAAGGCATCCGGGAGTGATGTTTCTGAGGTGGGACTGCAGAAGACACACAAAAGACTTCACAAAGGTGAGGTTGGCGGGTGTAGTGATTAAGTACTTTGGTCTCTGGTGAGGTGCGGAAAGCATCTGTGAACAGTGAAGACAGCTGATCGCCACACTGCTTCAGGGGGGATGGAGGGAGGTTTATGTTCATCACTGTGATCCGTTGCTCAATCTCTCCCACAAGCCTGGGGGGCATTCTCAGTTTTTTTCCTTTGGGTCGTGTCTTCACTCAGCCTCTCCCCACAAGTGACAAACTGAAACACATCTTTTGCAGAGGTCATAAATGACGCACACCTTGTTAATATTACAGGGGAACATATACTTTCTCTCTCTTTCCCCCTTTACATCTCTTTTCCTCTGCGTCCGCCCCTCAGTGTCTCTCCCTCCACTGCTGAATGCGTTTTCTGTGTACTCTGACTCTGCAGTGGACGTCTTTTTCGGCGAACCTCATTCTCCCCGAGATGAGTTGATCTCGATGAGAGATCAAGATAGCTACAAAAACTCAATTTCCTTACTCCTCCAGAGACATGTCCTTTTACTCAACCAAAATAAAAGAAAGCAACTTGAGAATTCACATCAGCACCGCCCCGCATTACAGCACCTTTTCCACCTCATTGGCTGGCCTTTCCAGATGCTATCAATGAGCAGGTGATTTTGGTGCAGCCCATAAGTTCTGCATTGCAGAGGCATACTCCGAATCACTAAACACAGATTGCAGTATATTTACGTTGTATTCAGATTATTTGCACAACAGCAGAGCTGATTTAGAGGCAGAACCCCTGACTGCTGAAAGTACTACACATAATACAGTATCCTTCCCAAAGGAATAGTTTTGACTTATACGGATCGCACTACATGATTTTACTTATATAAAAAGAAGCAGATTTTGAGAATGCGCACTAAGTATTTCATTGTCTCATACGGTGCTCCTTTCGTACAACTTTAATTTGAGCTCCTGAATAGATTAACACTGAAGCCCATCTTTTGGGGAAGACAAAACTAAATCATTTATCTCGTGGCCGAGTGTCTGCAGGAAGAAATATTGTGCCCATCCTGTACTTGACAGGTTTATTACAAAGCTGAGACATTTAGAGAAATATCTCTCCTGAGCACATCACTCCCAAGTTTTAGTCAAGTTTTTTAGGTCTGACTTGTACACTTAAATAATTTATGAAGAATGTGCCCTGAATCCAAATATATGTTTGGAAGATAAAAAAAATGATGTAATGGTTCTGAATTTTTTTCATGACCTGCTCATTTTATTTTTATACAGATGGGGTGCTTATTAGAGGCAGTCTGTTTTGTTTTGTTTTTTGGGGGGGTGGGGGGTGGGGGTTGGTGGGAGGGTGGATGTACAAAATAGGAAATAGATTCTCCTTTTTCAAATAAACTCCAACATAGTGAATCCATAACTCCCATCATTGCTGTTTCCATCACCATCACTCTGATGAAGATACACAGCACATAGCCAAGATTATTCACTCCAAAACAAGTTGGTGGCAGTCTGCCGATGTCATTTCCAAAGATGACTTGAACTTTTGATGACAATTAAATGGGAACGGAACCGCTCTTGGTGACTGGGAGCCTGCTTTGGGCGCGATGAGGGTTTGAACACTTATTACGTTGCCACATCAGTGCAGCCAGTCAATCTGCAGCCCAGGAGACTGTTTTAACAGTAATCTGTCCAACCAGGAAATGACAAAGAAAGATTTCTAATAACTGTATCATAGTTGGTAATCCAGCCATGCCCACTGCCAGAGAGTTCATAAAACACTACAATTATGGTATGACGATATGGAAATAATTTTCATAATTACACACCAATATTTAATCAGTTTAATTCTTTGAAGACACAGTAATGATCGTGCTATTCAATATTAAGTAAGAATATTTAACGCGGCTTCCTCTAACCCAATGTGTATTTGGTGATTTGGTTATGTTTGTGGTGTTACCATCTTGTATAATATTTGCAATAGTTGGTCGAAAACCAAATACTTCTCTGCAGTTATCTGTACACGGATATTTCTGTTGTTGAGAAGACACTGAGAGAGAGCCATCAATGATTATTAATGATCATCACACGGCTCTGGAGAAAGATGCACGCACACACACCCCATTATCCCGTTTACCCCACATACACCTTGTCTGTAAGCTGTTAATTATTTACATCATTTACAGTTACGAAAACAGATCTGGTGCAGCAAAGTGGAAATTACTTCTTTTGCTTTGCTACAGTAAGGCCCAAAGACTCACAGGGTTTTGTATTTGTAGTGGAGTTGTTGTTTTTTGTTGTTTTTTGTACAAAACACGATTGATGAACACAAAGGAAAATTCATGTGAAAAACACAGGATGCGCAACCGGTGGCAAAAACTTTCTTTTATATTTAACCACAGCAGCCGAATTCCGTTTCTATTGTTGCCTGGCAACAAATACACCCTAGTTTGTATGCAGAGTCTTAAATGATATTGCTTAGCAACAAAATTCCGCTCTAGTATTTACAAAAAAATGAAACCAGTAAAGCGTAACAATGACTTTTTATACTGCATATACAGAGAGAGAGTGCTGCAACTTTTTTGCCCAACTTTAGTTGAATCCAGTGACTTGGCAGCAACAGGCCTGCTGTGTGCGGACGGATGCTCAGCAGCAGCACAATGGAGGACGGCTGCGGAGCGCTGATCCCACTCCCCACTGTCTCTATTCATATGCTAATCCAAACCCCCACAACATCCACTAATTACTGATCCTCGGCCGTTGGCATCCGATTCACTCCACTGACCATCAGACACATTCAAGACCCCAAGAGAAAGAGAGACACTGGCGAAAGGATCATTTATGTGAACGAACAAGCGTGAATTGTATTAGAAACACATGCTTGTGTATGGAACCAAACTCACAATAAAACCTAGTTGGATGTTTATTAATGATAAGGATGTTAATCAGAAGCATCCACAGAAAACAAAACATCGATTTGAGAATGATGTTCATTGTTCAGCGGATGGCGGTCGTAGCTGGAGATGGACGTTGATGTGGAACCGGGGGTAAAAATGATGATGACTCATGACGCTGATATGCTCCTGATCCTGCTTTACATTGGTCACTAGAATCAGATTTGCTCTGCCTCTCCACCTCTGCCTGACTCTGAGTGCTGTTACTTACATTATTCAGTTACTGAATACTTTTATCCACACTTTCATATTCTCATCAATTTGAACGGCGTGAACCAATTAACCAAATGCAACCGAGAACACTTATTCAACTGTACCACCAAATCTGAACCCATGGACAGAGTAGGGTTGACGTTTCAAAGTAAATGTGGAATATACATATTGTTTTCTTTTTCTAAGGTTCTCAAAGCATTAGTAAATATTGCATGCAAGTGATGGCAAGTAGACTATACTGTATCTTGCATTTACAGTGAAGAAGCTATGAAAGCATCAACACGTGCATGCAGACATATGCATGATGTGTACATCGACCATCATATTCTATGGATGAACTGCGAGAGGAGAACACAGTATCTTAATTAGCTGGAACGGAGCAATACTCTTCTGACAGCAGAGGAATTTCATTAATAAACATCAAATGACTTTAGGATTATTAACCCCCAAGTGTGTGTGCGCATGTGGAACTGTGTGTGCGCGCATGTGGAACTGTGTGTGTGTGTGTTAAAGTGAAGGAGTGAGTGAGTTTTGTGTGTGCCTGCCCTCCCCTGTGACAAATGTATCATATGCGGCAGCAGGGTCATCTATAAATAACAAAGTGATGTTCATTTACAGAGGGGGGGGGGCGTGTGAGTTGTGTCCGCACAGATGGATGAACGGAAGGTGCATGCGTGTGTGTGTGTGTGTGTGTGTGTGTGTGTGTGTGTGCGTGTGCGTGTGTGTGCGTGTGTGTGCATGTGTGTGTGTGTGTGTTCTTCTCCCTTTTCTTGCTTGCATACAGTAGTGGGCAGTCAAGTCAGATAAGTTTTGTTGACGTGCCAGTGTGAACCTCACTGCTGGGCCCATACACACACACACACACACACACACACACACACACACACACACACACACACACACACACACACACACACGAGTGCCTTAGGCTACGGTATCATTTTCTAGCATTACCCAGCAGTTGCTTGCTCCCCTGGTTTGTGTGGTGCGGTGGTTACCATATGCATGATGTGTGGAGGTATATGTTTACATAACCTCGGGAAACAACAACAGCACAGGCCTTCTGCTGAGTGACGGGCCGTACTTTTACTGTCCAATGTCACACTATAGCTGAGAAATGCAAGAACGAGTCAGAGCACTGGATGCAAACCCAGGCAGTTTCCCCAACCCTGAGGCTCAAAGTCACTCTATACAGAGCTGCTGATTCAATGCCATTATTTTCACTACTAAAAATGTGGGGTCTGTAATGTTCAATGTCATTCCTCGGCTGTTGGATTGGATCCTGGGAGTGTGAGACCTGATTTCTGGTCTGTAGCACCTGTAAGAAAACTTTCTCCCTGATGTAATTGTACAATGGGTGAGGGGAAGAAGCCGAGAGCCCAAATGCAAAGCCCAAGGGAGCCAGGAACAGGAATGCAAAAGCTTTGAATTCATTCCCTTAACAAAAAAAAAAAGCGATGGAACGTCTACAAACAAGGCAGCTCAGTGAAAGAAGTCCAAAAGGAGCCTGAAGGTCAAAAGCAGAACGTCCTGTGTGTGTGTGTGTGTGTGTGTGGGGGGGGGGGGGGGGGGGCCTTTGGCACAAGATCAAATTATATGAAAGCAACAACACAAACAAACTGGCACTGAACACTGGGGGGAGAAATATAAACACTATGAGGAGGTAAATGTGGGACAGGTGAGCAGGTGGGCGTGGAGATTAGGTGACAGGTAGGTAGAGGCAGGGGAGCATCTGCTGGACAGATGGAAAGTGGCAGGGAGTCCAAACAAAAGATCATGTAAGAGACGCACCGTTGTTATTGTAAGTTTAGCAGCTTGGTGACTCGAGTCTCTGCCCTGCCTTGTAGGTCAGGCCAAGGAATCTTTCAGGCATGCGAGTACACAAGCAGTCATGTTTGGATACGTGGCTGAGACACTTTTAATCAAATATCATAAGAACATATGTCAGATCTGGCATTATGTCTGAGTGTCAGGGAATTCAGCGCGTCACAAATCTGTCAACTACTGTCAGGGTAATGCAGGTCTATCAGTCCTGATTTTGAGTGTGTGTTATGGACTCAGTATTCTTTCTTTGTTCTTATTGTTTTCCCTTAGTCACTGTGTTTCTGGTTCATTCTTATTTTATTTTGAAAATCTCTTTGCCACCTTCTCTTCCTTACTTTCTGTCTTTGCCCATTTTCCTTTTTTCCTTCGATCACCTGTGTCTGTTACTCTGTCCTCTTCAGCCTCAGCCTTCCTCCCAGTGTTTTTTTCTTTTTTTTCATCCATTCAGCTCCTCCTCTGTCCTCTCTTCAGTGGAGTTTATATTTTAGTTTGGTTTGATGTCTTGGTCATATTCTGTTTTTTTTATGCCTTTTGTTCATTCTCTTTTGTATCCCTTATGCTGTTTGCTCCCCTGTCTGGTGGTTGGAAATTACATTCAGTTTGTATAAGATTTGTTTGTTGGTAATAAATCATCCTCAATTCCTGAGAGAGGCCACAACATACACTGAAATATCTTTTTTTTTTTTGCTTCCACTATGACATATTTGATTTCTGCATCTCTCACAAAAACAAACTGGTTTAATCAACAACTTGAAAGGCCTATTTTAAGGTGTGGTCATCGCTTTGTTGGGTTGAGGACATCTTACAGGCTTGAAGCTACCTCATGCTACATTACTGCCTCTCTGTGCAGTACAAATGATAAATGGACACTGCACATCGCGCTGCCCTCAGATATTCATATTATGCTATTTTGCACTATTGTGTGAATGTCACTGAGAATGTATTAGTCTTTCATTATGCTGTATACCAGTGTGTTAGCACAATAAAGCTGAATTGGATATCAGCTTCTTCTTGTTATAAACTTAGTTGTGTGAGCAGTTGAATGGCAAATGAGACTATTTGGGTGAAGTAATGCTTTCGGCCTGCATTAATAACTGCCCAAATAAGGCAACTCAGCAAGCTGTAAACACTGACAAATGATTTATTTGCACGGTTGCTTGTTTACTCATCTGGTAGGCACAGTGCTCCATTCATGTGTTGGGATTCTGTAGCTCACAAGCGACTCCACCATCCCTTAAAGATCAGGCTCTTCAGCAGCTAAAAGCTTCATAGTGTCCTAAAGCTCATGACTAACTTGCCAAAAAGGAGTTTTCACTGAAAAAAAATCTGTCGGCTTCTGCATCGGATAATAAGAATTAACGGAGACAGTTGTGGGCCGTAAAACCAAGTGAGCTCAAAGAACTGTATGGTCCAGTCATAAAGGCACCTCGTTACCCTGCTCTGCACCAAACAGCCAAAGTTAGCGACTATGCTAGCTGCTGAACACAGTGGAGCCTTTTGCTGCTAATGAGGCTAATACTTCTCTCAGGAGTCAACTGAGAAGTAAATACTGGATTTAAATTCACCAGGTGGAGAGAAGCAATGATAACGAATGATTCTGTTGGATGTGTTAAGCAATCGTTGTCTAACAATGTCACTGGATCAAAATTAAAGGTGATACCTGCCATTCTGAAACACAAATATCCAAGTTTCTCTGTGCCTGCTGGCACGTCAGTCCCACATTTCAGTGTCCAAAATGTCCAAAATATTTGACAATTAGACTCCAGATATATTCAACGGGTGAACTGTTGTGCTGCAAAGGAGAGAGAAGAGATGCTTGCATTCATGTTGCCTTTGAGACATTAGCCATCTGCTAGTAAACAGGTGACAGTGTTGGTAGCCTTTTACTCCTCTACAAACAATAGAGAAAAGTACAACGAATATACACAGTTGGTGGTGGCCAAAGTTCTGATTGAATATAAGAGGGGCAGAGAAGCGCGTGGCTTTCAGTCGCTACTTAGCCTGATGACTGACATCCATCCATCCATCCATCCATCCATCGTCTTCCACTTATTCCTGCTAAGGGTCGTGGGGGGGCTGGAGCCTATCCCAGCGGCTACGAGTGAGAGGCAGGTTCACCCTGGACAGGTCGCAGGACCAACACATATAGACAGACAACCACTCACACTCACATTCATAGCTATTGTCAGTTTAGAGTATCCAATCAGCCTAGTCCCCAATTGCATGTCTTTGGACGGTGGGAAGAAGCTGGAGTACCAGAGAGAACCCACACAGGCACAGGGAGAACATGCAGACTCACACAGAAAGATCCCATGCCTGAGCCGGAACTCAAACCCGGAACCTTCTTGCTGTGAGGAGACAGTGCTGACCACTGCACCACCATGCCACCTGATGACTGACAATCAAAAATAAAAAGAGCTGCCCCAAAATTGATATTACAGCTATAATTTTCATGTGTGTGTTTTTCCCTTAACATTTTTCTCTCTTCAGACTCTTTGCTAATTTTCAAGTATATAAATTGAAGAAAAGCAGCAAATATTTCTGTCAAATGACTAATTGATACACCAAATAATCACTTCAACACCAGTGGAGTTTATGGTTCTCACAATTCAGTTTTAATGCATCCAGTGGACATTTAAAGGCCTGGACAAATACAACCCTTCTTTCACCAGTTTGATTAAGCCAAAGAATGGAGTAGCAATTACAAGAGACATTTGTACTGCAGGAGTACCTCAGCGTGATACTGTGATGAAAGCTTTGTTTGTATAACTAGGATTGTTTTCTCCTCACAACTGCTTCTTTGTCAAACTAATGATTTCCTTCCCTTTGACCGTGAGCGCACGGAGGGTACATGTACTCACAGAGAGGAAGAGGCAAAGCTTCTCTTAAATCAGTTTTCACAGTCTTAGTGGAATTTGTTGTGTGTCAGTACACTAAATCCCAAACCCTTGTAGCAATATCTCTTGAAAACAGCTGTGCTGAGGACTTGCATGTGCTTGTATGGTCTAGCTCAACCCCCCCACCCCCCCGTCTTTCTCAGCAAATGGTACAGTCCATTTAAAAAGGTGCCTGTCATCTCTCAATGCTCTGTGTCCTTTCAACAGTCAGCTGCGGGGAGCACATTTCACAGGGGCAGTTCTGGCTCTCTAACACACGCACACACACACACACACACACATGCGCACACACACACACACACACACACTCATGCTCTTACAGAACTCTCTGAGACACACACACAGACAAGCATGCTCCAACACTGACACACTCACACCACACATACACCATCTCCCGCCAGCAGATACATTTCCCCTGAGCCGGATGCCTCTCTTTAAGGGAAAGGACAAACTGCTTTGAGGATTTAACTTGGCTGTCTCACTGAAAGGGAAGAAGAAAAAGCAGAAGAAAAAGCAAAGAAAGGAAATAGGGATTTATTTGGGGACACCTTCACCTACTGGAAATGCTCAACTTGTCAGCATGACACCTTTTGCGGATTCCCCTCTCCTCCTCAGGCAAAAATCCTGAAAATGATGGATGACAACAAGCAGTTGGCTCAGCGCATAGATGGGGCCATTCAGTCGGCCAGCCAGGAGGTGACCAACCTGCGTTCCGAGCTGAGCGCCACCAGCCGCAGACTGACTGAGCTGGGGGCAGCTGACTCCTCTGCCAGCATGCTTGAGACCCTCCAACACAACCACAACGGTAAGTGAGGAAGTGCCAAGAAGTAACAAACGCAGAGAAGTGTGCTGCTAGAGCTGATGTGTAGAGTCTTGCAGCGTGTGCTTCAGTGCACATGTGTTCCTGAGAAAAAGCTGTATCCATGGGAATAAGTGTTCATCTGATAGTGGGTGTGTGAATGAGTTGAACAAAAGGAAGTGAGGGGTTTCTGCTGGCTTGTGTCCATGTTCACTTCTCCCACAATTCCCCTCTCGTGTTGAATAAATAAACTTGTGAACTTTGGGGGGGGGGGGGGTAGTGCTGCTCTTTGCTTAGGGCAGACTGGGTAAAGTTACAACCTCTTTTCTCTCTTTGGCACTCTGGCTTGCCAGTTCATGCACTTCACCCTTAACTGGGCAACGGATCTCTATCTCTTGAGGAGGAAGGGAGAGAGGGGGCTGGTTTTAGGGTTGCCGTGGGTTACTGTTACCGAGAGCTGTTGAATGGCTGCCCAGACTGTAGAATGCTCTCTTGTGTGTGTGTGTGTGTGTGTGTGTGCATGTGTGCGCGCACAGCACTGTCCCCTTTTCTAGCTACTGATAAGCAGTTTACCATATATTGAGTCAACAGACGTGCATGCATGGGTGGCTGTAAGCATGTGTGCGTTCCCATAACCCCCTCAGGTACAAACACACTTCCACACTCCTGCTGTTTCCATAGCAGTTAGCTGTCAGATATACGTTCCATCTTTGGCAACACTCACATCTCTGTGACACTTGAAAGCTCAGTAAAAGGTGCACAGCATTTCCTCTCTCACATTTACAAGCTTTTAGCTAACTTTCCCTTTACAGTGACACAGAGTGATGTAGTCCTTCGCTCACCCTCTGTCCTGCTCCCATGGAGGTGAAAACACGCCACCTGAGCAAGAAGCGTTTGCTCATGTGTCAGCATTGTTTTCATCTGACTGTCCCTCTCTCTTTTGTTTTCCAGTTCTCTCTCCCTGCTTGTGTGTGTGTGTGTGTGTGTGTGTGTGTGTCTTGCTATATCCCTTTAACTCTCATACACACTCACAACCCCCCCCCCCCGCTGTTTCCATAGCTCTGTGTGTGAGTGTGTGACGACAAGCATTCCTCTGAGAGCGTTTGAGCACTGATGTCATTGTCCCTCGTAGCTGCTTCAGATGAAACGACGCCTGCGATGTGCTCATGTTCAGAATCACATTCATCTGGAGAGACTATTCACACATCTCATATAAATACCACATTAACATCACAGTCAGCAGAGAAAAGACGTTTTGCTTGGCTCGTTCTGACAATATTTCTGAAAAAGAAATACACTTGACGCCTATCTGTGGATCTCAGTGTGGATGGATTTATTCAGATATGATCGTGTGAAGTGCTTCTGAGTGCTTCTTTCTAACATCATACACACTTATCCCTTTGATTCAGATGCTTCCTTCGTTTGTTTGGCCTACGTATCTTCCCACTGCCGTTGAATCAATGAGGATTTTTTTTTTTTGCCCCACATCCCATTTCTCTCCTTCGAGCTGTTCTTTACAAGCTCAGGGTGTATAATAGAAACAGCTGGGGACAAGGGGGATTAGGTAATTTATCACCAGTGGCTGTGTTGGGAAAGGAGGTGTGTGCTAAGGGTCGATGGTTCATTGCGCAGCTAGCGTAGTGGGAGTCCTGTGGGAAGCTGAGTAGCAGGTCCTACCTGGCACTTCACTGCCAGCAGAAGCAGCAGTAACCTTGCTAGCAGGCTGGCCTACCTTAATTGCATTTTTACTGCCTGGGGGGTTTGCATTTGCATGATACATTCATCCATACAAAGTACTTCCATTTATTCATGTCTTTAGTTTCTTTCTGTGGAAGGAATTCTCACAATCCACACACAAACGTTAACATTGTTTTTTGAAGTATTGGGGACAAAACGACCTGCTCACACCTGTTCATGTGCTACGATGCTATAACCTCACATGGACGACATTATACATGATTGAAAGCCACATCCAGTGTCTAAAGTTTGTATTAATGTTGTAACTAAACAAATATAATGCTATCTCTCGAACACACACACACACACACACACACACACACAATGAAATCATTGTATAAATAAAGACAGTGGCTTTTTCTTTCCTAAGATTCCTGAACAAAGAGAAATTGTCATTGTTCCCTTTTGAAACTTGTGGAACTTAGGAGAACTGCGCTATATTGTTTTTTTTTTCATGTAAATTAAAGCTGCATCGCTGGTACAAGAGAATGTAGCAACAACGTGACTTGATGTGTACCATCGCAATTCAACTTACTAGTTTTCAAAATGATTAAATTGCTATTCATCATTGGTTTATGGATAAAAAGGAGGAGTTAAAGTAGCCACCTAATAATTGTTGGCTAATTCAGGCAAGGGCAATGTTGGATTTGTGCTGGATTGTTTTATTTTTTATTGTATTCTCTGAATATTCACAGTCACAGCCCCTCTTGGAAGTGAGGTGCTTTATCTTAAGGGGTTTATTCATGTTAGACTGGTGCCCAAACTCATCAGTACTTCATGCTGTCGTGTTTGAATATCTGGGTTCACGTCTCATATTCCCTGAATGTATTGTTCCAACACTTTTTATTTCGCTCTCGTATTCCTCTGCACTCTCCAGAGCTCACTTTTAGGTATTAGACTGAAAATAAACTGAAGCGGCTATTAATGGGAGTTGTGGATGTATTATGTAGCTGATTGTATTCTGCCCATCACCCAGGAGGTGGTGATTGTGTTTATTTCTGCAGCTTTCAAAGATTATGAGAAAAGGTCGGTCCTTTTGGATTTAATGACTCATCTATCCTTGAAGTCATAGATAGCAATTTAGCTAAAGCTAGCCTCTCACCAGAGGATGATCGGTCCACTCTTGGGTCTGATTTACTCCTCCCAACAAGTGACTAACCAAACCGGAAGAGTTGAGGACAAATCATACAGGTTTGATAATTGTAACCCCCGTGTGAAATGAGCAGCGATGGGATATTGAGAAGAAAGCTGCAATAGCAAGTAAGAATGAGCTGAGCAGAGGTTGTTAGCAGTTAGCACTAACCCCATTGTACACCAACAATAAACTTTATTGCCATCTCACCTCCAGCTTACAGTGCAAAAATGTGTAAACTATGCTGATTCTGTCCTTTCAGCCATCATTTTTGGTGCCAAGTCTTCACACACAAGTGCAAGCAGCTGACAACAGTCATTTCTGGGCTCATATTTGCTGCTTTGATATTACTTGGTATAGATGCCAAGTGTGTAGTACTGTCGCAGCGTTTGTACAATTTCAACGTTGAAAGGCACACAATCAAAAGATTATTGGCTACATTACTGCCTGAACAAGGACATACGTCTCTGTCTGAAGCCCACTTTAGGTTGGTTATGATGTTAGTGTGAGGATTCGAGTGGAACACTCAAAATTTTACTCCTGTAATTAAAAATACAAAAATGGATGACTCTTCAAGGAGAACGGTTATTCATAAGATGAAGACTGAGTTTTGGAATTATATCTTTTGCACTGAGGATTTATGGTCTGTATACATCAGTAATGAGGAGAAGAGCTCTGCACAGCACTACTGAGACTACAGCTAGGTCGTGTTTTCTAAAACCGTCTTTAGCCATTGACATTAGATATTAAATGACATTAATGAAAGCAGGCTTGAATTGGAATGAAAATGGTGTCAGAACTCAACACCAGCACAGTTAGAAGTACAGCAGTTCATCTGCACCAGGTTGCACATTTCTGCTTGTACCTGTGAGAAGCAGGTGATTCAAAGACTGCTTCCGGTATTGACTTGTATATTCTCAAGACTGTTTTCCCTGGTGTTACATCTCTGGCCACCACCAAAGGGCCATCTCTAGTTGTGTCTCGCCAAAAAAGGAAATGCTAATTTAGAGCATCAGCTGGATATGAGTGACTATGCAATTCATCCATCCATCCATTTTCCACCGTTTATCCGGTTAAGGGTCGTGGGGGGGTGGAGCCTATCCCAGCAGCCTTCGGGCGAGAGGCAGGGTTCATCCTGGACAGGTCACCAGTCCATGGCAGGACCAACACATAGAGACAGACAACCATTCACACTCACAGTCACACCTACGGTCAATTTAGAGTATCAATCAGCCTCGTCCCCACTGTCTTTGGACTGTGGGAGGAAGCTGGAGTACCAGAGAGAACCCACACAGGAACAGGGAGAACATGGAGACTCCACACAGAAAGATCCCATGACCAAGCTGGGGCTGGAACCTGGAACCTTCTTGCTGTGAGTGACAGTGCTAACCACTGCACCGCCACCCTATGCAATTCATATTTTGTCAAAAGATGGTTTATACGCAATCTTACGCATGGTGTAAAAACAGAGCAGAAGAAGAAGAGCTCATCTACAGTCATTTACTTGTCCTACACTCTAATTACTCAGACTATAGATAGCAATGCAGATTTCACTAGCTCCTTCACACTTGCTGTTCCACCTCTACCTGCCAGAATTAGCATAGTTTGAAAATGTCAACTGGCCACATAACACGATGTCCTACTGTCTTCATTTAGGGTGATGCAGGGAAAAGGAGGTGTTTAGCATGATTGTTTTGTCAAATGTCAACGCATGGAGAGCTCGAGCAATTACATCATCAGGATAGTCACATACTGCGCTGCTGTTTATGAATACAAATCAACAGCTGAAGAACAGTTCCAGATTACGCCCTTCTCTTTCCTGATGGGTTGCAGAGACTCTCATCCAGGTCTTTATTACATCCCGATTTGATTGCGATGGCCTTCTCCTCCTCGGTTTACTGAGACATTAAACACATCTCATGTCCTAGGAGCACATCACCCCTACCCTTAAGCACCGACACCCTGTTAAATATCACCGTTAAAGTACTTCTTTTCTCTACAAATCTCTAATGGCCTGCATAGCTCCAATCCCTACTGCTCCAATCATCCATACCGCCCCCTCCCCCCTGGGCTTTGTGGGTGACGGGACCTAACCTTTGCAATGCCCTCCGTCAGCGTATGTGCACATCTGTTGCCTCTTTTAAGTCACAGCTCAGCTCTTTAGATAGCTTTTTAATGGTGTTTCATGAATAAATATATTCTTTTATCTGTGTATAATTCATCTTTGTTTCTGCTTTTATTCTATATGATGCATTTAGTGTTTTATTACTTTTTTGAAGTATCCTTGGGCGTCGTAGACGGCTAAAATAATTATTGAAACCCTGAAAATATACTTTGTCGAATGAAATAATTAAGCCTACTGCAAGTTCCCTTCAAAAACCTTTTCAATTAAGAAAAAAATCTAATTGGCAAAATATCTATTAGGGAAACAACCTCTGAATAATCTAAGACCGCATCACAATATTAGAAACATATGGTAGGACATTCTTTTTCACACAGAGTGCCTTATCTATTTCTGAACACATCTCCAGATGCTGAAACGCTGCACATGTAATTATTGCCTGCTGCATCATGCCCTAGGGCAGGAATATGATTTCCTTCGTTGTCTTCTTTTATTTTCACGTTGTGGTCCTGTCAAAATCCCAGCAGATTCACTGGAGTGCGGAATGTCCTCACATAGATTACAGGTTTTTCCCATGAATTGCATTTCCTGCTGTCTTTTTGCTGCTCACACGATGTCTGGAAACCCTGAAATTTTGTAACATGCCATTACCTTCATACCCTTTCACACTTCCTTTCATTCATTGGATGACGGGGAAAAGCTGCTGTCACTCATTTCATGTTGAAAGCCGACTGGGTGACTGGAAGAAAGGAAAAAAAGAGAGGATAGATACAACAGGATAATGCAGTCGTAAAAGACTGTCGTGAATTACCTCAAGCTGTGAAAATAGCACCAAATCTCATTAGTGTTTTTTTTTTGTATGTGTGGATGGAGATAGCTTTGGAATCCTTCTTTGTGTATGGCAATGAGAAACTTAATGACTTGTGGGAGGAAAAGATGATAGTACTCTTCAGGTTTCATCTTTATGGCACCGTTTTATGGACATTTATTTGACAGAGTCACCCACCAGATGGTTACTCATCAAAGCAGTCCTCCAAAGTGCAACTGAAATGGAGAACCCCCCAGTTGCCTTCGGTAAACGTCATTTAGCTCCTTTCCGTAATGAATGCTGAATTTAGAAGGAATCGCCACCCACTGGAGGTTGTATTTCAAATGGAACGACCCATATCAAGATAATTAATGAGGCCAAAACTTGAACATGTGGTTGAAGGTAGTAATCACTTCCCTTTAAGACATGTTAATGAAGACTGATGTTAGTCTGTTACCGTATGCGTAAAGGTCATCTACAGATATTCATCAACTGTGTGAATTATACTGAAAACGGTCTGCAGTTTCAAGAGCTCATGTTTACCATATTCGGGGTGTGTGTGTGTGCGTGTGTACGTGCGTGTGTGGCCTTGAGCAGAGGTTGTAAAGTGATTTTCAGCTATGAACAGGCCTCGACACACTTGCTTTGACTTTAAAACCCTAATGAACCCTTACACACACACACACAACACACACACACTTGTTTATTCTCTAATTGAACAGAGGATGTGGTGCCCTTCATTGTCAGGTCTGCAGCATATATTTGATTTTTTTGGGTTGGTCACAGTATGTCTTAATAAGTCAGGGTGGCTCTCATGGTATGTAAATGGATATTGCCCTTCGTCCTTCTGCCTGCCTTTCCTGAAAACTGATGCTAACAGCACTCTCATGCACAGCAGCAGATGGCATGAGCAAGTGTGCTCTGTAATCGGTGACATTGCACATATTCAGATGCCGTGAAGTGCAAACGCCGAGCTGTGTCATGCAGAACTGTGGAGGCGGACAGAGAGAAACAGGAGTAAAATTGCTTTAGTGCAATGTTTATGTCATATTTCTCACAGTAATTCATTTGATAGGATTATGAATATTCTGTAGCTCCTTGAAGGTGACAAACCAGCGTAATAGATAGTGTAGCTGCAGTGAACAATGATTAAAATGCTCATTAATTTGATGGGAAGTTTCTCTCGGGGGGGGGGGTGAGTTTCTTTGTTATATATTACTTTTAATACTATATATGTTTGCTCACAGCTCAGAAGAGTACATATTCGTCCAGATAATGTAGTACAGAATTCACAACTGTATTGCAGCCAGTGATCATAAAGAAAATAAAATGAGAAAATTAAAGCAACTGAAGCAGCACAGGATTTACTGCAGTGACATCAGAAGGGACTCTAGCATGCTAGAAGCAGATGGGTCGGCTCTGCAGCCCCAGAGAATGGGTCCTAATAGGCTGAGATAGGAGATGAGCTAAGTGCGTGCTCGTCAAGCGCAGAGCCCCCCAGTGGTTTCTGAATGATGTGATGTGACGGGGTCTGGAGGAAAAGGAAGTGACGGGGGAAGAAGGGGGTACGCTGTGGGGCTTCCAAAGATTTTGTCAGCAATTATTCACAATGAGGTGCAGTCAAATGATCGACTGTGGCAGCGGCAATGATAAACTGACACGTCCTGTCTGCATCTCTCATTTTTGAAAGTAGTCGTTGTCTTGCTTATTTCTGTCCCCTGTCCCATGTCCCTATGAAGGAATACACGCGTTTATCTGACGGTAAGAAAATACTGCATTACTGATGTCGACCTCTTTTTTTCTGCAGGTCACACATGAAACTGTTGATGTCTTCTACTTTTCTTTTTTTGAGGGGTTGCTATTTAAAATCGTGACGTTCTCCTGCAGCTCCAATGTCAAAAAGCTAATGACAGCAGTGAGCAGAAAGGTGTAGTTGGAAGGAATAACTTTTTTGGCCCACATCCCATTATGAAAATGTATGCATTTATTAACAAGAAGCCCAGTTGATAATGGTTATGTGTACAACTGAATTGAAATTTGAGATAATTGCAGCGACTCTGAAGTAAGGTCTAGTTAAGGAACGATTATAATGTGAGTTAAAATAGAAACGAATAACCGACAGAGGCTGAAACTGCCCCAATTTCTTCTTGAAAACACCTTGTTTTGTTGCTTGGAGCATGGCTGCAAAAGTTTCACTGTCTCGCTCCTGGCTTTCAATTATTTCGTTGGTCTACACACAAGCAGAGATTTAGAAGAGGCTGGATGAGAACAAAGATGATGAGAACAGTGGCTATGGCCTTTGTGGTCACCGGCAGATAGACTTTGCAGCAAGAAGGTTCCGGGTTCGAGTCCCGGCTCCGGACTCTGATCTTTCTTTGTGGAGTTTGCATGGTCTCCCTGTACCTGCGTGGGTTTTCTCCAGGAACTCCGGCTTCCTCCCACAGTCCAAAGACATGCAAATGGGGACTAGGCTGATCGGATACTCTAAATTGACTGTAGGTATGAATGTGAGTGTGAATGGTTGTTTGTCTATATATGTATGTCTATATACACCCTGCGATGGACTGTTGACCTGTCCAGGGTGAACCCTGCCTCTCGCCCAAAAGCCGCTGGGATAGGCTCCAGACCCCTGTAGCCCTCAACAGGAATAAGCGGAAGAAAATGGATGGATGGATGGATGGGTGTTCGCTAGCTCTCCAACAAAATGAAGGATTAATTGAACCTATCCCACCACTAATTTTCCACAGACATTTTTTTTTTAATTCTATACCATGTGCTTTTTGTGTTCCAAAACCTGGCTAGGACACTCAATCATGTTTTTTTTCCCTTTAATTTTTCATCCATCCAAATTAGAATTCCTCCAATCTACGACTGTGTTAATTTTGGTTCCTGACTAGGGGTTACGCGTTGTGTGTGAAACCCAATATGATGAGGCTATTTATGGCCCAGGTGTATCTGAATAGAATTACCGCATAGCTCTGCTGGGGCATTGCCTTGGAGCATTTCCAGACATATGTACTGGTTCTGGATCAGATTTCTCCTCACACACATCCCACTGCAACCGTTTAGGAACTGACAAATAGAGTGGGATCTCGGATCAGTGACTCTGTAAAGCCTCTGCTCATGTGTCAAACGGCTTCCACGGGCTCAAAGGGACCAGCCAAAGGAGCTGGAAAGGGTTTCAAGTTTTTGTAAGACATTGCCTTGAAATGGCTACATTGCACTTGGAAAAAGGATGTTAGAGTCTTAGGCTACACCGATGTCAGTCAGTGTTTAAAGACAAGTATCAGTGGGAGCGTGCTCGCGGACAGCTGGAACTAGCACTGCGACGAGGGTCGTAAACACTGTTGTTCTTGACATGCTGCTCTGAATTCCCATAAATCTTATTGATGATGTTGAACCGATATAAGTTTCCTTCCTCTGATGATGTAGAAATTCCTGACAGCCCTTTGAGATTATTGCTTCAGTTTCAGGTTTACTCTGCTGTTCAAACTAACCGCGCAGCTGAGAGCACTGTTGGTGATCTAATCCATTACCTCATCGCTCTTATTGCTATGCAACTCTAGGTTTGATCACTAACAAACCGTCCAAGTGTTCTTAGCCAGCCAAGCCATAGTAACAACTCAAACAGCAAAAATAATGGCAAAAGGAAGTTGTGATTGCTTGCCTTCCTCCCGATGAAGAGGATAGGGAGCCGAAGTGTGGGTGTGTAAACATGACATGTCGTGACTAAAAGGAGAGTGCACTTACTGTGTTATTATCTTGTCGAACAGCTGTCGAGGTTATGCCCATTTCAAAGTCTATTTTCACGTGAATAAAAAGCTAAATTTAACACGTGTTCCTCTCGAAGGTCCCTGAGTACAAACACCCCAATGCTTTGTGTCCTTTGTTTGGAAACGGCAGATCCTTTTAACAGCCACATACAGACAAAATGAATACATGGAAAAAAGGCACTTTCACGGAAACACTTCTTCCTGTTGTTGTCCCCCTACCTTTCTCTTCTAATGATCACATCAAAGAGCATTCTAAGCAGACTAACGCTGTTTCTGTGTTTGTCCTCCTCATCGTTAGCTGGGTCTGGCTGCAAATGTGGGTAATCATTCAGCCTACAACTGTCCATCGATCAGCTCGCAGTCTGTCCAGCCAGCTGGTGCCTGCTGTGGTTGGATAGGCGGAGTGGGCAAGCCTGGTTGTCATGGTGGTAGCAGGTGGACCCTGCCATCGGGTACCATGATGCCCTCTGGCACAGATGGGCCCAACTCAGACCTGCACCATGGGGAAAAGGATGGGTCATGTGTGATGGTGATGGTGATGGTGCTGGTGGTAGTGGTGGTGGAGAGGAGGGGAGGGGGGATGCATCTTAGGCCATGTGTGTGCTAACCCTGACAAATTGGATAAAGCCTGAAGTGGCTAGGAAGGCAGCGCCAGTGTGAGGCTGACATATGAAGAGGACTGGCACAGTGGGTGGAGTGGGCAGGGGGTGGGAGGACTGGCGGAGAGCAGATGTGTGTGTCATCGCAGCAAGGGGATCATGCTGGAGGGGAGGAGGCATTACTTCCATTAATGGACATAAAAAATTAGAAAAAGAAAGACAGAAAATAGAAATACACAAACTCAAGGTGCCAGAATGTGTTTGTGTGTTTATGAGGACAGAAAATGTTCAGTTTGCTACAGTCCTTCTGGACTTCTACAATTTCATGAACTTTGGAGGCAGAGTGATTGAGAATTGGCAAGAGTTGTGCATTTACACCAAACATTTTGATGCTCTAGGCTCAGTTTTTGATGAAAAAAAATCTCTCTCTTGAATTGATTGTGCAATTTTGCCATCAAATGAGCAAACATTGTGGTAGGTGTGTGGTTTTTGTAGAGCTTCCCATTTGCTGCCAGATGGAAGTGTCTGAAACTTTCTACATACAGGCCTTCATTTTTGTGGTTGAATAATTTGAATCTTTACACACCCCTGTGCAACATTTGTTTATTTTTGGAAGACAGCTTCCTTTAGAGGAGGTAGAAGTAGAATTAAAAACACTTGCAAACACTAGAGGGTCCTGTTAGTGGAGCTGCTGTCTGTAACGAGGAGGCTGCTCCCCCCTGTCAGGCTGCTATCATCATGTATAAAATGCAGATTTCCCCGTATGGCTTCTAGGCTACCCGAGTAGTACACGATCTCTGTAAATCACCGGCATCATCTTTAATTTCAGCGCAGAAGTTTCTTTTAACTAAGGGCCTCAATCGTACTTTCAGAGAGAGTCATTTCTACAGATGTTAGGATGTTGAGCGCCATCAATGCTCTACTTTAGAGGATTTGCATGGAGAATATGCTGCCACTGCGGTAAAGGCATCTTGTGGACACAGGCCCTGATCGATTTGCTGCTGTTTGTGCTACTTGACAAGATATCAACCTGATAGCTGCAGATTGCTGCTGGCTGTTAGAGGGAACAAAGTGAGACAAAAAAAAAAAAACTGATGAGTTGACTTCTAGAGCTTCAGCTCCTGTAACCGGAGATAATAGAAACACAACCCAAGAGGGCAGCAGTGGCCTAAAGGTCAGAGAAATAAGCTTGTGACCGGAAGGTTGTCGGCTCAATCCCCTGACTGGCAGGATACATCTGACAGGGGAAAGTGAGGAAGCAGCACTTGTCCCTCCTGCCTTACCGCCGCTGATGTTCCCATGAGCAAGAACCAGTTGTAGTTACAGAGACTGTGGTTGTACTGAGCAGATTCCAGGTGAGAAGGTGAAGTATTCCTGCTTAACAGTGTCATGCTCTCACTGAAGACAGCCTGATAACGTAAATGGGACTGTCAAGAGCACCAACTTATGCATTTGAACTAATTAAATTGCCTTGTCAACTCAGCACTGATGCCTCTTTTAAGACCGACATGAGCAAACTAGATGAATATCAGCATTTATAGTGCATCCAAAACCCAGTGTTTGGGATGTTTTACTGGATTAAAACAGAAATTGCTATTGCAGAGGCTCCGCTGTCACTTGTGGTATGACAATACATGTAACATCAGGGCACTACAGTATTTTCTCACACTCTCAGTGTAAGTCAAGGCATGTAAGCCCTCCATAGCAAGATGCAGGCGTGAATGAGAGTTTCAGATTTTGGCCAGAGGGGGCGCCAAAGTCAACATAAACTGAATGTTCTCAGTTGGTTTTATTATTCATGAGATAAGCAGAGCCAGTCATCCACCAGGAGTGTTGACAGTGTGATAACTGCAGCAGGTGTGCATGTAGACTATTGGACTTTTCTGACTCTAAATGGTTAATGTAGCCAATTATCCATGTTACGACTGATAAAAATCCTTTTGATGTATCACTCAGACACAGTGGAGACATGAAAACTTATACTAGGCTGCCAGTGGAAATGTTTTACACTGCAGCAAATGTGACTCAGTCAAATATTTCCCGGCTGTTTATTGTGTATTCTTCATCTGCAAGCCAAGCTGAACCAAAACTGTTTATTTACGCTAAACTGAACCGATTACACATTTCTTACCGTTGGTTTCACCTCACAATCTTGGGACTTGACTTACAGTCCTGTAAGGATTTCTTCTGTATGAGCTTTTGATCGTTCAAAATGATTCACTGGAAGGACAAAACAAATACCGAGGCTGAGTCTCATTAGCCCTGTTGCAAACATAGATCTGTTTGCCATATCCAGTTTAAAGATTGGACTGTCCCCTTTCGTTTTATTGATCGCAAGAAGATTGCTGCAACCGACTCCACAGTTAAGTGAAGTTAGTTATGTGGTGGAGACACAGCACAGTAAATAAGAAGATATTAAATGATACAGTAAGAGACACGTGCAGTATCTGCATTGGTAATTGAATAACTACCATTGACTGTCTGAAGTGCTGGTCCAAGCAACAAGCTAAGATGGTAGTTTAGGGTCGATGCATCCGAAGGCATCATTTAACTTTCATTGAGCCCGCATGACCCGTAACTCTGGACCGCCTGACCTCCAAACCGAGCATGTGAAGTCCTTGCAAAGTCATTAAAAAGTGGTCAATGTGTCACCATGACTGTTTAAAGCCCATTGAATCTTTTATCAGCAGGAAGCTATAGGCAGATGTCGGATCAATAGGAAGAGAAAATGCGACACAAGAGTCGACTCAAATGTCTGTGAGTCTTTTGTATTCAAGGACCCGATGAAAGACCCTCTGCTCGAGTCTCTGTTAACAATCTGAAGGGCTGAATGCAACAGACTGGATCCCTCCCCACATTTCATGTTCTCCTATGCACTGAAGGTATTCCTTTAACTGGCATTATTTTCTAAATACATACAGATACGTGTTTATGGATTTCAAGTGACCTCTGGGCTGACAGTGTCGGTCTCAGGGGAGGCTCATTCAGTATGACATATCAATAGGCTTAAGAGATACTGTGCAAAAGTTTGTCAGGTGTTTTATTTTAATGTTTTTTCCTACTTTCCAAGACTCAGAAACCAATGAATGACTCAGGAAAGACTGTTTTAATTTTTTTTGTACATTAAAATTATGTGAAAACAAATAAGATACAGAGGCGGGGCCTGCTGGACATCTCCCCAAACTGTTACTCTGTCACACTACAAGATGCACCACCACTTTTCCTGTTTTTTGTTTTTGTTTTGGTGTAAAAAGATGATTATTTTTTAAAGTTTTTTTTCCTTTGACATAGACTCAAAAGTGAACACTCTTGAAATAACTTAATTCAACAACAAATCACACCAGCCATGTCATTTCTATTTCAGCTACATTACCATATTTACCGTTGTTTACCACTGAGCTACATCACCTCCCCATCTCTTGCACGTATTACCAGCAGTTATCGACAAGGTTATTCACCAGAGTTCCAGGGAAAGCAACAGGAACGATGAGCGTTTTGTTTTTGTTTTTTTTTAAACTGATCCATTTCAAGATCCGGCTCCCGTCAAATAGCCGTGAGTCTTTAGTTTACATTACACTTGAGCGCTCTGTTGAATTTATTGAGCCAAGAATGTCCATTACTCATGTATGTCTTCAGATTTTCAGTTTGAAGTGAACTGGATACGGAGAATTCCTTTTTTTTCTTCTTTTTTCTGGGGGCCGTTTCAAATATTTCTGATTGGCAGGCAGGCAGGTTTGTTTATTGATGGCGGCTGGTTGAATCCGCTTGCTGTTGGGTATTGTCGCGTTAAAAATGTACACCGACATAGACAAATGTTACCTGTGCTCATTTCTGATATTTCTGCTATGTAAAATCATGCACTTAGATCATTGTTCTTGAGAAGTATTTGTTGTATTTCCAAGTGAAAGTTGGAGGGTGCAGCACCTTTTATCAGCTCAAGTTAATGAGATGTTTCTCCTCCTCAGAGACATTTCTTTCGCATCGCTGCGGTAATTTGCTGGCTTGCTTGTTGTATAAATATTAGTAAACTATTTCCTGTCCCTTACCTGACCTGCAGACATCAGACAGACACCCCCCCCCCCCCCCCCCAAAAAAAAGCATCAAAAATGGCTTCAACATCAAGCAATGGAAATGTCTGTTACTTCATCAGAAGCCTGTAATATGTTATATGGTATATGTTCTATTTGCATTCATCGGAGGTGGAGGGACAGGTGCCCCCAGACGCTCTGTCACTCCAGAAGTCGTCGTGACACTTCATCTGTCTCCAGCAAAGAGGCTTTGTCTGATATCTCTCATCCAAACAAGACGAGTTCAGACAAAGTTCAAAAATACGTTGAGAAAGGAGAGCGACGTTCTCTCTTCACACCCGTGTCACTTGCTCCACAACTTTTGGGTCTTGCTCCTGTTGAAAGAGAATACATCGGTTTGACAGCTAGGAGGTGGCAGAGGGGAGCCGTATTTCTTCGAGCAGCTACTTGTTTGACGCAAGTGTTTCTGTTTGTCATGTTTCATTGTCAACCAGAATCTTTGACTCAGCCAAACTCAAGGGAACACTTTGTTTTACAACAATACCGACTGATGAAACGCTTTGCACCTGCCCAATGTAGCAAAGTCATCCTGTACCAAAGAAATGATGCCCCAAGAGAACTGTTTTATAGCAAATGTGAATGGAAGAACAGACTTAATTAATTTTTCAAAGTTTCTGAGGTCAGATTCAGTGCAGAAATGCGTGATGAATTGCAAAGTTGAGCAACTCTTTAAGATTCATCGTCACTTCCACACTCATCATGTGAATACACACACACACACACACACACACACACACACACACACACACACACACACACACACACCTCCACTGGATTATTTTCTTTGTGCAGTGAGTGATCCATGTTGGGTTGCTGTGCGGCCATTAATTGATGTGGCTGGCTGTGTAGACAGAATTGATTTCTGGCACAGGCCATAAAGCACACTGTTACAGCCTCTCACTGTCAAAATCTACAAGGCCATTACCTTGAAAAGGAAGTTGATGCTGCTGTTAAATAGATTCATGTGTAATGTAACGGATAGAAAAGAGAGGAAAGAAAACAACAAAATGGTTTCTGTGCGCTACTTTTGTCCCAGATCAGTCGACAGCACAATAACTAAATACCATTGAACCACAACGGCGGGACAGCACACACACACACACACACACACACACACACTCACACAAAATTAAACTACTGATAACATCACCTCTTCTCTCAACGACGGTGCAGGTAAACTCAATGAAAGCTGAAGCCAAGTCTCATACTAACAAAACCTTAAAATCTATCGTCTGACGGCAAATTTCGGAGGACTTAAAAGCTGACTTCCTCATAAAATAGCCTTAACCTAATGCCTCGTTGCAGCTTTGAGCCAAATAAACCATGTGATCGATTCAAGTGCGATTCACTGGTTCATTCGCTCTTATTTCATGAGAAAAGTTCCTGTTTATGTATCATCTTAGTATCATCTTAGTATTCTGTCCATTTTAAATCTTTATTTCACTTTAGCACAGCACCTGTGTCATCGCTAATATGGTCATTTACTTCTGAATAAAACATTTTGCAACATCAGCCAAAGATGTTTTTCTTTTTGTATTATTTTTCCCCCCTCCACTTTGTCTGAAACAGTCTCCTCTCAACTGCTTTGATTTAATTTGTTTACTGACGCCTGACATGACATGAATGGATCCCTCACAAGGGGAGAGGACAGGTGATGATGTCTTTACAGCTGCATCTGTTTTGTAATATCCTTCAGACAATTTCGAAGCGCGCAACCTCCAATCACATGGGCTGTTCCAACGTCATGACGGCTGGTGGTGGGTCGTTGTTTTTTTTTTGTTGTTGTTGTTGTTTTTCACTCCAGATCCAGTTGCACTCTGACAACCACACCAGTAGTTGTAGCTCTGTGGTGTTGCAACTTTTGCAGGTTTTGTACTCTGTAGCTTTGGGTTTAAGACAAAGATGTGAAGACTTCTCTCTCTGTCTGTCTGTCTGTCTGTCTGTCTGTCTCTGTCTCTCTCTCTCTCTCTCTCTCTCTCTCTCTTTGCTATCTTACCAATTGGAACTGCAGGAGGTGAATTTGTTCATCTAGTAACTCCTGTCGTCAAACGATTTGCTTCACCGCGCTGAGAAGATGTTCCTGTTAAGTTAAGATACTCGCAGCACTCAATTACTCTGCGCAGAAAAATCAAACCCTTCACTAACCACGCCGTCACGTAGCTGCAGCTTTGCATGTAGGATGATTGTTCAGCAGTGCCAGAGGTCCTCTTAATATCTAGTCAGTTTTTATCACTAAGTGCTGCCTTGATGAAACTTGTATGCCATTTATGATCTCTTGCCTGCTGTGTTGGTCCGTGTCACCATGGGATTTGATCAAATAGTGCGAATCAACAGAAATCCGTTTGTGGAGTTTCTCATTAAAATAATCTCTATATTATTTTGAGAAAGATATGTCGGAAATGTTTTGTGTTTTGGTAAGAAAGCTTTCTCCGAGAGACTTTTGCTTCAAACTGCATAGAATATAATTTTCAGTATGTGTCCATGTTTGGATCCTTGTCATTACATCCCGTCATTGTAAAAGTATCCCAGAGGTTGATGCAGTGAGTGTGTCTGGGCACAAAGCTGCTTTTATTACATTTAAAATCCTTTAGAGCGACAAACATCATCTTCTTGCACAACCTAAATCAGACCCATCACGCATAATTCTAAAGCTTGTGATGTAATCAGTGTTTTCCCATCGCATACTTAACTCAAGTGGATGGATGGATGTGTGACCGTGGATAGCAGGTGGCTGTGAGGAGGAATGGAGGAATAAAGTCTATGGCTTCATAGGCAATTGATCTTCGTCAGAGGTGACACGCAAGCTTGTGCCGAGTCTGTCTCCCTCCACACCATCGACTCACATTAGGCTGGGATATTGCTCTGCGGCTCAGGGTGCCAGAAAGCCTCTGTGAGTTTATGCGCCCCACCGCGATGCTACGGTGGATCACTGACTCTCCGAGACTTCGATTGTCGTCAACGTTGTTACCTCTTATACTTGAATCATTAAAATGCTGTGTTCGGTGTAAATACCCTCCAGCACGGTCCAGACTTAGCGCATCCGTCTCCCAGACACAGACGCAGCATGTCTTGAGTCAATAACGCGGGAGGGTGGGGACACACTCAGGAGATATTTCAGTGAGAAGCTATAAACGGCAAATGAGATGTAGATATGAGTCAATCGTAAATGAATGTGGGCGTTTTCCAATCAGTTTCTGACAGGAGATTGAACTAGTGACTGAAATGACAATTCAGCCACAAAGCAGAAGTCATCAACTGCGTTTTCCTCTGCGGTCACCTGACTTACCACATCTCATGCCCTCAAAACTTTATGGTAGAAACGACGGGAGAACTAGACTGTGCTGAAAAGTTCTCTTTTCTAGAGGTGGGCTGCATGATTCCAAATCAATAATTATTTTAAAATTCCCCACAGCAACAAACTTTATTCGTCTCGATTACAATTATTTGTCCAGCCCTGGAAGCAATTTCTTAGAATTAACATTTCATGTGTTATTGTTTGTGCAAATATAACATGAACTTTAAGTGCTACCAGGTTGCTTGATTTTTTATTTTTTTTTTGCAATCGTCATGTCTGTACAAAGCGCTCAGTTCAACTACTTGTATTTTCAATTTTCAACTTGATCTGATAATAATCGCCACTGTTTAAAAAGGTTGTCATCTTGATATGAGACGTTCATATGTTTTATGGTTGCACTTCAACGTAAAGGTTAAATGAATAGCGGTCCGCTTTAAATGTCGATGCTGGCGTTTTTATGACGGTCTCAGAGTCTCGTGGTCAGTGCCTCCGATCCAGCAGCGAGGCGATCACAGCCTCGTGATCACACTATCAAAGCCTCCACCCTCGCCGCTGCTCAGGACCACACCAGGCCTTTAGGATATTAACAGCTCCAAGAAATAGCAGGAAAAAAAAACCCCAATTTTGTCTTTTTGCTGTAGGTGTGCTTGATGTTTCCATGTCTGTGTGACAGAGTCTGTGTAGATATACCATACGTGCATGGCAGCATGCTCACTAAAGGCCCTTAGAGAAGAATAGTGCGATTTCTCTGCTCATTAGGATTCTGCTGCGGCTGCTGAGCGAGGCTGAGATGAGAAGAAGTGATGAGAGGAGAGGCAATGGAGATCCTGAAATAGATCAAAACTAAACTGGAATCCAGAGCTCTGGTGGGCATGAGGAGGGAAGGAATGTTGGCCCTGGAAGGCTGGACACGCTAAATGGAGCTGTCTGCCCAAATTGCAGATTGAGAGGCGTCCAGGAGAACTATGATAGCCATAGAGAACAAGCTCGCTGGCTAATGATGGGAAGTATTTAGGAGTGCTGATAACAGTACGAAGGGGGTCTTTGGTTTTGATTGGGAAGGATGAAGATTATAGCAACCCTCAAGCTCTGCTGCGTTCCTTCTTTCTGTCACTCTCATCTCTTTCCTCCCTCTGTTATCGTCCCTCTGTTTTGCTGTTCTGACTGTGATTAGTAGACAGATAAAAGACTCATGATTCTCCTATTTTCTGCTCCATTAGTCTGACTCACTTCATGTGGTCGGTGTGCGTCCGAGTGGCTGTCCGCCATCTCGTCTTCCTCATCTTGCTGCTGTTTTTCAAGGCCTCCCAATCCGCAGCCTTTCATCTGCTGAGCTGCACATCTTTCGTAGAGTGTGTTACTTTTCGCAAATTTGGGAGCACATTTCAATTCCGTGTGTGTGTGTCTGAGAGTGTGGTGTGTGTTTGATTCTAGCTGAAGAGTGAAAGATGTGAAAGGTCATTAACAGATGTGTTAAGCTGGATCTATTAACAAAAGGAAGGTTTTTTTTGAACGTCTAAGCATTAGCCTTGCGTCCTAAGTCCAGTTGATAATTGTAGCGCCTTGAACATGTGACCCTCAGTTCACTGTCCCACTCCATCCCTCCACCGTCATCCCCATTGCCAAACAGACCACTAGCACTCTGTCGGCCATTCTGGAGCTCTGTGAATGGGATGACATTTAAGAAACATCGCCTTTATTCTTCATCCTCCTTGTCAGTTAACCTTTCTCTTTTCCTCCCTCTACATTCTCATTTCTCCCCTCTCTATTATTTGCTTTCCTTCAGTCCTTCTGTGACTTACACTTCAGTTTTCATTCAGGTGATATTTTTTAGTCCTCCTGTTTTTAAGCTCCGCTCTCTGCATCTCTCTCTCTCTCTCTCTCTCTCTCTCTCTTTCTCTCCCTCTCTCTCTGTCTGTCTCTCTCCTCCCCTCGTATTTCTATGGATCCGTGAGAGGAATGGAAGCAAATAGAGCGAGGCGGTGAGGTGGAACCCACTACCTCATCTGGTAATTAGCTTGGAAAGTTCCCAGTCAAAAGCACACAGTCTCCATGGAGACTGAGGTAAAGTTGTTGGTGCAACCTCTTTGAAAGTCCTGGCTAGAGTAAACAATACCAAGGTCAACGCTCTTAGGGGTCTGTTGCAGCATCTGCTACCACAAAGATGCACCGCACCCTTTGAGGATGTCACATTTTTCATCTCAGGTCTTTTCATTAGATTCACTCGACCACCCTCAGTGCGGCTCCGTTCACTTTGATTTTTTTTTTTCTCCAACATCTAACTTGCCATCCTTGTCTTTCATATTTTGCCTTGCGCCAGAATGAACTTTCCAAACCTCTTTTATTCAGCTGAAGAGCTTCAACACATCTGTGCAAGCTCTGCTTCATATTTTATGTGTTTGTGCTCCTCTAGTGAAGCATTACAAGTCCAAATTTTTAGCACCATGTTTTAAATGCCCTCTTTGTCCTGTTGTAGCTTGTTCTCCTCCGCTCTCTGCTCCCCTCCCTCAGCCCCCTGGCCACCTTCATTTATTGTTCAATTTAATTATTAATGTTCTTAATTCCAGACAAGGGAACAAAGCTGCCATGTCGTTTATTTATGCCTCTGAGCTCTGACTCACTCTCTCTCTTGCACAGTTGCTACTGCAGAGTCGCAATCATTGCTTGTGGGCTAATTACATACAGAGGCACCTGCCCACACACAGAACGCAGACGGGGGGCTTTGTCACATTTTGTTGTCAGGTCTTTTCTATCGTGTAAACTTTAGCTCACATTGGATCTGGTGTGTGCAAGGTTCTTAGAAATATCAGAGCTCATTTGTTGTTATAGTTTGGTTCTTTTTAAGTGTATTTACAGGGGGGCACCTCGGGAATAAGCCAGAAACAAATAGGCCTTATTGTTCTTTTAGTATAGAGTAATATACTAAGAGAAAAATAAATATAAATACCTTTTTAAAAAAATGATACACATCTATTATTTGTCTGTGAGTATATAATAAGAATTAGAGATAACATTTATACAAACATGCAAGAGCACTGAAATGTGAAGCAGAGGACTGTTGGCTCCACCAGAGACCATTAATTCCAAATAATGGTCGCCTCCAGGGTCATTGTAGGTTTGACGCATGGTCTCTTTTCAGAAAAGAAACACAATGATGTCTATTCATTTAAATTTTGTGTCAGTTTGATCATCAAAATCAAAATATTTTTCAAAGCCATGACTCCAAGGTAAAACCTGAAAGTTCGACTCCTACCTGGAAATGTCATTCCCCACCCATTTGTTTCCTATTCAATGAATGAGTCTTTCACTTCTCCAGGAAATAGGATGGGCCATAGATATGAGCCTGCAGCAGAGGAGTACGTGCTGCACGGCTACATGCAGTTGGTCACCGCTCAGCTAGTGAGTTTCAAAGTTTATATCATTGCGCGGCTTTCACAAACTGTAAATATGGGATTAAAATTTGTTTGCCAGCACGTTGATCGCACGAACAACAGTCACTGTCTCCCGAATCTATATCTAGGTTTCCAAGTAGATGACTCCATGGAAATAAATTTGGTCGGAGATAAAGAGACGCCTGCTGCTTCCTGTTCTCCCTCCAGAGAGCAGGTGGAGCTCTGTCTCTCGCAGCCGCTGAAGGGAAGCTGCTGGTCAGACCGAGATGCTGCGTCTGCTCCCTCTGAGGACCGCAGCTCGCTCCCAAAACATTTTAGCAATCGTATAAGCTGCTGTTAACTGGGTAACTTGACCACGTATTGATCATCTAATGGTGCCATTCCATTCCGAAAAAAATGGAAAAACTTATAAAAGTGATATATTTACAGCATAAGACTTCATCCAAAAGTATATTTCATTGGTTCAATATCTAAAGGGTGCACAGCGCATTAATTCAGAAGAATTTGAACAGGCACTTTGAATGGAACTACTGAGCCATTATCAGGAATTCATTTATACACGCCTGATGCCCGGCAGCCAATCAGATTCCAGTATTCCCACAGACCGTGGTATAAATCCATTTATTTTACTAAAGCACAATTGATATTTTAATTGTTAGACAGCCAAACATACTTTCTTGCTAAATGCTTTATTGCCTCAAATGAAACCACATTGTTATTCAGGCTGGACTCTGGCCGGTGGGTGTACGCTCTCCACCAGCCAGCCTGACCTCCCTTCAACTTCTGTCTCCTGACAGCATTTTGTATCAAGGAGACTGGGTTGCACTCTGAAGAATTTAACTTTTTCAACACTTTCATGCAGCTTTTGCCAAGAAATAGTTTCAGGATTTGTAAACCTGTCTGTGTGATGAAATGAAATTTAACGGTGGCTTATCGTTGCAAGGTGCAAACATCTCAGAGGAGTTTGCTGGGATTAATTCAGGTTTTCAATCCTTTTCTTAATGTACTTGATCGTGTTTTTTACTTCCTAGCCTGCGAGTGTTCTCATGAGGGAGATAAGATTAGAACACGTGATTGAGAAAGCAATATTTTGGCCAGTAAAAATTCCTTCATATTTTATCAGTGAAAATAAATGAATCAATAAATCGATTTGGCCCAGGACATTCGGTATTTGTATGAATTAAGTAAGACATTTACATTGATATATGAAGGGGCAACTTATCTACTGAATCAAAAGTGCATCTCCTCAGCTATGAAGATGTAATCACACTCAGTATCAGGAGATACAGACATAGTTTTAATTTTCTTTAGTATTTAATTTTAGATTTGATATCACTTTGGTGAGCATTGCTTAATTTTACATTTGTGTGGTTAAGGTGATATTATTAAGTTTGCGTGAGGAGACAAGCCAACATCTACATGGTTAAGAGGTTGTCTCCAACCTCCCTGTGACCCTTCAGGCTTGTAACCAGGCAGGCATTTGACACTGGGCCCTGTGATATGGTGCTGGGGTATAAATTGTCCAGCGCTGTCCCACATGTTACAGGGCTTATCTAACCCTTAATTGGGTCTGAAGGCAAACCCAATACAGATGGTATTTGCACTGTGTCATGAAGAGGATTTTCAGGGTTTACTGCAATCTGCAGGGCAGCTAACGGAGGAGAGACGAGACGAGAAGACAGGAAATTGGAAAGGAGGAATGGGTGAGATGGAGGGCTGAGAGAGAAAGTGACAAACATTCAGGGAGGAGATTGAAGGCAGGGATGCACAGAGTAAAGTCCAGGCAGATAGACCACTTAAAAAACACTGACACTAGCCGAGCACCTAAAATCCCCTTTACCACTCTCCTTAACTGTCTCTGTCTGTCAGTTTAGTTAAGTTTCTTTATTTCCAAATGTGAAAAATCAGTATATACAACGTATGATAAGGGAAAGCACCGGGTACATTGATCAGATATGACACAAAAAAAGAGTCGTTCAAAAGGGTTGGCTCGTTCGCGTTCACACCTCGCACTCTACATGGAGCTCATTAACATGTATGATATGAACAGCTCAGTGAGGACCAGAAGAAATCTCCACCCCTTTGGATTCCAGCTCATCTCATAATTACCGCTGATAGAATCTCCTCTTTCAACTTCCTAATGTGCAAAGTTAACTTGATGAACGGTAAGCAGTAATGCATCTGGGCCCCCCATCAGTCACCGTTAAAAGGGAGAGCTGGCCGTCGCCTCTCAATATAGTATTATTAGCAGCGCCGCATCTCAAGAAGGAGCTCTCTGCATGCTAAACCACTCCAGTGTTTGCTGAAGATTAACACTTACTCCAACTTTTTCAATCATTGCAAACTACTACTAAAACTTGTACTGATTAGTAGATGAACAAGTGTCAGCCGAGGACACTGGAAGATACTGCACAATATGATTTGCAATATCATCTTCTGTTGTTCCCGTTTTCTGCCCCGGGAAATCCACCACCAGAATCCCTCGGTGGGACACCATTTTGCTCAGTTTCTCTGCATTTATAATTAACACTTGCAAAATAAGACTCCCAGGATGCAAGATTCAACCCACACATGCCAAATCAACACGCATTTTCATCAGCGCTATAAAGTTCTGCTGTTTTTTTTGTTTTGTTTTATGTTGTTCCAGATGCATTGAAAGAAAAAAAAGGACTCTCTGGACTCACACATGCAGCCCAACATACCACAAATGTGCCTCAGTTTGAGACATGAGATGATGTTTCTTTGTTCACCCTCGACAGATAAGCTGATACACTGAACACTTGTTCGTTTTGACAGCTTTTTTTCCCCCTTAAAACTCACCTCGTGTGTCAATTCTTTCCGAAGCTCAGGACTTGTATTGTCAAAATATGCCAGCAGAAATGTGTGTGTGCGTGTGTGTGTGTGTGTGTGTGGGGGGGGGTTACAGTATGGTACTATTTATGGGATATTGACTTTCAATGTTCTGTCTTCAGGGAAAAGCTATTAAATGTGGCAATGGTCCAGAGTAAGCTCCAGAGGCACGCTGAGGCAAAACCCCAGTGTGTGGCGGAGGGGTGCTGGGAAGAGATCCCACCGGACGGATAAACAAACCGTTCATTCTCATCTCCATTAAAATTTTTGCTACTGGATTTGACAAATATGACATATTTTCTCTGTCGTCAGGTCCCTATAATGACCTTTAATTTTTTGGTTTTTTTGACTTGACCCGAACTCTGAATAGGGTACGTGGAGGTCATGTGATCACCGGTGTGCCTGTTTGCTTTTTAACTGGATATCTCAAAAACTGTGGGATGGATTTTGATGAAATTGTGGGTAAAGTTAACAGCAAGTGAAAAGCTTAAGGTGGCAATCTGGATCAAATTTTAGACCCCTCTAGGCCATTAGCAGGATAAAGCTGTTACCACATGCAAATTCTGATGAAATTCTTTGAGGCAATTCTTTTAATTAGAACTAAGAGGGCCTGGAGACGATATTGATTGTGTTCTAGATTAGCTATCGAATATTCGGCAGTTGGGAAGAAAATGTATTTTTTGATGAAACTCATATTAGTGTCGAACAATTTATTCAAGTCAGTCATACCGCAATAAATTTGTACAATATAGTGATTTGCAGAATAAAAAACCCCAGATAGTATGAGAAAAACACTCACAAATTACAGATCAGGTTGATATTCCTTGATATACAAACAAGCGCGAAAAAAATGTTTTATTAAATTGAATAAATAACAGCAACATATCAAAATACTTGTCCAAAGAGGCAGTACTGCAAAACCTTGTTACAACCGTTTTAATTGTTCGAAATATATATACAGTATATATATATATGTGTGTGTGTGTGTGTGTGTGTGTATATGTGTGTGTGTATATATATATGTATATGTGTATATGTACATGTATATATATATGTGTGTGTGTGTGTGTGTATGTATGTATATATATGTATATATATATGTGTGTGTGTATATATATGTGTATATATGTGTGTGTGTATATATATGTATATATGTGTATATATATATGTATATATATGTATATATATATATATATATATGTGTGTGTGTGTGTGTATATACAGTATATGTATGTAGACCCATAGTTTATTGTGTGTGTATAATGACCAAGCAGTTTCATAGATAGTTCTTTAATTGTCTTTAAAGTTAATTTGTACTGCCTCACACAGATAACAGGGTATAATTTAATGCACTGATTCTGTATTGGTAGTGTTGGATTAAAATCACATGATCTTCGAATTGGTGTGTCATGTTTGAAAGAGACAATATTTACAGGTTTGTACCTGTAAATTTACCACCTCTCACAGAGCGGGAGGCTATGAAGTCTCTGAACGCCTCCCTCTCAGACAAGATGGATCACAAAACAGCTGCAGCGTCTAGGAAAACAAAGGCAACGTTTTAGCTCCAAACCATCGACTGCTCCTTTTTGTTGTCTGTGGCATAAATCTCAGTTCGAAACACACCGAGCGCTTCCTCTAAGAGGGGTGAAGGGGGCATATTTGTAGCACTTTGTAGAAAATTCAATGGAGGTGCAGATTTCACCTCCTCTTTTCCAGTGGAACGGAGAGCCTGATGTAAGAGTTGAGACAGAAGACAGGCACAGGAAAGATGGGCGTGGGGCCGGGTATAGTCATGTAATGCATTTTTGTTGAACACTGACTGACCTCACAACTCTGCTCTCTGTGGGTAGTGTTCTTCAACCGCTCCGGCTGTGACTCATCATCAGACTCTTAGCAATCCACTCCAACATGGCAGTGTGGTAAACACACATTTTCACTGTCTTTTTCCCAACACATGTCCCTCCCCTGCTGTTACACCCATAACTGTCCCCGTTAGAGGACAATAGCAGGTAGGGAACAAACCTGCTGTCGCATGAGCAGCGACGTGAATCGGCTAGGGCTGTAATCAACCAAAGAAATTCTTGGTCAACTGAAGCCCTCAAATTTCAACTAAAAATCGACTAATTTTATATTTGAAAAATATACTTTGTCAACTATCAGCACAAAACCTGTTGAGGAATATTTAGACGATTGTTTTTGTCACGTTATAATAATTGACCGACACTATCATTTCGCTCTGTACGTGTCTTGCGCACAGAGCGAGACTGAACAGAGGAGCTCAGCATCGCGGCTGAGACACAAATCGACTTTTAACTTAAAACTTTACGCTCAAACACAAAAGGCAAGTCCACTGTAAGAATTTTTACAATTAAAACAAAAACAATTATTAGACTAAAACATTGAAATGTCAATTCTGATATGTTCATATACGCAAAACTGACGGGGCAACCTAAGGTGGACAAGTTAGCTTACCGTTTTTAGGTGATCCGTCGTGTTTGTCGTGGAGCTGTGATATGCAAACTGTTGTTTGGAAACTTTGCATTTGACTTTTTTTCCTTTATCTATTTTCATGAAATGCTGCCACACAGCAGATGTCTTTGACATGGTGGACGAGGACTGACTTTAAATGAAACTGTCAAAATTAAATACACATTCATCAAACCACCATACGTTTGCCTTCTAGTACTCTTCAGTCTGTCTCTAGCAGTTTGGGCTAGTCCAAAATAGCAAAACAAGGGGGGTGTTCAAAGATAGATTGTCACCTGTGAAACAGGGGTGCTTTGAAAACACCACTTTTGGTCGAACCAGAACGTATTGACTAATAAATCGACCAGTCGACTGGGAGATTCCAGCCCTAGAATCGGCAACAGTGAAGTGATAGTTTTAACTGCTGTAAATGTTGATGAAATTATAGTGTAAATCGGTCCAAAGTCATGCCGCTGATCACAATGTGATACTTAGATTTAAGGATGTTGTTGTTATGATCTCAGCGCGATTATTGAGATGCTGCTTAACAACCTGGAAAATAATCACAGTCACTTTGTGCAAGAATTGACTTTGATTGAAATTTGATATTTGGAATGTCTGGTTTTGTTCTGATCTGAGATTATAGAAAATGTATGGAAAGAAAGTAGTGATAAATGTATGGATTTCAACAAAGGAGGGCATCAAATATAATTTTACTCTTTTAAACAATCTTCTCTGTCTTTTCTGTTTAGATTTCTGAATTTACAAGGGGCACCTGAATGCACCATGAAGTCACTTGTTTTTCAGTCGACGGTCAGTGCTCTATAAAGCGTCATAGGGCTAAACAGCTAAAAGGAAACTAGCGGGAACAAGCTCCAAGTGTCGATGCCATGACTAGAAGGTAGAAGCTGGGAGGAGGTTGTGCAGCGAGGGAGAGTGAATGACTGCCACTGCGCCTGTTTGAGAGAGAGAAAGAGTGCCTCAGGAAAACAAGCCGTCTCATCCTGCCAACCCAACTCTCGCCAAAATCACCTGTATTTTACTTGTTGTGGGGGCTAATTTTCACCCTGGTTGGCTCACTCTCTAACATTGAACCACCCAAGCATGTCTTCCTAACCTTATCTGAGTTCTTTTTGTGTTCCTAAACCTAACTGTAAGGGGGAAGACGGGTGTAAAAGTCCCTTTTGAGCTCTGTTTACAGGACTTATTAAGCTACAAACAATGTAAAACCAGAAAGGTTAAAAATCCAAATAAGAATTTAATTCACAAATCTTCTGCCTTAAGTCAAATTAAGTGTTAATATCTTGGATCAATGTTTTGTAAAACTCTCAAGTCTGTGTGAAGCAGTTTGTTGTGACTTTTGGCAAAAAAAACACAAACCAAAATATTATTTGTATGCTGCTATTTATTTTATTATCACACATTAAATAAATATCACCCAGTTCTAATGTACACAGTAACCAACGTTACTGGTCTTTGTGTGGTAAATTGCCTCAATCTAGACAGTGCATGTCATTGTCTCTCCCTGAGCACACATGAACGCACGCACGCACACACACACACACACACACACACACACACACACACACACCCTGGCAGATAAATAGGTAGCTGGGGATTGGTTCTTCCACAACAGCAGCTGCTCATGTCTGGTCGCTGCTGTGTTAGCCAGCAGCAGCTAGCCAGGCAGACTGTGGCAGACTGGAAGACACAGTTTATTTGGCAGAGTCTGAAAGCATGTGTTGTGTATCTACCAGACACACAATGAAGGTCCCACACATTACACAACATGGCCATAAGGAGGAATTGTGTGTTTTTGCAGTGGAAGGGTGTGTTACCAGGCTAAGTTTTTTTGTTTTGTTTTGTTTTTTTAAGCTTAAAAATGGTTTTATGGCTATAGAATATAAGGTCTGATCCTCTTGCAAAAGTAGATCAGCTCGTTTAGAGACAAAATCTCATTAGAATAAAGCTCAATAAAATGAGAACTTCGATGCTCTCATTAACTGCCCATCTCCCTCTTAATCCTCCTCATCCTCAGTGTTACAGCCGGCTCCATCCCTCCAGATGTTGTAGAAATGACCAAGATTGGTTGAACTAAAACTCAGTCAGCGGAAACATCTCGAGGCTGCCCTCTGTTTTTACAAAAGATAATAGGAGGTGACAGAGTGTTCATTTATTAATTTATTTTCTTAGCATTGATTGAGTTCAAAATTTAGGTGATGTTGCAGCAACTGACGCTGGAAATATTTTCACTTCAGTGAAAATGTATTCTCAGCTGAATAAATAAATCTCTCTGCATTTAACTCCTCTCAGAATTTCAGTTTAGAGGCCAATTGATTTGACTAGATTTATTTATCTTTCCTGCCAGATCTCTACAGCATGCTGATAAAACACTCCCCAAATAGTTCGAGAAATACAGACCTGCAATGCTACAATATATCACGGCAATATTGGTGTTATATCTTTTATGAGGACTATAGAGGACTAAAATTGTTTCAAATGTTGTATTTTTAAAATTCATTGTAAAGTAGTGGTTTGGACATTTAATACAACATTATTTTTTTTTAAATTCTGCTTGAAAATAAATGAAAATACATGTATTGCACTTGAATACTCATCTTCTTGCCCCGCCTTTCTCCATGATGTTGGTTGACCCTCCCCACATGTCATATAAACGATGATTTGTTATCTTTGAAAGGGCTCAGACCTTCTGACTGATCCGGCCTCATTTTATGGCTTCAGCCTTATGAGCAGTGACAGGTTTGTAAATACTGTTTGACACTGATACTGTAGACCCTTTAATCAGCTGACACACGTCCTCTCCTGGCGCCACTGTAGACGGTGTTTTATTGCCTCTTTGCTGAATTAAGAGGGGTATGAAAAGGGTGCACATCATTAATTGGAGACCTTTACATTCTTTGACATCCCCGTGGACATTTTATGAACCTCAGATATGCGCAGAATAACCTCCACTTAAAGCCTGATGACCAGCCTGGGAGTGCTGCGTTTGTCTCCTGTGTGCTTGTGTGTGAGTGTGTGTGTGTCCCTTGGTTGATAAGGGCGTGTCTTCAGATGTTTATCAGGGGGCCAATGGGAGGTTGCCTTGAATGGAAATGCACATACACACACACAGACACTCTCACACCCAGATTAACGGGGTAAGCTGTGTCGCTCATCTGGGATAAATGCGGTCAGAGAGGGGAACAGCTGAGCAAACAGCTCTGGCAAGAGCCAGAGAGGGAGAGAGGGAAGCAGGGATGATGGACTACTCATCCCGGCGCAGCGTTGGTGACCGGCTGCCACGTTGGATATGCATCAGCCCTGAACCTCGGAGAATGGGGACCAGTGGAGGTAATGGATAACAGACACACACATATACCATAGCTGTGTGTGTATAGGGGATACTGAAGGGAAAACTACTTCACTGGGCCAAGAAGAAAGAAGTAATAGGTTTGTCTGGGAAATCGTTTATCTTTTTTATAGTGACAAATCAAGGACGGATGCCAGCGCAGTCTGTTCTACGTGCTTCAGTCTTCATTATCTCCCTCAAGGGTCCTGCAGGAGTTGACTTTGTTCTGGAGAAGTGCATCAAATAAAAATTATAATGAGGAAAATTTGAGTGAAACAAAAAAAAAAGAAATCCCACACCTTTAAGTTTGTGACACAACATCTTGAAGAGAACTGATGTGTGGAGCTGTGGCTCAGAGCCAAGTGGAGGTGTAAGGCTGGGACACACACCTTTGTAGTTCAGTGCACGGTGTGTCCAGATGGCCTGATGTCAGTTATGAACCAATGAAACCAGTGTCGTTAGAGTAGATAATGGTGATCTGCCACATTAATCCTGCACTACTTGGTCCAGATGAAAGGGAAGGAGTGTAATTGGCTGGGTTGATGCTTGATGCTCGGTCGGGGCACTCCGGCTTTGTCAATGCATAAGTGCTCGTCTGTCATGGTTTAGTGTTTTAAGAGGCAAAACAATGCATCTGTAAATGATGTGCTAATTGTATGAGCTGCAGAACTCTGCACATTAGCTCATTCCTCATCTAATAGCACAGAAAAGTCCAAACTGAAAGGCGGATTACAGTTTTGGTTGCAAGTTAAATTGTCCTAAAAACTGTGAGGGGACTTTCACTCGTATCTTATTTTCTTATTCCGTCAGATTGAACACTGGTTTGTGTTGTTTCCTTTGGTTCAGTTTGCTTGGGCAGGTGTGAAACCAGCGATCGCCCTGCGGACCGAAACTACTGGACCAAGACCCTCGAGAGGAGGTGGTCAGGTCCCGTATAAACTCCAGAGGAGAATACACTATCACCGTTCTTCACAAGTTTAAATAAAAATGGTTTGCTTTGCAAATTATGGACAAGTTCTCGTGTGGTTTGTAGTGGCATATTTCGGTCCACTTGCATTTTTTTTTTCTCTGAATGAAAACAAACTGAAGAACAGGGAGCAAACAAGGATACAAGGACAAAATACTGTCAACTATAAGGGCTAAACACTATTTTGATGCTCATCTACATTCCCAGTGCTCGCGCTGAAATCTTCCCTCAGTATCGCTCCTGCTACCAAACCAAAAGGGAACCTTGATCCTCTGGTCCCATTGTGGCACAGTGACATTTTGAGGGTGGACTTGTTGTCACTGAACATGCTTTCCTACATTGTGTACAAATGAAAAAAACTTTGTCGAAGGAATATCTGCTCACAAAAAAAAAAAGTGCCTCAAGAGAAATATCAACCAGAGACATCTCAATGTGTTTTTTTTCACTTAATGTTTGACATGTTCGGGCTTTGCTTTGTCTGTTCTCTGCAATAGTTCCTTTTCATGTCTGAAAAAGAGTTGAAAGTTGTTTGGCTTCCTGAAAAGACCTTTGTCAACTGCTCCTCCTGGTGTGTGAACACAAAGACAGCCGGAGCAACCTTTTGAACCACTCGTCAGATAGATGCAGGATGTTTTCCTGTTGGCAGGTAGGTTTATGTCTTCATTGCTAGTTGGTGTGCAGTGAGTCCTTACGGCAGTTACAGGGTTCTTTATTTAAATACTCAACTCATCTAATTTCTGCCGTTTCATTGTCGGATGTGGTTTCAGTCAAAATGAAGCGATCTCCTCTCTTCTTGAAGCAAAGCCTTTCATAACTTGTGCAGTTTACTGTAAATAGCTGAGGGCGGCGCGGCTTGGAGGTAGAGCTCTCGTCCAGTAACTAGCTTAGTAGGTTGGTGCCTTGCACTGCTGCCCTCACCATCAGTGTGTGTGTGTGTGTGTGTGTGTGTGTGTGTGTGTGTGAATGGGATGAACACTATACAGCGCCTTGTGTACCACCGAGGTAGAAAAGCGCCATATGAGTCCATTTACCATGGATGCAGAGTCTTTAAGTGGGTCGGTAATAACAGCATCTTTCTTTTGTCAGGCGTGTGAACCTTTGATGAAAACAGCTGAAAGTTCTGTCTCACCTTATTACAGTCATTTCATGAGATATTATGTACAATGAACACCACAATATAACAACTGCACAATTCAAATGGAACAGATGGTTTGCTTAATTGTGCAGATCAGAGAAAACTGTTTTTGTTTGTGTGCATTTGTTTGTGTGTGTGTGTGTGTGTGTATGTGTAAGTTTGCAGATGGTTGTCCATACCTGTTTGCACACGTACACTCTCACTTCAGTGTTTGTTTGTATAAGTGTACATGTATAGAAGTAGGAACACCAGACAACAGTGCATCGTCTTCCAGTGGCGGCAGCCCTCCGCTGTCTCGCATCATCACCTCGCCAGATTGGAGGAGCAGCTGATGGCGGTTATCGTATTCCCACCGGTTTGCTGTCAGTCTCTCTCCATTCACGTCCAGTCCATGAACCTCCTGCCAGTGTCTCAAGGGCTTCTCCCAGTTAAACCAAGGTTAAATCAAATCAGTTCCCATGTCTCCATGATTAGGCCTTACCAAATTGTTAATTACCCAGGGCACGGGGGAGTTGATAAAAGCGATGGACAGTAAGAGTGACAGGGGGCGGGTGCATGTTGGTGCCCTGTCATAGTAAAATGCTTAATTATTGTTCATTTTAATCAGATAATTTTTGATAACAATCCATAGATGAATTGTACCACATGATATTGATCATTATAGAATTCATTTTTGCATTTTAGCATTTTCCTCCATGTGGCAGTTGTTAGACTACACTATTAATACATTAGTAGAAAAAGGAATGGTCCAAGGAATGGAGAGATCCGTCTGTCTTGTCACTTGAGGGCGACACTGATTTTGTCAGTGGCCTGGCAACGAGCCATAAACCCAATTTTGGTTGGTGTCCCGGTCTCATCACATCAACTGTTTATGACTCCGAGTGTCTGCCAGAGACCTTTTAAATACTTGACATTTTGCTTCAGGTCAACCAATAATGTTGGCAGAACATGAAATTTTGCTGGAAGAAGCTTCAAAGACTACATTTCCCCGCATGCTATTCAGGACCTTTGCAGGTGTAACAGGCTGTTAACGGGAAAGGGAGTGAAAGCCGAGGGTCAGTGCGACTCTTGGGACTCTCAATGCAAAATAACGCGTCTGTCAAGCGACCTGATCACTTTGAATTCCTCCTACTTCGTTACGATGTAAATTAGCACTGTGTCTTTTGCCCATTTTTCCACGTTATGGTGCGTGGTTCGTGTGACTGCTTCTGCTTTGATAAACCAACAAACAAGAATGACGATTACTGGTGGTTCACATTTCCCTTGTCAATCACATTCAAGTACCCATGAAATGAACCCTGCGTGAACTGTAAGTTTTCCATAAGTTGGACAGTGATCTGTTGACTTGGTCTGCCTCTGACATCACCTGTCCAGTGATGTGACCGCTGCACAGGCGCACCAGGCGATGGTTAAACCATGGAAGTCACTCCTGCTGTTCAGTGCCTGCAGGCCTTCTTCAGCTGTGAGGCTCACACAGACACATTCTCTCCTATTTTGATGCACATGCTGTTTAATCTTGCTCCTGCGATGGAGATTGACGGATGAACTGCTTATGTCCTAAACTTTGGTCACATACTTGGTGGTGAGCCTAATCTACCCACACTCAGCTTTTACCCCATAATCTCAAGAACCTCCTTTAATCCGTTTTTCTGCCATAAGCCCCCGGGATGCCTCTCTTTGCATGTGTGTTTGGGTGTAAACGGGGGTCTCGTGTGTGTTCACGGGCGTTTCGACGTCTGTCCTGCTCATTTGCTGACTTGGCTCACCCGCTCAGCAGCCGTAGTGAGTGTGAGGCTGGATGTGACAGGCTTCACACTACCCCTATGCATTATTTAGCTAATGGTCAGGTGGCAGATGCTGGAGTGCTTGTCCTCAGTTCAGGGTCCCAGTGGGTGAAGGCTGCCCTTCTCCCCGCTACAGTCACCTCACTTTAGGGATAAGGTCAGCCATGTTCCTCTCCACTGGGCAGTGAACTCGCTGTGGTTTCTTTCCGCTCTGTCCCATTAGTCAGCATAGAATGTAGTGGTAACCATCACATTCACATAATCAAACAACTCACCAGATAAGGTCAATAAAGTCAAGCAGGTCATAAAGCAAATAGAGCGATGAAGACAACTTGGTGCACAAATGCATTTTTGGTCTTTGTGAAAAGATAACTGCTTTATTACATATCAGGTTATGGTGTTTAGGTAGTGCAGCGTTCTACTTTAGTACCTACCGGCACAGGGGCAGCTGGATCACTTCTCTGTATCGTCTCCGGCTTGGTTGGGTGTCTGTACAGACACAGTTGGTTGTGTCTGAAGTTTGGAATCCTGACGTGTGTGAAATGGAAATGTGGAATTGGGGAGAAAATCTCAGAAAAAGTTTTTAAAAAAGATCCAAAAAAAAGTCAGTTTAATGAATGAAGTTTGAAGTTTCTTAGCGTGCATTGAGAGACCCCTCAACATTGTAGGAATGAGCTGTATTTCTTTTCTTATATTGTTGTGAATTGATCATCCTTGGGTTATGAAGTGTTGAGAAGAGAAAACTAACATTTTGAACATTTTCGTCACCCTGCGCTCTGGACAACCATCATATACAGTCACACTACTTTCTGACACTTTTTGTTGATTTTGTCACGAGGACTCCCATCAAGAACAGAGCTGGGCGTCTAAGAGGATCTTCCATTGTGACCAAATCATGTATTTACAACTATGACTGTGAGTCACTGGTCCAAAAAGACCTTTTTCTACAAGTAAATATTGTGAAGGAAGCAGCTGCAAGATGATAAATCATTTTTGAGGGTCACAAGCTCCACAAAATGAATCATTTGACAGTGTTTTTTTTTTTTATCCATTTGCTTCAATAACATTTTGAAAGTCTAGACCAGCAGTTAGATTAAATCTTTTTAATCACGTTGACGTTCGCCAAGGGCTAAATAGGTTCTGACTATAGTTTGCTTGCTCTATTGGCTGCATAATCTTGAAGATTATAGTTTGAAATGAAACATTTTTTTGGGCTTCTTGCACCACTAAACAACTTTCATAGTCATAAATGTATTCTGTAGTTGTCTTGACATGTCCATGTTTGTTGACTTTCTGTGTTTTATTTGCATTGTTTTTGCCTGGCGCTGCTTCTCTGAGTACCGTGATGGTGCAAGATTACATTTCACTGGAGCAGCAGGAGTAGACGCTTCTGGGTAAATCAGGTCAAGTAATTAAGGATCTTAGATATCAATCTCGCCTCACTCATTATGTTGTTGCATAAACAACAAGCCAAGTCATTTGTCTCTAATATTCATACATGGATTTGTGTGGCAAAAAGCATGAAATATCAGTCCAACTTTACACCATCCTGGAATCTAACGATGCTAATTGCAGTCATTAGCTTGGCTTTAGGGAAGCAGCTCTGATGCTGTTTGGACATGGATGCTCATGGTGTCACATTCTGTTGCATTGTGTGGTATCATCCCTGGCTAACTGGAGCACCATAGCATGCTGGCTGGGGTAATTGGGAGATGTTAATTAGTCTATTGGATGGAGCTTGTAGCCTCTTGAGTATTGCCTTTGTGCGCTGCCCTTTTCTGTGTACAAAGCCAACCTAATGCTTATGTCAGTGTAAATGTCGGAATGTGTGTGTGTGTGTGTGTGTGTGTGTGTGTGTGTGTGTGTGTGTGTGTGTGTGTGTGAGTGAGTGAGTGAGAGGAGTTGAGAAATCATAGGACAGTGTGAGTGTGTGTACTTCTGTTTGTATATATGCATGACACACTCGGGGGTCCCGCTAATGAGGCAGACATTTGTCTAACGTAATCACCCACTTACTTTTATGCCACCCGCTCCCTCTGGCTCAGGGACAAGCCCTGTTATAGAAGGGTTGTGTTTGAATCCCCCCCCCCCCCCCATCCCCTCACCCGGACCCCCACCCCCCAACATGTTGAAATACATCAACAACAGTGTGCCAGACATGCATTAATGCTGCCATTCACATGGGATGTGCCAGTCTCTTCAGATCCCTGCGGTAACTTTCATTAAAATATGTTAAATGCTGAAAAGAGGATGTTTTTTTATCACACTTACTGTAGAATGCAGCCAAGTGTTTGGATGCACAGGCTGTCAAAAGATGCTCGGGTATGAAACGCCGCCACACATGAAGGACGAGAGGTTGGTGGGATGGTAATGAAGCCAAATACGTCTGAAGAGGCCTAATTTATCTTAGCTTCTCTGAAGATGCAAATGCAAGATGGTGTTTTCAAACAAGCCGTGAATTGTCATTGCCCTTGATGTTGGCTGGAAGCTGAGTGGAAGCAGAATACGGACTCAAATCAGCTCCCTTTTGATTTGTGTGGTAAAGCATTTATAAGAACTGTCATTTTGGCTTTGTTACCCTGTAAGATGCAATAATGGCTAAAATGAGTCGTCATTTGTTCAGGGTCGCGGGTGGTGGGAAGCTGGAGCCTACCCCAGCTGATATTAAGCGAGAGGCGGGGTTCATCCTGGACAGATCGCCAGTCCATTGCAGAGCCATCAGGACCAATTAGCGTTTCAGTATCTTGTTCAAGGATACCTGGACATGGTCATCGGGGGAAGTGAGGATCGAACCAGGGACCCTTCAGTTGCTAGACGACCACTCTAATGAGTCATATTTACTTCATTTAGAAGCTTTAAAAGCCATTATGTTGCTGTTCAGTACGTATGATTAGTTTTATAGGAAAGCCTCCTTTTTTCAAAAAAATCTTGATCAGGTAGAGACTTGATAGCCAGTAAATCAGCCAGACAAGATATTTGTAGTTTAACGGAAAGCAGACAAATCTGCAGATCAGTTGACAGACGGCTGATCTGATCCTCCAGCTGCCCGACTTCTACGATACAAGACATCACCTGATTGGCTGAGAGGATCAGCTACCACTAATGGAAACAGGCCTTTCGTCACTCCTCAGTTTCACAGAGAGAAAATATTGAGGCCAAAATTTGTAAAGCATAAACTTGGCCTGAAGTGCAGCTTCTATGTCTTTAATAGGAGAAGGAATAAACACCTCACATCAAAGATAAACACAGATATTTCTGGCTGCATCGTTCCCTTCAGTAAAAAAAAGTGTTTTCTTCATATTTCAGTTTTTAAAAGTAGGCACAAATTGCACTTGAGGGAAGCGCCGTGCAAATTAGGGCCTGAGTGTAACAAATTGTTTAATCAGAGCTTGCATGGAGAGGGCTGCAGACATCAGACGATTGCGAGGCTAATGCAGGGATCAGGCTGAAGGAGTTCACTTCCACATTCACTGGTATCAAAACCCAGATCATACGAACCAAAGTGCCATAACACAGGGAGCGAGCAGCCCAGAGTGGTTTACAGACATGCATATATTTACAAATAAATATTTATATAGGCCTGCAATAGGTTCTATACTCATAGTGGGGCTGCAAACCAGTTGATTTACTCAGACTGTGGTTCAATTCATCATTTAGTCACTCAGTCTTTAGAAAATAGAAAATAAAACCCATCAGTTCAAAACACAGAGACATTTGTTTTTGGTTTCATAGTTTAAAAAAACAAACAAAACAGGATCGCACCGGAATGATATTTTATATTTTACTGACTAAATTGACCAGCAAATGAGTTCATTGTTAAAGAATAATGGCATCAAAACGAGCTCAGGAGTCTCTCAGTCTTCCAGGTTACAGCATTATGGTTACAATTGACCACAATGCTGAGCGGTCTGATGGAAAATATAGTAGCGCACTGCAGGAAAAAATATCCATAAAAGGAAAAAAAAAACAATCACAGTCAACAATTTACATATTTTGTAGCACATGTTAGTCCACTTGTTAATATTTTTGAAAGTTTTGAAACAACAATTGTATCTACGTACGTACAACATCAGTACAGCAACACAAACTGGACAAACCACACTGCGATCCACCGTAATACATTTTCCAGAGGTGATAATTAAGACAATTTATTGTGTTTTCTACATTATTTTGGATGCCAGTGCTTGGTTACCCATCACATCGTCGCAGTGTCGTCTTTTATTTTCTTTCCTTCAATACATTGGAGGATCCACTAAGAGGAGAGGCACTTGTCTTCCATAATATTGGGTCTTCTGAAGCATAAAAAGTCTGCTCTTGCCAGCAAAGTGCTTTTGATATGTGATTCTGTGAGAACATTGTGTGGAAATTTACAATCTGTTGTCGCCATCTTGTTTGGATAATGAAAAGCTCTCCCAAACCAGAGGACTGAGGACACGCAGGGCCTCCACCCTCCGTATGCAGTCAGAAGCTTTCCCCTTTCACATCCTCTACGGTCTGGCGGTGCTTGTCTTAAGGGTGGTTTTTTTGGGGGGGGGGTAAAAGGTTGGCCTCTTCCTTCCTCCCACACCCAGACAATGATGCAGACGCAGCAGATAGTTTGATTATTGACTTTTATCCAATTGAGAACATGTGCAGCCAAAACAGACGCGCTGCTGGAATGGAATAGACGGCAGCACCTGAAGATCCTGTCAGTCAAGACAAACTTGGCACAGAAGACAGGTGAAAGAACTTTAAACAGATGAGCATCTGGACGTTTCCCTCTAATTGGAGTGATTATGAATGCAGGGGTCCAGGAGGCCAGCTGAGTCATGCCAACGTCCTTGTGTCGTCTCCTCTGGGAGCCCAACTGTCCCGCAGAGCCTAGGGCCAAATCAATGTCTCTCATGGGCTGCAGCTGGGTCTTCTCCACCAACATTGTCTCCCCCACCGCGGGAGAGAAATGACTCGTCGTATGAGCAGATGTTGTTGTGTTAGATGCTCACAAAAGAGGGAAGCCCCGAATGTGACACAAGGACAAAGTACAATAGCATTAGCTGGCTTTTATGGTTCGACAGTGATCTGGTCGTACGAGTTTGATCCTATTCCCTCTTCGTCCATTCATTACCTTTAGCGTGTCAGTCATCACATCCAATGTGAATGTGCAAAACAAAAAGAGTATAACCTGCAGATTCACATGCAGTTAAAGGGCTTCTGTAAAAGTCAACGCGTCATTTAAATACTATCAATCTTTTTGTCAAAGTCCTTCTGAAGAAGAATAGGATATTCGCAGCCCATGGTTGAGCTGGTATTTTAAATTCAACCTCTGTATTTGTCAAACACACAAGTCACACACTGCTGAATAATGCATATAATAAGATACATTTCAGCAAATAAATTGAAATAAGTAGACAAACTGACCTCAGATCAGTGAGATGCTTGTAAGTTTCTTGTATTCACACTCACCCATCAGTGTCCTCACCATCTGCAGTCGTCAGCCTGCCCCCCATGCTCTTTGAACATTCCATTTTCTTATTGTTATTCATGAAATGTCTATTACTGATACGTCGCTGTCGTGTATGCTGTATCTGGTTACTGTACACCAGGGAATGGAAGAGCGCAAGCTTATATGGAGATTAGAAAGACGGCTCATACAGGATCTATCCCAGTTGGACTGACCATCCGTGTGTCCGCGGACCAGCTGACCTTTCCTCACGTGGTCTGCAATGTCGTCCCGCACACAAACAAACAAACAAACAAACCCAGACTGTCGAATTCTGCAAATAGCATAAGCCAGCAAGTGTGTTTCTTCTTCTCTGTCACTATTGAAGGTGTAATCCAGAGTGACAATCTATGTTGATATTGCCAAAAGCAATTTGTTGAACATATTTGCCTCCTAATGAATTTGGAGATGAAATACAAACAAGCAGAGTAATGTTACAAATTACTGTTTGATTACAAGAATGCAGCCGCTCCGGGAACTACAAATTGCTGGTATACAGCATATCAAATATGTAGTTAGAGCAGGCATTTGGCTCGAGTGAATTCATTTTTATCCTCATGTTACTGAGGAAACATAAAATATTTTTGGTGTGGAACTTACTTTCATGTGATTTATAACAATCAAAAAAAGAGGAAATAACCCCCTAATTTTTTTCATCAAGGATGTTTGTGGAATCTGTGCAGGGCGGAGGTTTATTTCCAGTTATTGAATCTGCTTTTTTAATGTCAGTCGCTGGATGATTTTTTTTTCTTTTATTAACTGGTTGTGATTTTTCAGAATAATTCATTGCAGCATCCATATTTGATGGATGTTATACATTTATAGTTCAGTCTCTTTTTACTCTGGATAAAGTTTGTCTCTTTACATTATAGAAGGAGTTTCAGCTTCACTTCCTATTTAAGGAAAACAGGGTCTGGAGGGTTTTCTTCTGTCATCGCACTCTCCATCTTTTTTCTTTTCCTCTTTCATCCTGCCTCTCTCTCTTCCCACAGGGATTTCTGTCTGATAGGATTGTGGTTTTCATGCTCTTGTTATTTCCCCTCTAAATGTCAACCTCAGGTGTTTTGCTTGTGGTGCTCTCCTTTTCTGTATTTTTTTTTAATTAAAAGGAGTATTTGTGTAGTTGCTCTTCACGTTTGTGATTTTTATTAACATCTCTGTTCTAATTTTTCCCCCCGATTTCTTCAAAGGTTAGTCCATGCGGATGGAGCTTTCTTCTCCGCCCCTCCATCTCAAAAACACGCTTCTGTTATCAGAGTTTGGGTGTATCTAACAAGATTCTGTGACTTTAGTTTATTTTCCTCCATAACCTGGCAGCAGGATTTCTCACAATTCGGGGTTCATGCCATTCACTGGAAGCTTACACAATTTCTTTCTCTCAATCTGTTCGCAAAGGGCTCTGCTTTACCCAAACTTGAGATGACAGGATTGTTCCAGGTCGACCATGAAACTTTGACCTCTACTTCTCTTTGCCTCTTATCCAGAAAAAGGCACACTCGCATGGGTGAGCCAGCTTGATTTCACCTCAGAGCCTTAGACTTTAGTCACGCTCCGATAAGTGATTGACCAAAACGGCAGACTGTCACAACAAAGCTCAACTCACCGACTTCAGATATCTCAGGTACCTTCTGGGTTGGATCTTCTTGGGTCATGAAATAGGAGTGTGTGTGTGTGTGTGTGTGTGTGTGTGGGGGGGGGGGGGGTTATATTGCTGTCCTCCTAGGAGCTGTTGTCCATTTGTCAGCACTACTGCTTTCATAATAATCAATAAATATCATTTTTTTGATATTGATCATCACCACAACACTGGAAAGGATAAACTTTAGAATTAAAAGAGGTCATTAGGGCTGCTGGTCTTTACCGCCGTCTCCTCCCAGCCAGAAGGATCTGGGTTTGAACTTAGCAGCCGATCGGTGCCTTCCACCTGTTCTTCCTTTGGGGTTTTGAATTATAAAGTTAAGTAACCCTAAAATAAAATGGGAAGTCTGAGAAAACAAACATGGACCAAAAGCATCCAGGTTAGTTAATGGAGACCGTTGTTGAGGATGTGAGTGGTTTTCTCTACATGTTGACCCTGTGATGGACCGGCGACCCGTCCACGTTGTACCCCACCTCTCACCTAGTGACGCCCAGGATAGGCACCTGCCCCCCCGAACAGGATAAGGAGCACAGAGAATGAATAAATGAAAGTCTGTAAAAATGACAACAAGGACAAGAGGTATCACCTTTAAAAAAACAAACAAAAGTCTTTTCTTTCTTTTCCGTAGGCCTTTGAGTGTAACAAAATTATATCATTAACCTTATGGTCACATCTGCCTTTTTTTTTTTTTTTTTTTTGTGCTGAATTAATGAGGGCTGCACAGTGGTGCAGTGGTCAGCACTGTCGCCTCACTGCAAGAAGGTTTCGGGTTCGAGCTCCCAGCTGGAGCCCAGGATCTTTTTGTGTGAGTCTCCATGTTCTCCCTGTTCCTGCGTGGGTTCTCTCTGGTACTCCGGGTTCCTCCCACAGTCCAAAGACATCAAGAGGGGACGAGGCTGATTGATACTCTAAATTGACCGTAGGTGTGACTGTGAGTGTGAAAGGTTGTCTGTCTCTATGTGTTGGCCCTGCGAAGGACTGGCAACCTGTCCAGGGTGAACCCCGCCTCTCACCCAAAGGCTGCTTGGATAGGCTTCACCCCCCCGTGACCCTTAACAGGATAAGCAGTAGAAAATGGATGGATGAATTAATGAGAATTCAGAAAGGCAGTGTTTTTGTTTCTATACAGGGAATTCAAAACACCTCATCTTAATTTTACCTAATCTAAATCATTTACACAGTATTTAGTCAATTTAAACAGGGTCATTCAAAACCTCTGTCGCCTGGTTACTGAGGACAGTGTGCAGTACCTGCAGGACCCTTTGGGTGCAAAATAAACAACTAAGTACTTCTGTGTAAGTCTTACAAATAGAATAGCTTACTCTGGGCATTTTTAGAAAAACATTCACCCCTTGTGACTCAAGACAAAATCTAGAAGGAAGAGAATTTTTTTTATTTTTTTTTAATCTCGGTTTAGGTAACACTATCACTGAAGAGAATAGCATTTCATTTGTAGATATGAAAGAGTTAATAATAATTCCAGGGACAAAATTAATCTTTTGGTTTGTGATGTGGACCCTGAGGCTTAAAACCTACAGCTAATGTCCACACAACCCTATGGAGGTCCCATCCAGTGTTTAGGGCTTCATTTATCAAATGATCCGTCCCCAGACTCCCGCTGTCTCTGCTTGTCTCTCTGAGAAGGCGTCAGCTGGCACCCAAGTAATTAAAATCTGCACGAGGCATCAGATTGACTCTCGCCGCATTCAGTCAGGCTTTTATTTGGGATCTTAAAATCATCACGCATGCAGTAATTTGTAACACACTTGTCTGAGCGACGAGAAGGCGAAGGAGTCTTGTTTCCACACATTTTCATGTATGAATTGAACAGAGGTGCACCTGAACGGCAGCAGATGAGATGTGGCAGCGTTACTGAGAGTTGGTGAGGGGAGTCATTAGCTGGCACAAAGGATGTGTCACATCACTTGGATCAGTGATGTAAGAGTTGTTATGTCACCCTTTGCCAGTGTTACCGTGGAGATGGCCTACTGAGAATTAACATTTGGCTTCCTTCACTTGCTTTTGAGCTAATTAAAGTTTTTGCATGCTTTGGGGAAAAATTGTGTGTGTGTGTGTGTGTGTGTGAGAGAGAGAGAGAGAGAGAGAGAAGCTGTCATTTCCTAATTTGTATGGTAACCTGTTTGACACGGATACGCAGAGGCAAGATGAGAACAGCCTATTCTTGTTAAGTGATTGAGGACATAGAGGAAATAATACACAGAGGGAGAGAGGCGAGGGCGTTGATCAATGGGAAACAGTCAGCGGAAGGAGAAAAGATACCAGGGGAATTCAAGAGGAGGGATAAAGAAAGAGGATGATTACTGTAAATGAAAGCTATTGAATAAAGGCTAGATGTATCAGTACAGATATTTTTTTCAGTTGGTTTTGTGTCAAGAAGTTATCAGCTGCCGGAGTCACAGATATTTCTTCCAACGTGAACACGATGAATATGACGTTGATCATTGGTATGGAGTTTTTATTGCATGTGTTACTGGTATGTTTCTTGTTGTGTTTCTTATATTTTCTGTTGAGGCCTATTCGATAGATAGATAGAAAGATAGATAGAAAGAAAGATAGATAGATAGATAGAACTTATTGATCCCACAACGGTGTCATTCATTCATTTTGTTTGCATGTTCCTTTGTACAGCTCTTGTGATTTTTCATGAAATTTTCCATATAAATGCTCAAGTATCTAGATAATATCATGAATGAGACAACAAAAAAGGGATAAATCTTTTGCTGAAATAAATCAAAGCATTCCTTTGGTCAGAATGCATCTGAGTCGTATGAGTTGAACTTAAAGAACTGAAAGTAATTCATCTGATTCTACCATCATTTTAATAGTTCTGTTTTTTCACGAAGGGGCGGTGTGGCTCAGAGGTAGAGTGGCCGTCTAGCAACCGAAGGGTCGCTGGTTCAGTCCTCACTTCGCCCGGAGACCACGTTGAAATGTCCTTGAGCAAGACACTGAGCCCCAAATTGCTCCTGATGGCCATGCGACGAACTGGCAGCCCGTCCAGGGTGAACCCCGCCTCTCGCCCGATGTCAGCTGGGATAGGCTCCACCCCCTCCATAGAAAATGGATGGTTTTTCATGATATATTTAGAAACACAAAAGTTTTATTCGGGGCGCATTAAAATGTATCAGAATCGTGAAAAATATCTGATGGAATGCAACGAAGATGCAAGATACAATAGCAGTGTAATAACATCCCCTGGGGAAGACTGTCCTGTCTTAAAAGCGTGAAGGCGGCATTCGCTCCACTGACAAGGCATTCGCTTTTTTTTTTTTTTTTGGATGATAAACTGTTTGAAAAGGGATTTTGAGCTCTGTCGGGTTTTCTTTTTAGTCGGCCATTGAATGAGTATCAAAGCCCATCATTTAACCACTGCTCTGAAGTAAAAGCCTTGCCTCTGCAGAACCTATTGAGCGGCCCATGTACTCCATTTACCAGCACATAATGAGAAAGTGGAGGTTATTTACTTTCAGGTTTATCGCGTGCTGCATCTGTTTCAGTTAGTGTATTTTAAATAGCTCTTCATCTCAAGTGGATCTCAGATGTCTTCACACATTATGAGGGCAAGTGTATCTACACTGAACGAATCCACAATTCATCACTGGATAAAAATGTGCAATTGATTGACGAAGGAAGGGCAACAAATTGTCTTAGAAAAAAAACATGATGTTAAACAATGGAAATAAACCAGAAATTTTAATAGCTCCGTTCCATGTGTGCCAAAGTGCTAAGAATACGCAAAAACTGTTTGAGGGATTAGAAATGACAGCTTTTCCACCGGCAAGAAAAAGTGACAGAAAACATGATAAACAGGCAAAGAACCCTTGACTGCCACAAAACGCTGACTTGTTGGATGATATCCTTGAACTGAAGGGGAGCCTGGGAGTGACAGAGAGCGATTCACATGGGACATGTAAAGCGAGGTGGAGAGACAGCCAGCCGCACGGCAAAAAAGAGAGTGAGCAAGATCTAAAGAAAAAGAGAGACAAAGTGACACAGAAGCACAACAACAGACCTAAAAAGAAAAAAAAAGTAGAATTTGTGGGGCAAACACGCCTCAGGGCCTGCAAAGCTACCGCAGAGGGATTAATGACACAAGGTCAGACCCTAAGCTTGTTTACAAAGAAGCACACTGCTATTTTCACTATTGATGGCTTCCCTCGCCCTGCTGGAGGAACAAAGTAAACTCTACAGTATCTGACTGAGGGATAATGTGTCTGTACTCTGAGCAGCTTGGAAAGGAAGAGGTAATGTGTCCGTTTAAACCATTCTTAAGAAGGGCAGGGATGTGGGTTGTATGGGCTGGACTTGTTAGCTTCTAGTGATGGGAATTCGGGCTGTTTCATCATAATTTTTAGCCCAATTTAGTATCATCCAAATCACAACTTTTTAGGGAGGTTTTGTGTAGATTTCTTCTGTCGTCTCGTGGCTGTGCTCCCACCAACTAGCTGATGGTATGATGTCTATCCAGTCAAAGCAGGCAATTGCCTGTGGGCCCCAAATTGGAAAGGGGGGCCCTGGAGGACAGCTGACGACAGTAGTCCACAGTGAGAAGAGTAGGGAAGAAGCTTGTGGTGATTGGCAATCAGATGGTTTATCGGCAATTGAAGGGATGAATAACAATAGATTTTACAAACACAATCACATCGCCTAAAGCCATTAACGAGCAGTTTGACATGCGAGTTAAATCCTTAATCCTGAACAACCTGAATTTCCATTTTCTTCATTTCCATGGCTCTGACTTCCTCACCACCCCCCCACCCCCCACCCCCACCTACCTGAGATGCAAGGCAGTTTTGTAGCCTTGGAATGACTGCAGTTCTACAAGTGTGCAAATAAATGAGTAGTCTGCACAGCTGGCAGTGGCACACTTTTGCATACAAACAGCAGCTGCACATACAAGCTAGCAAACTCCAAATAACCCCCTGAAATTATACGATGGAGAAACTGTACCACTACCTAGGGGGTCTCCATGCCACAAGCTCAGGATTGGAGGGGTGTGAAGACTGGTCAGGTTAGGCCCTGAGGTCCCTTTTGCCTGGAAACACCCATCTCTTTCTTATCAGTGATTGGTCAACACAACATTCATGGCATGTGTTTGGCGGAGCAGTGTGGTGAAACTATAATCCATTACCCTGTCTTGAATTAATTTAAAAAGAAAAAAAAGACGTCAGCAGACGGGATGGATCCTATCGTTCGCTGAAAAGATTCATGAACCGACACCTCACTTCTGGGACGTCAATGTGAAGGACACAGAGGGGGAGAGAGGGACTGCCAGGAGACTCGAGGGGTGTGTGTCTGCTGGCCCACGGAGGCTATCTGGCTTGGCGCAAGGTACCACTGGACATATTTAGGGCTACCAACTGGGACGCAGGTGTGCTGCCGGTATAAACAGCCACGTGTTACTAAAATTGAGGCCACACATAAAGAGAGCACCGTGAGGGTGATTCACCTTTACATACTCGTCCCACTCCACATGTCAAGGTTGTCGTGCCAGACATGAACTGCTTGACTCACCATTTGAGACTTATTTAGTCATAAGAAAAGAAAGGAAAAAAAAACTACAACCCTGAAGCAAATCAGTGTAACCTGAGCTCAGAGGTGATGCTGCACTGGAGTATCCATTACAAGGAGCTGTTTTTAACTGCTCCACTATGCTATTCTGAATATAGGGCACTATCAAATCTTCTCACTCAGCTCCCTCATGAGCTGTCTTCTCACACACTTGGTTTGTTTTTAATATGCTTGCCTAAGAAGAAAAAAAAAAGAAAAAGGGATGAATACTGTGAACTTCAGAAAGGAATTTCCAGTGTCTACATTCTTGATTGTGCATTTTGCCACGAGCCTTTAACAATCAGAAAATTATACCTCATGAATATTCCAATCAGTTCCAGGAGATGTGGTGGGAAGTCATTAGCTTCACAATTGTAGAATAGCTTGGGGGGGGGGGTAATCCAGCAAGGCGGGGGCTGACATCTTGCGAGGTTTAAAAAGCACCAACCTCTCCTTCTCTGTTTCCTGCCGTTGTTGGCCGTGTTTACTCAAAACAGTGCTTCTCTTTGGTGGCAGGCAGACAGAAATATCAACACCCAGTAACCGCAGCTCTTAAAAACTCCCTCCATGCTTTTGCCTAGCAACACATCGCAGTGACAGCTTACATCACCAAGCTTGCTGCTAAACTGCAACATCCTTCTATTTGGCTCTCTGTGAAAGGAAAAAAAAGACAGCATGGGTGGAAGGGTGGAATATGAAAGAGAAACCTGGAAAAACAAACTCTCCATCTGATTGAAACCAGACCCACCAGGGCAGTTCTTCATTGGTGTTTTTAACGCAAATATCTTTATACCTTCATTTTGTCACAAGTGTCCAGCTGGGTGAGAGAGTGAATGATTGTTTGTGACAGGGACAACACCAGGACAGTCTTCCTGAAAAAAACATGAAGTGACCGTGACCTTTTAACACCGCACTGCATGGTTTTGACAGGTCATGTGTTGGAATTACGTGACAGCACCATGAAAACAACATCAATGCAAATCAGTCAGGATCCTGTTCTGTGGCGAGGACGAAGAGTCACGGGTTCAGCAATATCACGGGACGAACTGTGGTTAGTTACCGTTGTCAAAACACAAAGTCAGTATCATGGGCAGGTTGGAGGTGGCAGTTGATATCAACAAACACCAAACTTTGAAGTCAGAGATGGGTGTTTCAGTCCTGTTTCCCAGCTTTAATGGAAACCCACAATGTTTTCCCAAACTTAACCAAATGTTCTTGTATCTGAACTTAACCGGACCTGAAGAATTACTCTCTCAGTGTAATTTGGCTTTCATATTTACTGTTCGTGTCTTGAACTCACTTCTTGGTGACTTAAAAAGTCAGTGCACGTCAGCCGTATATTATCAGCCTGAGGCTTATAGAAACCACCGAGGAACAACAGCAAAACTGTCCAAAGTATCAGCTTAGAGCTCTCACATATATCGTCTGGTGTCGTGCACGTCTTCTTTATCCCGCTCAATAATCCACAAGCACACTGATTTGAGTTTAAAGAAATGAACTAGAACACTCTCAGCTCAACCCAACTGTGAACAACCTGGTACATTCAGTGAAATGCTCCTGCGCACTAAACGTGAGTAGCTGAAAGACAAATCACCCTTTTTGAGTGAAGTCATGCTTTAACTGTAGTGCCACATCATCAACCACTATTTTCCAACAGTAACGCCATTGAAGGAAGTGCTATGTTGCAGAACCAGAGATTTTTTTTTTCCTTTCATGTAACATCCACGACTTTTTTAATGCGTCAGAGACGCTGTGGGTATGTTCATGGTTGTTTCAGGTACTTCTGTGGGTTCAGGTTAGCCAACACACGCACACACAGACATTCACACGAACATTTACACATATGAGCACCGCCGTGTTTTTAGAAAATTTGATTTTTATGGGATGAAGCCAGAGAGACCTCAGGAGACAGAGCCAGAACTGCCCTCGTACTGTGAGGCAGCAGTACTGAGCTCCTCCCCACCGTGCACACGCATTCCCAGGCATGCAGTCATGAATTTCTTTGTCTCTTGTAAATGATCTCTTTCATTGTTAATGACTTCTCTATTGGTAGCACATGCCTTCTGAGACAGGCATTTATTATAGGAAGCTAGTTTGTGTCATTAGAAGGGCAACGGGGAGCCTAATTATCCTTCATGGATTAATACGACCCTGAATTCACTTTTCATTAGGAATTCCACTACTATCACTACATATCTCGTCTAAGCAAGAGTAGGAATATTCATTTAGAGGACATAATGAATTACGCGCTCAATCGTTATCTAATTTTTTTCAGCTACTTTCGCCTTTGTACAGTTTCGAACGTGTGTGTTCTTCTCGAGAATGCACAATGAGTTCAGCATGAGGCGCCTGTTTGTTTTCCCCTCCCTTCCCTGACTCCCAGGTGGCATGAACGATGGAAATGTTACCGTGTTAGGGAAGGCAATTTAACAGTCATACACACACGGTTCTAGACACACAAAGGCAGACAAATGCCATCAAGCACACTGTTTGCGCTGGCAGCCAGTCACTGTCAGATGATAGTATCGCCGCGTTTCAAATGCAATCAGGAGTTGTAGCTGGAGTCATTTCAGTCGTCTGGCTGGCTCACGCGGCAGAGCCACACTTTTTATATCGATCTTTGTTGAAAGTTATTTGCTGAATATGAAGTCAATGTTGTTACTTATTGACGCTGTTGCTGATTTTCTTGGTAATGACATGGAATATTAGATCATTATCATATCATTAAGATCAGCCAGTCCTGCCTCATACGTATGACATGAACAGGAAAGGATCAAAACTGAATCGCTGCACCAAAAAGAGATCCTCACCAGAGTGGATGAGCATGCTTATGTCTTTATTAACAGTCAAATTTGACTGAAAGTGACATCAAGGCAAGCTAGTTTTAGTTAAAATGGAGGACCTTGACTATTGCTCCTGTCAATATCTTGACTTGAAATGCTGAGATTTCCAGTCTCCAAGCCATTTACAGTATATTTTTTGTGTTGACAAACTGCAACAACACCAGTGTGTCTAACATATGTGGCTTCTCACTGTTACATCAGCACTGTACGATTCCACACTATAGTCCCCCCAGATTCCAGATTTTTTGTGTGTGTGATTTTTGCGGTCAAAAAAGTTTGATTTTGCGATGGCTTTTGTTAAAAGTTGTGATAAAATTAACAGGATTATTTTTTGCAATACAATTCCGCTAACTGGCATAAAAAAATGTGATTTGTTAGGAAAAAAAAATGCAAACATTCTTCATGCCTTTGGCATGAATGCACACACCAGGTGACGACGTGTCATGCAGCGTATTTGATGTCGCGTCAAATGCCTGTTCCCTCATCAACAAAAAAATACAACATTTTTCCTGCTTTCCATAGCTAATCACTGACTCTTTGTAACTCAAATTTTGGAATTTTTAAAAAAATATGCAAGTCCCCACATATTCTGCTGAGTTAGGCTGATTTTGTATCAATTTACGGGATTGCAGAATCCCGACTGTGTGGAGGAACTGACTACAGTCAGTCTTGATAAAACCTGCTCTGGGACTACTGAATTATTATTGCAGTTTGTGTATGTTGTTCTCATAATCCTAACAGTCCGCCTGCTTGACAGTGATTTGCTGCAGCTCCGGCTTCTGATCGTTTGTGGAATGCGGCAGGAGGCAGTTTGTCTTTTACAGTTGTAGATTTGCATTTGAAACGTGTTCGATCCAAGCTGAATACGTCAGATATGTTGACCTGAAAGGTTTAAAGCCCTTCAACCACTTCTTCCAAACAAACCCAAGTGAGATGATAGTCAGCGGTGTATTACTCTGGATGTGCTTGTGCAATAATATAATCATGGAGATTATCAAGGGTCGTACAGGGACTGTTGATGTTTGGGGTTAATCCCTGGTCCTGTTGTGTGTATATTCCACTTGCTGGAAGGAAAGGTTTTCCTGCTCGAGTCTTCTCTCATGCCACATTGAATAATGTGACCCGCTCCAGTGGCAACCGCTAACCAATATGTCTCTTAGGAGCTTGTTAGCCACGGCCTCGCAGTGACCCAGGCGCCCTCTCTTTCTCCATGGAAGCTGGAAAAGTTATCAACTTCCCCTGTTTTTCCCTCCTGGCTGCCTTTTCTAGATGGAGGAATTCAACTCTGAGTCAACCATCCATTAAGCTTTTGATGCCTTTCACTAATACATTACCGACCAGTAGATGATATGGACCGTCGATGCACATTAACAGTTAGTTTTGCGGATAGGGAAGAAAAAAACAGAATCATTTTAATTCCTGTATGTTTCCTGTACACAGAAAATATCCAAATTTTAACCAAGGTGGTGAGCATGCTATCTGGATCGATCCCTTCCAGATGAGAACGCAGCTGAAGCTCGGATGATGATTGGTGTTGACCGCTGCCTGTCCCACCTGCTGCCCCCTGCTGTGTCTCCTCCAGATGACTGACCGACACACCCCCCCCACACACACGCCCCACCCGTCCCCTCCCCTCCCTATTAGCCAATCGATAAGCTCTGAAGACACACCTGAACGGTCACTGGCTCAGTGCTGTTACTTCTGCTTGCTGCTTTGGCGTGGTGATGAAGAGCATTTGTCAGGCTTTATAGAGCCCACCAGCCGTCCTACGAGCGCCTAGAGATGCTGTGCCGCCAAACTTTTAAGTAAGCTATTAGGCTCATTATTTCAGAGTCTGTGTCTGTGTGTGTGTGTCTGTGTGTGAGAGAGAGAGAGAGAGAGACATAGCATAAATGTATAATCCATTTGGGCAGTTTTATATGACCCATGACCCAAATCATTCATCCCTCTCTAATGTCTGGCGTCAAGTGGGTCCGCGTGCAAACATAAACGCGTCTCTTTTACAGTTTCATCTTACGCACTGGGGTCTTGTTGATGGGATGAACAGGTTTCCACTGGAAACAATATCCTTGCATATCATGTGGGTTATTTTTCTCCTCCAAAACAAGCAACGCTCCAGTTGTACTGAAAAACTGCATGATCTGTGTTCATAGCTGAAATAATAAGAAAAGGAGAAGTGCATAATTTACTAAAAAAAACAAAAAACAGATTGAATTAATAATTGAACGAGATGTCAAAATGAAACAAGTTGGTTTAAAAACACCATCCCTTACATTTTAATAAATAGATAAATAATATTAGTTTGAATTAAATAACCAAAATGTATTAACATTTTACAATTACCTTTGCTTGCAAATAGTTCTTATAAGTTGTCTTATAAGACACATTAACAAATAAACAAATGAATTCTGATGAGTAAACAAATGGTTAGTTTAGTGAGTTTTGCCTGCCTTTAAATGTCCTTTCTGTTGTACGCTGGCAATGTGAATGCTTTTGTTTCTGCGTCACTCCCCATCACGGTACACGCACACGCACGCACACGCACACACACACACACACACACACACACACACACACTCTTACCCATCTACAAAAGGGGAGTTGTCCGTTGCTTCTTCACTTATCTGCAGGTGGCTGTTGAGCCGCTCCACTTCAGCAGCAAGGGGTTAAGTGGCTTGTTGAACATGACCTCAGCTGAAGGAGGAACCCGATCATGTTTCCCACCCACATTTCTCAAACTGGTCTGGTCTATGATCCAACCCCCTTGACCCCCTCACTGCTCAGATTCCAGCATGTCTCTCTTTATTCGTGGATTCTGTCTCACTGAATGGAATCTGGCACCTTAGAGAGGCCAAAGTGGCGTGTTTTTGTTTTTTGTTGTTGTTGTTGGTTTTTTTTTTTTTGACTTCATTTGAAGGCTTCTGTTGCAGTCAGGTAGTGTGTAGGAGTGTGTTTGTACAATTTTCAGCTCAACCTGAGCTCCTCCTGTGCACCTGTCATCTGTCAGAAATACTGAGAGACTCGCAGAGGAGTGTTGGGCTGCCAGATAAAGAAATACTGATAATAAACAATCAGCAAGTTCAGTACATTTAAACGTGAATTTTTGGAGGATATTTTTGGTTTGATCACATTACCTTCTAGCTGAAATCCCACTTTGAGTGTGCGACTATCAGGAGACTGGAGTAGTTGGCTCCACGTGTCATGTCCTCCAGAACTCTGAGGGAACACCATGACTACCGTTTTCTACTCTCGATGCTGGGTTTCCCTCAGCTGGTGACTGAATTGCCGGGTGGTGAAAAGATTCTTCTCCATGTACATCAGAGCCCACTGAACTCTGTCTGACAATCGCTTGGCCTTGAAATGGGTAAAGCAACGCTTTACTGACAATTTGCTGGTGTCTGAGATACTGAATACCAAGTGTCACACCGGGGACATTCATCGCTCCAGATCTGTATTGTACCTGCACAGCTTTGCTCTCCATGTGAGGAGTGTGGCGTTCGTGTGCAGCATGACAGTGCTGGGATTTATTAAAAACACTTTCCTATGTTCAAGCCAGTGCAGGAGAGAATTAAAAAAAAAAAAAAGATTGAAATTAAAATGACAGCTGCCCAGTAAACTAATCATTTCTCTCATTTTGTCAGCAATGATAAGGTCCCAGTTGTACGTAAAATAAATGCACCGGCGATCAAACACATGTTGCTGCTGCCTTTAGCTGCTTTATATATTCTCATCCAGGAGTAGACGCATTAAATTTAGACTCACAAACAGTTTCACTCATCCTTCCAGACAGAACTGTGACACTTGAGCCATTGTGTCAGCCTGTGTGCAATATAAACACAACCAGAATTAGTATAATAATGACAATTATGTACATACTTCCAACACACTCCTTGATGTGAGGGCTTATAAGCCTCAGGGACGCCACTGAATGGGACTCATTATGTACACAATAGCATGCAACACTGAAGCGTTTAATAATTTTCTCTCCGTGTCCATTTGTCTCTCAAGTCATTTAAATGCGACATGTGGGGCTGTTGTTAATGTTATCCTCCTTTCTTGTTAATAGGGACATAATAGGGCAAATTTCCTGGAGTTATCGTTGGATGAAAAACAAGCCAGACTTCTCCGTTCATTGTTGAGGGAACTAAATGATCCGCGCCACGGTGCATCACACCCTTATCCTGTGTTTCTGATTCCTCCTTATCACCAGGACAATAGTCCCTAGCAAACGTGCGAGGTGTGCAAGAACTCTACTTTTTCAGTGCAGTTAATGTCACTGTGCTGTTTACCTTTTCTTTTTTTTTTGTATTTTAAAATAAAAAGTGCAGGTCTGTAGGAATCAAGAAACTGTAATGTTGCACTGGTAAAAAACTGTCAATGTGGCCACAGTGGGCCACCTACGTTGAATATTTGCGGCCAGTGGGAACTTTTGGTCATGGTTAAAGTCTCGGCAAAGACACTATGAGTTGCAAATACACGGCCGATCCGTGCATTTATTCTGATTATGTGCCTAAGCCAACATGAGCTGTTCCAGCCGTATTGTAGTGACTATTTTTAGCATAAACTAAGCCAAACATTTATGTATCCTTCACCTCCTCAGGTACAAGCAAGCACATATGATTACATTTCGTCGGATTCGAGCTGCAGAAAAGGCCACATTATCCCTCTCATTAAGCACATGACTCATCACTGCACAACAGCACATACAGTAACAACAACTCCTCCTCCTCCTCCTCGTGCACAGCGTGGTTTCTCTGATGAACTGAATTGTGTAAACAATGCATCACAGTAAAGCCACTAGAGGTGCTAAAACGCACACTCACACACACGTACATTTACCTCCCTCTGGCTCATCGCTCTCGCTGATTCCGGGTGATGCTGTGATACATCTATCCCATCTACACAAACACCTCAACAGCCTTAATTGGGAAGCAGAATCCAATTCTTGAGCTCATGCTGCTGCTTTGTTTTTTGACACAATGAGTCACTCACCGAAGGATGAATTTGCCTAAATTCCTCCTCATAACGACTTGTTCTGAGCCAAATCTTTCCCTTGTTGAAAGTGCTTGCTTTCATTGTGTATTAACATCAATACCTGTATTTCTGACACCTATTAGTGAAACGGGGAGGGCGCACCAAAGTAGAGTTTGTCATTTATAACTTGGAATCTAAATATCTGTATTCCATAATGTGGAAATGATTACAACAATAAAAAAACACCATGTTGCAAGATAATAATCTATAATCCTGGCTTGACTTGAGCTGCTATTAACAATTTACCAAAATTATAAAATAGTCTTTTATGCATTCAATAAAATTTAAAAGTCCCCATTTGCCGGTTCCACTTTGATGTCGACCTGCTGCACGCTCTGCCTGCACGGGTCCAGACTCCCCACGTTGAGAGAAATTACACAGCAGGCAGTTTAATGTCTTCAATATGGCACCAAAACCTCCTGCCAAAGTCCCGGCCACATTGGTAGGGACAAGCAGACATTTCAAACTCAGTTTTCACCCGCCGCCCCCACCTGGTGCCCTCGGACCGAGCCGAATAAAAGCTGACTTCACTTGGATACAGGACAAAGTTTAAAACATCGGATTTAAGTTGGGTGTCAGTATTAAAAATGAATATATACATGAATAATATGAAGAGGAAATATTTTAATCTAACAAATGAATAAGGTGGTAATTCAACAGCGCGAAAGTCTATTTTCTGAGTGCTTTTCGAGGTGCTGCTGCATTTGTCACAGGAGTCGTCGCTATTTTTATAGTTTTTTTTTTCAGGCATACACAATAACTGAAATGACAATCCTGTTGGAAAAAAAACCCAACCAATCGATATCTCGTATCAGAAGCAGCTTTCCAATGTTGTTGTTTTCCATTACACATTAAAATAGATAAAACAGATCTATGTGTCTCCGTGATGCTGTTGTGAAAAAACTCAATATAGTGCAGCAGATAATGTCGGTGAAAAATATCAGCCAAGAAAACAATGGCAACAGACACTTCTCAGAACTCCCAGCTGCTGACGGCGTCGCCGGGAAAACTAACCGGCTCCCCCCTCGCCGACGTGTCGACCAGTGTCTTGTGTCACCCTAAAGGTCAGTCACACCAATATTCAACTCTCCATTTACTTTAAAAATATCTCAAAAGTTTTCAAGTCAGAACCGTTGCAAACTTCATCTTCCATGCATGTGTCAGTGCACTCTAAACCTTTTTAAGTGCACTTTCGTATCTTATCTGCAAAAAACTACAATTTGTCAATGGACCGTGTCACTCACAGGAAATGCATGAGTAGAAACACAAGTGGTTGCCATAGCAACAGCATCAGTGATTTACTGTGAATTTACCACACAGTGCTGCCTCTCTGCAGATAACTGTGATTAGCATGAAAGCCACACATGTTGCGCATGAGCTTTACTTTTTCTTCGGTTTTTCATAGATGGTGCTGATGTTGTCACCTGGGACAGCAGAGGGAATATCAACGTGTGTGTGTGTGTGTGTGTGTGTGTGTGTGTGTGTGTGTGTGTGTGTGTGTGTGTGTGTGTGTGTGTGATGTTCATCCTTCATCACTGTGTCCCATATTCCTCAAATGTAGGGAGTGAGTGAGACGTAGCGAGCAAAGAAGCAGTCATAAACACAAACCCAGAGTGAGAACAATTGACAGGAGGAGGAACGGTCAGGGAAACAAGGAGGTGAGAGTCTCTTAGGGGGCCAGGAGGAGGACAATGTGAGAGAAATGATGTACACTCAGTGGATGTGATAGAAAGCGAGGAAACCGAGATGGGTATTTGTCAGGTGCTAGTGAGTCAGATTGAAGAGAGAGAGAGATAGAGAGAGAGAGAGTGGAAGGAGGAAAAGAGCCTCAGCTGAGAGCCTCTCACCCTGGAGGTGTCTGAGATTGCTTCAGCAACAGTTTTTCCTCACACTGGAGCCATTGTGTTTACTTGTGCCCCTGCAGATTAGCTGATACTGGGTGACAGAATATGCATTTTTCTATTAACACGAATTTCTACTGTACCAGAACACATTTCCACATGCAAGCATACAGCGTTTATGTTGCAAGTTCCCTGATAAGATGCGAATATTTTTTTATCGTAGAATCCCAAATCTTATTTGCACGCTTGCAAGTCCCATCCAACTTTATTTAACGTAAAGATTTAAAAACTATGCATTTTTATCACGTGTCAGTGGCGAAAGATTGAAATCATGACTTCCTCCTCAGCCAAAATAAATGGAGGCGTTAATTTGTGGCTATGATTTTTTTTTTCAGCTCTAGCTACAACTGCGTATATGTGCAAAGTAAGCAAAATGCATATTCTGAAAAATCAAATTAATAAACACGTGTATTCATGACACGCTCTGATTCACTCGTGGAAATTTTAGATATTGTTGAAACAGCAGCACAGTTTTCATGCCTGATCGCTGCCTGCTTAGCCACTCTTTAGACCTGACGATGAAATAAACAGAAAAGGGGAATTACAATTCCGCCGATTTGCAGCGACAAACATCACTGAAGTTTGCCGCAGCAATATGTAACCCTCGTATCGTTAATAACATCAACATAGGAAGTGTTTGATCAGCACCTTATGGGTTCACAGCGATCCAAGATGCAACATGCTGAGTGGAGGAGGATAAAAAAAAAAAAAAAACCTTAGAAAACAATAAAAAACTGTGGAAACCTCAGTAAACAGTCAGCATTAATGAAATTAAATAATTTAAAAGCAAATATAAAATAGTCTTGACCTGTCAGTTTAGGTTCCGTCATACAAGTATCATTTTAAGTCTATTAAATTCGATCTTAATGTGGAATGGAAATACGTTTTAAGAACAAATGCTTGAGCGGATTTGCTTGTGCGTGTGTAAATCGGCACCACGTCCTGGTACCGGTCTCCGCCGTGTCACAGAGCAGCACAAATGGACCATTTTTCACTCTATTTGGTGGTGATGTGTTCATTCCTATGATGTCCACTCTGAAAAGGACATTCACACACTAACAAAAGCCTGTTTCTCCTCGCTTTCGTCTCTCTGGCAGCAGCTCATTTTCTCCCAACTCCTCACACCAACTAATAACATCCCCAGCCTACACACTCTCTCTGAATGGGCCCTCCCAGTACATTCTGCACTCTTTCATTGGAATATGAATTGACAACGAGTCGTTTTGGAGATCGGGGATGGTTAGCGTGGGCGGCAGATGTTAAACACTAGCTCCCCTCAATCCCACCCCTGATCCATTTATTATCTGCAGGGTATTTATAGGGCACCTTGAATTGGGGTCTTGAGGCAGGTGACGCAGGCGGTCAAAGGTCTGTCCTGGCTGCTGGTGATTAATGTATGAATACGCAGGCTTTATCATGAGTCCGGCAGCCTTGGGACCAGAGAATGTCAGTGCAATTAAAAGCGTGTGGCTGACGAGAAAAGAAAAGAGAGTCTAGGCCTATCTGCAGATTGCAGACCGAGCCGGGGAACACGGGCAGCTCGCCGAAGGTTCCAGCAACAGCGCTTATTCATCCCTTAATCACCTCCACTACTCATTTGGGCCTTCTTTTGTTCCACCCGTCGACTTTTTCTGCACTGAGCCAGCAGATAAAACACGGAAGATTCCGGAGAGGGAAGAGCTTGGTGAACCCCGGTTAAAGAGTGATAGAGAATGAGGACAGAGAGGTAACGTAGGAGTGGTGGAGTCAGTCAGCCAAGGAAGAAGAGAGGACTCAAGGGAGAGAAGGGCGGTGACAGGAAGGAGAGGGAAAAGATAGAGAAGCGTCCGACCATGAAGACTTGTAATTCCTCTCAATCTTCCCTTTGGAACATGAACAAGGGGAAGCTTTTGATCAGAATCATATCCCCTCCCCACCTGTGTGAATGCAGAGGGTAATAAGTGAATGTAAACAGGTTTTATTCAGTCATTCTGCATCTTAATACAGTCTGCGTGCTCTTTCTGCTATGTAAATACACATTAAGGTCTTTTATAAGTTGTCATGTTACTGTTACGGCTGCTTCGTGTCAACCTCAGAGAGTGTTCTTCCCAGTCCTACTTTTCAGAGAGAAAAAGACTTGAAAGTTTTTTTTTGTTTTTGTTTTTTTGTTTTTTTTTTGCGCGGCACAACAACTAATTGACTTTCAATGATCGTTGCAGTGTTCACGAGGTGCTTACATGGAAATACACGGCAACACGTAAAGTGTTGTCAGTTCATCCAGTAAAAGCAGACAGATGGGCCTGTGTAAATAGACCCAGCTACTTACCACCTGCACTCAAATAAAATGAAACTGCAGTTAACAATAATGTGTTGTGGGAACAAGAAATTTGAAAATGAGACCTATTTTCGTTGGCACTGATAGTAACGGCAATAATAAAAACCAAATAAAACCGCTGAAGCTCTCTCTGCTTGCTTGAAGAGGAGTTTTTTTTTGTTGTTGTTTTTTTTTTGTGACTGCGTGCAGAATGTTTGAGCTCCAGCGAGCCACCTCTATGAGTGCAGTGAAATCTGAAGTATGATTCAGATCTTTCTTCGCCTGTGAGGAGCAAGTGCACGAACACATGGGGGTCCATTTTGAGAGGGAAGTCATCACATCCCACAGCTTTTATGCTCCACTTTTAGTTAAAATGGTGAAGAATTATCGCTTTGGAGTGAACACACCTTAACAGCGCGTGCAAGGTGTCCGTTATCTCTTGGCTAAGCTCTCAGTGTTTGTGGTTCCATGAGTCTCTGTCCTTCCATGATGAACGAACAGTTTTGCTCAGTTATGGGTGCTACAAATTACAGTTGGAGGGCAGTAACACGTGCTGAGGTTTAGCGCCGTCAGTGTGAAACGGAAACACACAGCAGGCTGTCGAGGTCTCATTGGAGCCTGAGGTTAAAGGGGGCGTGGCTGAAGAAGAGCAGCAGGTTTGCGTACATCTGGCTGCTACATCTGAGTGTAACCTGAGTGGCAGGGACAGTCTTTTGGATAATAACATCAGTAGAAAGCAACATGGTGCACAATTATTTGTTTTTGTCCCTGGGCCAAATCATTATTTCAGCACAGCAGAATGAACTTTCCTCTGGTTGTGTGCTCAGCTGGTTAAAGCGATTATCATTATTATAGTTATTATTATTAATAAGTGAGCTGAGGAGGTTTGATGAGGAGGAAAATGGAACAGATTTTAGCATTCTCGTGACAGTTATATATCTTTGAGAGCATTTTTGACAAAATCTAAATACTGTAAGTGTTACTATTGTAAAATCTGCCCCCCAGCGTTCTGTTTTCATCTCAGCTTTAAAGAACATCCTCCGATAGTTAAAATTTGTTTCAGTGGAATTCAGTTCACAGGCATTTCTATTCAATTTCTCTCTTTCAACTTCTCAGGTGATTTTTTAAACTCCCCCCCCCCCTTTTTGTTAATATGGTAATATATATGCGTGCATCATTTTACCTCTACAAACAGAAAGCTTGTCAAATTTGATGCCAAACTGAAAACCATTTGTCCCATTTAACTCCGTGTTTCAGACGCATGCAGGAAAGCTTGCTGTGTCTTTTTTCCGATCCGTTCGCTGCTGCTTCATCTGGGAAAAAGAGGAAAAGATAGTTGAGCTGAAAAGATGCTCTCATCTGAAAAATCTCAGACCTGATTTATACAAGAAGAACGGGAATTGTCACGCAGTCAAAGAGCAGTATGTGGGGAGGCAAAGCAATAAAGGATACTGTCTGTTTTCATCTATATTATCAACCCCTGGTATCTTGCACTCTCCGCCTGTCATTCCTACTGAAACTCTTTTTAAGTGAGTTGTGATAAATTCTAGAAAATCAATGTAAGCCACTTGTGATCGAAATGATACTGATTAAGAGGCCTGAAGACCTCGTAAACATTACAAGCACCTCCTCGATCGCTTTGCCTGTCTAGATAATGATATATTTCGTCGCCACCCACGCACGTACACAACAAAACACACACTGCAGAAGTAGCCCGACTGTTACTTAACACACACATTTAGTTTGCCCTCAAACAAAAACTAGAGAAAAAAAAAGTATCTACAGTAAGCAGCGCAGCAAAGCTAATATTTACCTAACCTGCATGCTCCTGCTGGATTGCTGTGTAAAAACAACCCAAATTGTCGTGGGTGGTCACTCACATCATTTCTGTGTAGTGTATTGTATTAAAGATTGGTTGTTTGGTGTCATTTTTCATGTAAAAGCTCCATCCCAGAATAGCTCTACAAATGTGTTACTGCAGGATAATCAGCACATCCACTTTGGGCAGGGCTACAAATATTACAACAGCATCACTTTTATGCTACAATGACAAGATGCCACATTAATCAAGCACAGGCAGCATTCTTTTGAGCTCCAGCTCCATTTATATTTTTAGGCAACTGTGTGACACTAAGGAAGCTTTGAAGATTCACTCGCTGCAGACCCACCCACACCCCCCCCCCCCCAAAAAAAGAGGAAATTTATGCAAGTTTGATGTTTTCTGAGTGAATGAAAACCAGGAGAAGGGCGCGTGGTGAGCTTAAAGATAAATCAAGTGGAGGTTTGTCCTGTCATTTGACCTGATAGTAAGTTTAGTTTCGTATCCTTCTCATTGAATATGAAATAAAATAAACTGTCAAGTCGCACCTGAACACTCTTGTGTTGTCCACCATACCAGCTTTTCCTCTCCAGTTTTACTGAGCAGCTGTCACGGTTTATATCTTTCTTTGCATTTATTCCACCATTTATACCCTTCATTTCTAAATGTGGGAGAGGACCTGTCAAGGAAACGATACAGGGAAGATAAAACACTTTCACAAGTCTGCCGGGCATCAGCTTGAAGGTAGCAGACAAGTATGCACAGTGAATTTTTACTTTATTCTAAAAAAACCCACAAAAAATGATAAGTGTGTGCCAACTGCTGCACCATGGGCTGGAAAATTATCCATTTGCAAGGTGCAGGGTCAAAGTGATATATACGCTTGTTCTCTTACCAATCATCTTAAATGGAACGGACAACAAGGCTGCTATTGGTTGCCTTACAAAGTCCATTTCGTCAAGTGCGATGACTAATCTGGCGATAATGACAGCTCCGCCCCTCGACCTCCAGCTCTTCACGCAGACACATCTGCTCTCAATTACTTCAGATAATTCAAGCAGTAACAGCTTCCTAATAGGTGGGTGGTGGACGGACGGCAGAGGGAGGAGGAGGAGGCCACAGAGGACAGAGGACATGAAACGTGAAAAGACAGTTTGGCCGAATGTGAATTTGGACATGTAAGAATGTATTTTGTTTGAGATAAAACTCTTTAGGCATCTGCGCGCTGGCTCGCAAGCACAGTAAAAGCTGACTGCCTGCATTTAAGTGACACACTTCCTTTTTTTTTTAAAGAGCTCACCTCGAGCAACGCATTCAATATACATTGACTATGTGAAACTGGTGGAAACCAAAAACTATATTAGAAACCACTGAAGCTCACCACAAATCAAATCACACCCCGGTCATAAAAATGCTAATGTTTACGTGCGCATGCATTTTCTGGAAACGGGAACTGTGTTTGTGTGTGTGTGTGTGTGTGTGTGTGTGTGTGTGTGTGTGTGTGTGTGTGTGTGTGTGTGTGTGTGTGTTTTAGGCTTAATGCTTCAGTTACAGCAGTGCCTTCATGCTATCCCAGGGGACAGTCACTGCTGATAAATGACCAGTTACTGTGGCATTAGTGCAGTGTTAGGACTAAAAGTTCATTACGTGTGTGTGTGTGTGTGTGTGTGTGTGTGTGTGTGTGTGTGTGTGTGTGTGTGTGCGTGCGTGTGTGTGGTGCATTCATCTGCACAGATTTAGTGTTTAACCTACAGTAGAGTTCTGAATATAGAGCAAAACCAACACTGATTTATAGACTCTCAGCTCATTCTAAGAGTCCAGTGAGACCACAAGTACAGTATAAATATTGTGTTAAAATGGAGGAATTCAGTGCTTCTCATCATGTGTGGGATTATGAAATATTTGGGAATAACTTTTGCAGTTCTGTTGTTTTGTTTCAATTTTTTCATTGCCTGTGTTGGGGATTATTGTAAAAGTCTTGCTCGCTCCCTCTCGCCTCACACATCTGTGTCCAGTCAAGCTTTAACTGTGGTTTTATTCTTTGGAAACTAGACAACTGGTATTTTTAAATATTTGAAGTTTTTTCTTAGACGTATTTCTTTTTTTCTTTTTTTTAAACAGGGCCATTTTGAAACTAAATTTGCCTGACAGTCGTGATTCTTCTTCGAAGGTTATGCCGCACGCTTCAAAAAGCAGTAATTAACAGCAAGTGAAGCTAAGATCGTCTCCGTATTTATTCAGCATTATTGAGTATTTTCACATGACTTTGTTCTCACGCTTCAGCTCAAATGTCATTTTCTGTCTTTCTGCATTTCCAAATCGCTTCCTGTGCCTCGTCTGTCAAAGTAACCCTGTGTGTTATTTGTTCCTGTCCCAGATCCCTCTCCCCATGCCAGGCAGAAGCCCCCTCCCACCACTGACCTCTGCTACACCAGTGAAATCAGCAGTCTCATGGACTTCAACTCTCCAGATGCCTCCCTGGACAAAGGTAAAGACCTGCTACTGTCTGAAGTCGTGGTGGAGTTCAGGGGAGACGTCGTGGTGGGTGTCGCGCTGAAGTCCAAGACTGTGATATGTGATACACAAATATACTTTCCTGGGTATTTGTGCACCTGCAAATACATTTTTTGCATTTGCATTTTTTGAGTTGAGATGAGGCAGGATCTAATTCATGCATGAAAGATCATGTTAATACCACTATTTCTTTGTTTTTATACACAGTTGTCATGTACTAATTCAAAAAGTTCCACACATGCATTACTAAGGCGCCGCTTTTGGTAGCTTTCTTTGATTCTTAACTTAAAAAATCCTCATTTACAGTCATGATTATTTAAAACCGTTTTCAATAGAAACGCAAGCGATTCTAGTCCCCGAATTTGTTTGGATTCTTCACTCTCACAAAATGTTCCTTTGACCTTCTTGTAAGAGCTGTATTCAAACTGTAGAATGGAGCACAATTATCCTCAGTGCGAGTTGTTGCATTTTGACTCAACATTTCTTCCACTGTAGGTTTATTAAATCCAGGAATAAGAGTGAGGGAGCGAAAGGGATACTACAGTGGTGTTAGTTGGACTCTCATCTGTGAATGAGAATTAAACAACACTTAAAACTGTTTCTAATACATTTTTGCTGTGAGATAAAATGATAATCAGTTTTTCATGTGAAGAGTGCTGTGATTTAATTTGACCGTACAGAGGAAGTGAGGTGTGGAGGAACAATTTTATTCTACTTTTTATGCTTAAAGCTGCAGGCGGTGTTCTTCGCTCACCCAAAGTGACTCAGTGGCGTCTCTGGATGTGGGTCGGGAGATTAGCGTCTCTGTATTTCACTGCTGTTCTGCCCAATTTGCATCACTCCTCTTTCTTTTAAAACCCGACACTGTATGGATATTTGGATATTTGGTACTACAGCGCCAGATTCTTGACTGGATGGAGACAGCCGGGGGAGCGGTTATTGTTTTTGAGCGAGGGAGATGCAGAAGGACATAAGAAACACAGGCGATAACAACGTTGCTTGATGCCAGAAATAACTGCAAGTGTGTCACCCTGAGCGGCATCAATGCACCAAGTGCTGCATCAGCTTTGTACCGATTCAGGGTGTCAGGATCGATGGAAGTCACATCTTACATATTTAACCTGGCACTTCTAGTAAATCCTGCATCAATGAATCACCACACTTCTACTTTATGAGTTATAAAACAAGTTTGTGTAATATCAGAAGTTTTCAATCTGCTGAGTCAGTAGTACCTGTTGCATGGCTTGGAGCATATCTTTCTAAGATCAGTTTAAATTGCGTCCCGCTGGAATACGGCACGGTTATTCTGCTGTGAACGCTCTGTTCACTTGTATCTGAATCATCCCAGAAAAAGTGCGTCCCATAAACCTGAAAGACTTGATTTATCACCAGACCCTGATTGACAGGTCACATGGGCTTTTGTTAGCATCTTCAGATAAACACATTGTCTCTTTTTATGGGTCGTCTGTTTCCATGTTCTACCGATTTCATGAAAAAAAGCTTCTTTGACCCTCTACAAGACCTTAAAGTAGCTAACAGCACCAATATAAACGTGTCTGTCGGATTTATTTCTTGTAAGACTGCCAACTGCAGTATAGATCTCCAGTGTCACCCAAGCAAGCCCCCAGGGTCCCGTTCCTCATTATAGTGTCCTGCTTAGGGGTCTGTTGAGCTGCCAGTCCTCTCCTCTCTCCTATTAGCATCTGTCAATGTCCCGCTGATACCAGCGTGCTCCCAGGTGCAGCAGAAGCTTCTGTTAAAAAATGGTGTTGCTGCCTCTTTTTTCCCTTTTTGGACTCTCAGCCTTGAGTGGGGGTGTCCGGTTGATGAATGAAAGAACATGCTGTAATTACATTCGAGTGCATTCGGGATTTCTCTGAAATGAGTACCATGGAGTCGTACACACATTTTAAATTCATAGCTTTGCATGCGCACACATGCGGTGTCCTTCAGCACGTACAAGCTGGTGCATTAGTTCTAGGGTTGTTTCCTGGGTGTCAGCAATGTGCAGACTCAGGAAAAACACGCGCACACCAACCACCCCTGCAGTGTCCAAGGCCATGTACATTACCACAGTCAGAACAGGAACAGGGAACTGAGGAGCTGTGTTATCAGCAAATTCATCTCAGGTTTGAAGGAGAGAGAGAGAAGGAGAAAAATGTAAGCAATAAGCTTTGTACCAAAATGGAGACAGGTGCTGCTTCTGCACATTCACTGGCAATGATGTCACTACCTGGGTGAAGCTTCCCTAGTGACAGCATTTGTGTGTGTGTGTGTGTGTGTGTGTGTGTGTGTGTGTGTGTGTGTGTGTGTGTGTGTGTGTGTTGGTTTAGAGAAGAAGGGCAGCCACACAGAAATAGGACATTCAGGCAATAGGTGGGGGGGGGGGGGGGGTGGACATGGAGAAGGAGGTGAAGGATCATTGTGAGGAAGAGGACAAGATTACCTAATGCATAAGAACACAGTGTTGCCAACTCCAGATGCACCTGGATCCCAATATGAATCCGGATGAGCACGGATAATGGCATAGAAACAGTTTTGTTTTTTCACTATCCGGAAAATCACATTATTATCCGGATAGCTGATTTACTGGGATCATTCTGTGCCTTCTATCCCATTGCTGCATGTCAGCAGCCACAACATGCCAACATGTTGAGGAAAGTCTGAATGGCCTGGTCCAAGCCACGCTCACACTCAGTCTCCCCTCAAGGAACAGATCATTTTCAGTTTGAACAGACACAAATTTGGAAGAGAATTAATAATAGGATGCGATACTCAACGGAACATCACCAAAATGCTCAGTTATGTCTGAGTTTACCTCGTATTGCTGCAGTGACAACGGTCAGCTGACATCTCTAGATTTGAGTACAGGAGGGAGCCTTCAACTGCAGTTAGAGGTCGCCAGGGTGATGCTAACTTCTTAGCTTGGGATTCAGCCTCTCTCTTTCTTGTATCATGTCACCCACTTTAGCATTTAAGAATCCAGTCAATGAAATGCCCGATCTCATAAGGTTCATCGAAGAGGAAAAGCTTTTTGTGAGTCTGCTCTGAGACACCAAAATGTAGTTGGTATTTCGTTTGCTTGCCCTCCATCCGCCTCCATTTTATTAAACTTGAATTTGGCTGTGCAGTTTTAAAATTATCCAAGTCAGACAGATGGCAAAAAAAAAAAAACCCTCCCTAATGGAAGTTATAAAGAAATAGATCATTTTTGGGTGAGGGAGTTCATGTGTGGAGAAGTCTCCGCTGATCACTTACAGTTTTCTCATTTGCCAACACGTTCAACAACACCTGCCCTCACCAAAGGCCTCCCTTAGCCATGGGGCACTTAACTTGCCTGCAGCAACGTTATCCAGGCCTCTCCACTATAATTTCAATCCATCTGCAATAGCTACTCAGAAATGCTCATGCACAATGGTTTGGCCAGGCTTCACGTTTTTAATATGCCTCTTATCATTTAATTATGCCAGAATACACCGGCCCCCAAAAAAAAGCTTCCATTGTCAACTTGAAAGTAAGATTAAGGACCGGCCGTTGCCACTCTGCAATTATTGACATAATCCAGCCAGTCTGCTCATATGATGAAAGAAGATGAAGGGAAATAAAAAGTTATTACAGTCGACATAATCATCACAGACTTATGAAAGGACTTTCACATTAAAATTTCAAACAGTTTGACGGACAAAGGACTTTCCTGTGTGCTTATGTGCTTCTGTCGTTTGTCCCTTCCATAATAGTCTACGGAGAGGGTGCAGTTGACAAAGAGAGCGGAACAGCAGTCTGATTATCTGCTGTCTTTGTTACTTTCTGACCGCTTCATTAAAGGAGGCTGCTGATGGGTGTAGCGCAAAGGTCATAAAGTTACATTTTAGTCTAGATTAAATATGTCTGTGCTGAAAGGCATTATCGATATTTGTCATGGACAGCCTTACTCTCAAGTTACTGCTTACTAAGTGTTATCAGACCAAATTGATCAAATGCTGATAGTGAAGCAAATCATCGAGTGAGAGTTGAGCAAGTTCTTTAGCAGCTGCAACAATAACAGCAGACTATAAGCCACGGCTAGGGTGGCTACGTCTGGTTAGCGCCCTGCTGTAAAAAAGATGGATCAAGACCAAATCTCAGACCAAATGAATCAAATTCTCATCAATGAGTCATTTCATGGGGTAAAACTACTCATCACTCTTTGAAGCCTCAAAAGTAACAACAGATGCAACAGCAAATCGTACAGCTACGTGATGTGCACTGAAACTTTGAGTAGAAATGGTCCACATAGAATCAATTGTGTCTAGAGTTCATCAACAAATTTTAATGTGCATTTTCAAGCATGGCATTGGAAAAGGATGCTGAAAAAGGCAGAATGCATGAATTCATGCTTGATCGAAGTGTTTTTAACCTTTTCTCCAAAAGGGCCAAGGCACAGGATGAGAGATAGAAACCTGTTTTTCAGATAAGCTGCGATGTTGTGACTTTCAGCTCATCATCTGTTTCCACCACCAGTGTTGTCATGGATATTCCCAAACTTTGCTTGACAGTAATAATACCATGGTTCAAACCCAGAAACATAATGATGGGCACCAGTGGTTTAAAAGGAAACAACGGGGTTCCTTGCGGTCTTGGTTCCATGTCTGACCATGAAATATGGACCAGTTGTCAGACATGCTGGGACTCTGGAGGGTGTTGGTCCCCGTGTGAGTCGGAGTGGGCTTCATGAATCATGTACCATGGGCTGTTTGTGTGGGCTGCTGTGATAATATGGGGTGCTGAGGCTAATAATATGGCACATGCTTGTATCTGTGGAAGGAGAGCTGTTTCCATTCTTGGCAGTGAAGCCGGTATGTTCACAGCTGTGAAGGCCTTGGATGGGAATGTGCATCTCTAATTCTGCTGCCATGTCACTAAGATCCAACATGAATTCAATAAGTGAAACCACGCTGCTTCTACAGAGATGTTGCTGTGCCTCATTTTAATTTCCATTAACACCCTCATCAGTGATTGGGATTGTCTCATTCACTAAGGGTACATTTTAATATGCTTCTCTGTGTGTCTTACGCCATAAATGATGTTTGCTCTCTCATATAGTGAATATGAATGAATATGAATCTGTTCCAGAATTCTCTCACACACCTTTGAGGTCTATATGTGCAGCACTGTGCCAATCTGCTACTCGAAGTGTATTTTCTATTCCTGAAATCCACCTTGGAGTTGGGCTTGACACGAGGCACACAGCCAACTAGAGCAACTGGTCACTGGTTGTAATACCTTCCTTCCGCCCTTGAAGTGGCTGTTAGAAAGGCCCATGGGCAGCTAATCTGGGCCAGCACCAGGCAGTGGCAAACTGGTGATAGTGGAATCGGGACGCTTGACTTGGGAGCTGCTGAGACGTTTGGGACAGAGTTGAGTTTGGGACAGTTTCAGTGATTGTTTAACATGAGGTTGGTTTAAAAAAAAAAAAAAAAACATAGTTGAGACTGAAAGCTGGTTGAGTGAGGAAGAGGAGGAGGTACAGCAGGACGCACAGTAGATCAACAATATAATCTTGCAGGTTTTGGTCTCATGTCAAACAAAAGACTTGACATTTTAACATTGCCCCACCCTCATTGTAAATGCGCTTTGCCTGAGGTAAAAAGCAAAGATGTGTTGGGCGGGTCAGAGGTCGTGGGAGAGGAGTTGACATCCTTTTGAAGGTCAAACAAATCTGAGAAATCCAGTTTTCTGCTTGACATCCACTCAGGTAAAGTAATGCCTTTACATGCCATCACTCAGGTTGAGCATACAGAATTTTGTGTGCGTGGGGGGGGGGGGATCCTGTTATGAGAAAAAAGGAGATATAATGAAGAACAAGTGTCTACTAACAAGCTAGCAATCGCTGAAGAAGGAGGCAAGTGTTGAAAGGTGGCGTTCAAAAGATGGTCACTACATAATTCACTCAATAAACACACAAAGGCGCACGTGCACAAGTTGAATTAAGTTGCAATCAGCCCCTCACTGTCTCTGTTCATCTCCCTCACGTGAGCAATAAAGGCTTGATGTCCTCTTGGCAGTTGGAGGTGCTGCTGTCCTTGAAGCTTTTGTGTAAACCAACTGCAGAGAGAAAGATTGCTGCTTGCATCGATTTTCATTTAAGGGTTAGTGCTCGCAGCTCATCATCTCCAGGCATCCCAGAAGTTAGTAACCTGTGTGTCTGCGTGTGTGTGTGTGTGTGTGTGTGTGTGTGTGTGTGTGCGCGCGCGTGTGCGTGGTAGATGGCAGCACACTGCGACGCACAGTTTGCAGAAAGGGCAAGCTGTATGTCAGCAAATTCTCATAAACTGCTTCTCACATTAAATTAATATTTTACAGTGTCATCATACGTTCTCTGCCATGCGTATCAAAGACAACAAACTTGTTGTCATTTCCCTGGTCCCCGTAGTGTGATGTCTTACTTTACTGTAAACTGCCAGTGCATGCCAAGTGTATTCTTTTAATTAGGAAACCCAACAGACCTGCTGATTGGCGCTTTATCTTCATAAGCGTCTGAGCTGGCGCTGCAGCTGGACCCCTGCCTACTTGCCTTACACTCCACGCGTGCATTCCCTGACAGGTCTGGAGCAGGAATAGCAAGGTTTATTACTCGTAGCCGTATACTCAACAATGTTCCCTTGTCTTATTCAATGTACATACTGTATATATACGTACTACATATGTGCTTTGTTTTTATTTTTGAAATATGCTAGACTTTTTCTTGCCATTCAGAACCATGCTAATGACAGTGCCTCTCTACACTATGACCTCATTTGAGATGGTATAACTTCTTTGCAGTAAAAGTAATCTTCTACCAGGTCACATTGCATTTTAGGAAGTGGCCCGCTATCAGTCCTCAGGCTCCCCACCAGACAGCTTGACCAGTACCATTCTTTAAATAACTGTACAACCCACAGATTCACATGATAAATTACACTATTATAGCTTTTCTCAGATTCTCCTCTTGAGTTCCTTTTCCAGCCTGAACGCTGAGTCATCTCTTATCCTTGGATTCGTAATCCTAAAATATGGGGTACTGGACTGAGGAATATCATATACTTTAGAACCAATATAACTCCTGCAGCCGGCACTTTCTGTGGCATTAAAAGGCATTTGTAAACATCTCATGCGATGGCCTTGCGACTGTGCGAGGAGAATAGGATCCAACAAAAATCAATGTCTGGCTTCTACTTGTGTAGTACAGAGCAGCTTTGCAGTTCTCTTGCTGTCATCGGCCGAGCATCGTTGGAGTGTTATCATGTAGTGAAATCATCCATCACCTGCGTGTACACGCATGTTCCCAACACAAAGGCTCCAAAAAATGCAGGTATAACATGGCGCCTGTACTTCCATCTTTTTATCTGCGGTATATCGCTGAGCGAGGAGGAGGACGACGAGGAGGCAGCTAAATTGCAGGCCTGCGTCAGCAACAAACACCCCTTTCAATTTCCTCACTTGGTCCATGATTATGTACTTGCACTATAGAAGACAAGATATTATTGTATTTAGCTGCTTTAGTGCCTTGGAGAAAGGCATGAATGATTCAAATGACTGCGGAGAACAATCAAGGTGTCTGGCAGTGCAGTGGAGCAAATTTGAAATAACCCAAGCTGTTCCTATTTATTTTTTATAAACATACCTAAAGTAATTTTCATTTTTATGTCACCGCGTAATTGCAAGTCAGAAGCAAGACATTACACATGCAGGTCTGCCAAAAAGACCTCGGTGTTTCAAGTAAGATATTGTGACATCCATTGCTGATTTCATTCATTCATTATCTTAAAATTCCTTTTTTTCCCCTTGCCCCCCTTTATCCAACTGTACTTTGCCATTTGTTCTGGTTCCACTTCTTCTGCCCCTCCGGGGTGCAATGCCAACAACCAGTATTCCACTGTCACATGTGAAGTCTTCAGTCGTACCTTGCCACCTGATGGCGAGGGGAGATTGGAGGAGGAAGCGTGTGGGAGGATCACGCTCCCACGTCACCCTGAACAACTGCCCTGACTGACCAAAGGAGGCACTAGTGCAACAACCAGGACATCGATCCTCATCCCAGTTTCCCACCCACAGACACGGCCAATTCTTTCTGTAGTGTCGCGAGAGGCAACACTGTGAACCAAAGCAGAACCCTTGTGTTGGTAGGCGAAGCAATGGAGCGCTGCACTTCCTGGCACCCCAAAAAATATTGCAATTTCCTCTGAGAATAAAAGGAAGGTCTTAAATTTTTCACTTGAGGTTTGCATGGGCACAGTGATCACTTGAGTGATTCATAGGATTAAGCATGTAAAACTGTGCTTAACTTTATTGTAAGATGAATGATTCATGACTTCGACAAGACTGCGCATGAAAAACACTCCCGTATAAGAGGTTCGTTCTTTTTACTGAGCACATTTGACTTTGACACCAACATGAGCTAAATATGAAACAGGGGAATCAAGCTCAATCTGCCAATGTTGAGCTCTGAACATGTTTCCCCAGTCAGAGGGGAGTTGAAGAATCTCTATTGAGCCATGTAATTAAGCAGGGGTTAACTGTCATCGGTTAATTAATAGATACATTGACACAGATCTTAGGGTTTAATTACATTCCTATTCCACAGTCTGCATTGTTTTGCCTTGCTGCCATGGAAGCTGTTTCTGAAAAAAAGAAATGTTAATGTCAGTTTGAGTGTGTCGATGATTAATGAAGCTTGAGAGAATTCGGAGTTCAGTACAGGCCATCGGGAGGCTAGTGAGGGCTCACGTCAGCACACTGGCTGAGGCTCACATGTAAATACAAAGACTGGAATATTGTTGAGCCACACGATTTGTTCTTTTTCTGTATGAATCAATCAGTAGATTACAAAGAGGACTGATTAAACTGTATTCGGGCCGCAAAGGCTCCACAGGGATTATTGAAAAGGGAATAACTCTAAAACAGTGTTCCACTTTGGCCTTTCCTGTTAATTTTCATCCTATTTAGTCATCCTCATCCTGTTCTTGTTACATCAGGTTTCAGTCTCCCCTTATCGTCAAAGAAATGCTTAACTATTTTGGTCGTGGTTTAGCTGATCCGCCGGTGGAGCTGAGGGATCAATATGACCAACAGTGACAAACTTTTCTCAAGTGAAATAAATGAAAATTTACCGACAGTCAACCATGGCTCAAGACAGATTTGAACAGACTTGTGAAATAGCAGCTGAACAAAAAATAGTTTGAAGTTTGGATTCTTCCAAGAATCGAAGAAGTTCCAACAGCCAAGGGAAGTCAATCTGACTGATTTGATGATGCACGAGCGTGTTTGTTCTTTGGGCCGATTTACAAGTGTTTTGTGGGGTCCACATGGAAGAGGAGCCTATTTTCGTTATTTCCCCCTGGCCACCAGGTTGGCTTGCTCCCGCCCTGCTGCCCTCACTTACTGCTTAGTCTGAGTCATCGTTCTGTTCATTGTAAGAGCTTTTTACATTTGCCCTTCCAGACAACACATTTGTTTGAAAATCGGCAGCTTCTGTTCGACCACTTGCACTTCATCAGTCCATTTACCTGCCTGACTTCCACCTAATCCTACGAGTCAAGTTTAACGCTGTAGGCATTTTTACAAACAAGCAAGTGTCTGCACTTTAAGTAAAATCTATCTGACCGCTCCTCTTGCCAATCAGAGAAAATCTATTCGCGATTAAGTTGAGCTGTCTTTTAAATGTAAGCATTAGTAGTTTATTACAATCTGAAAGACAGCTGCATTTTAATCCACCTAATGATGACAATTTCCTGCGTTTATCCCATGGCTGTAATATAAATCCAGCCATTATTGTTTCTTAGTCTCCTGCTTTACTGTTTATGACCCTTTTATTTTGTGCAAATGATTAAAAAATGTGGACCAAAAAAAAGGGCAGAACATCCAAGATGCTGTTAAGACAACAAAAATATAGACAAAACACATCTTTTTCTTTACTTTTCTGGCAATTGTTTCCCACCCCTGTGCCATTTTAATTGTTGTCATGGTAACACTGGTATTGTTTTACAGGGGTTTGGTTACGAAGGGACCCTCAGGCACGTCAACAGCTTGCAGACGTGTTGCTCTGCTCTGTGCCGGGGTCAGACTTCACACATGTTGACACTCACCTGCCTGCCAGCCCCACACCTTAGAATGGCTCCTCCCCCACTGGTCTCTGGTGTGTGTGTGTGTGTGTGTGTGTGTGTGTGTGTGTGTGTGTGTGTGTGTGTGTGTGTGTGTGTGTGTGTGTGTGTGTGTGTGTGCGCGTGTGTGTTTGAGTAATGTGGGAAAATCATAGTGACAGCCCCTACTGAGCTCCTCCTTCTCCAGTAAACCATTTGTGTCAAAGGGGGAGGGGCCGTCAAGTGTACTGTATCAGCAAGCCGGTGGGAGTCGCCTTGAACAGGTACACTCCAGAGGGAAGCGACACAGTGGCAGCCCCTGGAAGTATTCCCTGGTGACTTTGATGTGGAACTGGTTTGAGTGAGGGCCGCTTGAGAATAAAAGGACTTTGTGGATTGTGAAAGCACCAAGAACACACCTGACAGATCCTGGAATCCTCTGGAGAGCTCCCCGTGGCAGAGGGGATGAAGTCAGACGGGGAGCAAAGAAAGTCTGGTGAGTGAGAGGAAATGACAAGTGCAGCCGCCACTCTATTTGTTATTAGCCTGGAGTGTGAAGTGCTGCACTTTTGGAGCTTTCACAATGAGAAAGCGATCGGTTGGTTCTGTGTCTCTCTGGAGCAGAGACCAGGTGGGAGGATTTGCTTGCGTTTTAGTTTGGGAGAATAACGTGTCTGCAGATGCTGTGGTAGTGAGTCACACAGGCAACAGTCACCTGTTGTGGTGCTGAGCCGTTGGGAGACTTTAACCCATGTTGACCTCAGAGTGGTTGTTATTGTCTGACACGGGGCCAGAGACTCCCCCATTAATTGTTAATTACGCTGTCAGCCGTCCTTAATGTTAATTTGAGCTGAGACTCTTCCCATGTGACTTGCAGCAACCGAGTAGGAAAAAAAAGCTTTTCAGACATCTGCAGACGTGTGGATGTGGAGATCTGAAGGTAAACTTTGACCTTTCAAATCACTATGAATCAGGGCATGACAGTTCAGTGGGGTTGGGGGTGGGGGGGGTTTGCTACGTGTCCACATTACAGTCACAGAGGGTTGTCCTCAAACAATGATTTTATGGCCTCTTAGCGTAAGATGTCATCGTGTTCTATTCCTACTGTAAAATCTGAGGTTTTAGCATATTTTTGTCCGTATTAGCCCAGCTAGTTTCAGAGTATTATAATTTTTAAAAATTACATCACAACAGTGTCAGTTGGGCCTGTGAGAACTTCTATAGGTTTACTGTTTTCCCCTTATACACCTGCATTTCATGTTTCTGCTGGTAGCTCACCTGCCCTTCAACCTTGGACTAGAAATGACAAAAACCAAATACACAGAGGTGAAGGTTCAGAGTTGCTCAGTGTTTTCGCCTTTTTTTTTTCTTTTTTCTTTTTTGCATTTTTTGCCGACGTGTTAGAAACACAGAAATGTGGTCTGAAACTGGACAAACAGAGTTGTGTTGTTGTTTTTTCCAAACAGGTCATGTAAATCCCTCAAGCTTAACCCGGAGGTGCAGTTGTGATGCAATTAATGCCTCAAAAGCAACAACAAACACAGGTGGAACCCTCACTATCCCAGCCGCTGTGGTTACTCACCTTTCCTTCTCATGTTTCTGTGACAGCATCTGTGCCACTTGGGTCATTTGTGGTCGGGTCTTGGCTAACCTGTGCAACATTAGTCACCCAGCCATTACTGCTTCTCACCATGGCTGCAGATTATATATAATCATATCTGTCATCGATGATATTCAAGCAGAACCATCCAATAAATGTTTTCTTTTGATCTCCTCCTGTTAAATCCACATCAAACCCCGGTCCCTCCACTCCGCCAGGCCTGCCACTCAAATTACGACAACCGAAATCATTCCAGATTACATGGCCCCTTTGTATCTCACATCCGTCACTCAGAGAGAAAGCAGGGTTTTCACATGAGTGACACAATGTCGGAGTGGACTTAACCTCGTGGATTAACGCTCTCTGTGAAGCAGCCAATAAGTCCGAAGCTGCTGCTGGTTTCCACTGGACACCCTGTTCCTGTGTGGCTCTCACGGAAGATCAGGTCAGGGCTGTTTGTCTGAGAGAGGCGCTGAGCTCGGTCCTAGCTGTGTAATTCCGTTCTTTGCTCGTCCGTGCTGCAGGCAAATGCGGCGAGCAGCTCCCTCGGGTGGTAGCGAGTTTCAGTGGACGATTTAGAGTGAGATAATCAGCTGCTTGATAGAATAACAGCAAAAAAGAAAAAACATGTTCCTTTCAACCGATTGTAAAGTATCATATTAAAAAGGTTTATGGAAATGACACAATTTGAAACAGTCTCACAAAATAAAAGGTTTTACGCTCGCTTCAGGTGTTTTTTCTTTTTCGGAAAGCAGTAAATGGACACAAAAAAAATCCCTAAATCAAATACACATATTCATAACATAATGTTGTGTGAATCCTTCATTGACCCCTGTGAGTGGTCAGCTGTTTCCGCCACGGTTCTTCCCACCAATATTCCCTTTGTATTTGTCTCTGCAACATTCCTTTTACTAGCAGGTACCAAAGAAAAATTCCAGTTTTTCAGGCTAAAGCTAAATCTTCGGGACCACTGTCTTTGTTTCACCATGAATTAATGGCAAAACAATGAGGCTATGCCTCTATGCTTCCTCTTCCGAACCGAGAAAACAAATGTCGCCTATGCTGCCACCTTCTGACAGAAGTGAGCACTACATTGCCTGGTTTAATTGCTCTAAACCACTTGATGGAAGCAGCTGTAATTTGCAACTTTGTGGCATTTCTAAAATTCACATGACATTTAAATGGAAACAGTGCTAATAACTGCTACGTGACTAGCATCGTGCCTCCGTTTACTCACCATCTACCTCTGTCTGGATTCTGTGTCGAATCACATTTACGCCAAAAAGTTCTGATTTATTTGTTTACTTTGTCACACATCAAAAATGACTTCTGTGCCGGGCTGCTGCTTTTAGACACTGTTGGTTTCTCCTGCTGCTCATAAAATATACATGCATGGCTGTTGTTCTGTTGTACGCTGTTGAAAAGGTAACCCACATTTGCAGTGACGTTTGCTTTATTTCCTGAAGCTGTCAGCAGATTTCTGTATTTCTGGGTCTCAGGAGGCTCCCAGAATTGTTTTGACAGCTCCATGCTGTAATTTGTCTGCCAAATCATAATTGTATACCTCACAGTTCTCGGTGACAGTATTTATTTTTAGTTTGTTTGGTTGATTGGTGGGAGTGCAGGGTGCTAGTCACAGTAATAGGGGCCACCTCATACAGGTCCAAAGGTCAGAGCTCAGATTTATGCAAACACACACACACACACACACACACACACACACACACACACACACACACATCCTTGTACTTATATCTTTGTGAGTCTTTTCATGAGTATAATACATTCCCTAGCCCCTTACCCTAAACCTAACCATCTCAACTGACTGCCTGACCCTAACCTTGACCCTAAAACCAAGTCTTGACCTTCAAACAGCCCTTTGAAGATGTGAGGACCGAATAAAATGTTCTCACTTTCCAAAAATGTCCTCACTCTGTTGGTTAAATATATATTCTAGTCCTTAATATGTAGCAAGTACAAGAACTCACACACACACACACCAGCTCTGGACCTCTGAGCTAGTTCATCTCACCTAGAAATATATTTTCTTGACTTGATTTGATGCAATCGGATCAAAAACCACACAAGAGATATCAGTGCTTGTGCATCATTTCTGTTCATCAGAAGACACGTTTTCTGCGGTGTGCTTGACTCCCACTCGTGCACACAATTGTTTTCCGAAACACCAGTTTGCAATATGTTTCATAGCAACACACGAGGAAAATGAGGTTAACGTGGCAGCGTGTTAACAACAATTAAGAATCAAACAGAGCCGAAAGCAAAGACCGGTGAAAATAGAACTGAATATGCTCGCATTCACGACGAGCTGATGCAACCACTTCACATTCTCATCATGTCTGGTTTCAACTTTCCAGGGTAAAACCACCAACAGCAGCATTTATCTGGAGAAGGCACCTCATTATTGTCTCAGCAATGTACACATAATTCGTCCCAAATAAGGAAATCGTCCCCTTGTCCTGAACCGCAGTGTCTAAGAATGGGCTTAGTTTGTATTTTCTAGCATTCGTTTACCACCTGAATGCCTACTAATACTAAACAGTAGAGGATGATAAATAGCATGGAGCTAATAAGGAGCTCACGTCGGAGGGTAATTGCGAGCCGGCACCTTCACCGTCACTTCTGTGGAGGGATTACCATTTTGGCTCATTTGCAGTCTCTGACTCCTCCAGTTATGTTTTAATGACTCCATCCATCCACCCTGGTATCTACCGTCCAGCCTCTCTGCCATCTGACCGTTTATCCCTCATGGCCTGAGCTGCACCACTTCCAGATTCAGGGAAATTATGCTACTGCTTATCTCCGTGTCAAAGAAATTGGAAAAACTGTCCGGCATATCTGTCCATCTTCAGCCTGGGAAGGATAGTAATCTCAGTGTTTGTGGGTTTTATGTCATAGATGGGAGACAGACTTGAAAATTGTTTTGACAGATTATCTGTTTTGAACAGTCGGGGCTGGTTATATAATTCTCTAAAAACAAAGAGAAGAAGAAGAAGATGGTAAACCTATGAATGATCAGTCCACTGAAGAAAAACTCTTTAGATGTAGTCATATATTTTAATATATTTAAGAGACTCTGTATGTTGAGAAAAACAGCAGTGCGAGTTCTGGGCTGTATGACTGATACCATCCACAAGCAAACCAGCAGACGCAAATGGTGGTGGAATGCGGCTGAGATTACCGCCTATCTTTCCCTCTAATCAGTTTTTTGCTCACTGTCGAGCGCCGTCCTAACCCCACTCTCACACAAGTTCAACCCCCATTACTCCAAGGACCTGAAGCATGAAATAGGCTTGCCAGCATGTGGACGTCAGATTGTGTGATGTTAAAGCACAGACCTCTTGATCGACGCTGGCTGACTAGAAGCGAGTGACTCATGCAGTGAGTGACATTGTCATTTAAATGGCTTTGATGTGAATTAATGACGACGGCCTGGAACTCGGACTGCTGTTTACTTAGTCAATGCTTTCATTCACTCGGGGTCACTCGTCATCTTGGGGTTTTTTTTCTTCTTTCTTTTTTTACATTTTTTTTTAAATAACTGATTTTAATTCATCAGATAAATCTCTTTACTGGCTTTTCTCTTCGATGTGTTTGTTGTGACATTTTGAGGGCCGGTTTTTGACATTCTCCGTGTTAAATTAACCAACATATTTGCCTCAGTCTTATGAGTTAACTCGTCTGAGTGCCGTCTTCCAACTTCCCAGCAATCAAGATTTTATATGAGGCTTTCAGACCGTCGGGACTCAACGCTGCCCCGCACGCTCATGTGCTCATCAATAAATGGCAATCCGTCCTTTTATGAGCGATCCTGAGTCTCTCTTCATCACTGTCTCCATTAATACAGAATATTAGAGTCTGATTTCTATGATAGAGCGCCCCAAGGCAAGTTGTGTTTTTTTCCCCCCTCTTTTTTCCCCATTTTCATCAGGCGTGACCCTGTCATCTCCGCAGGCGACACAGGGAGATTGTTCTGCTCATGAGAATTGACTAGCTAATCCACAGCAAAGCACTGCCAGACAGAGCAGACACTGAAGGCTGCCTTCATCAGTCAGAGCTCCGGCATTATCGCCGTCATGAGCCACTGATGAATTTGCTATCAACGGTCCATAAAGATGAGTGGGTGGGGATATGCATGTGTGTGTGGTGTGTGTTTGTGTGTGTGTGTGTGTGTGTGTGTGTGTGTGTGTGTGTGTGTGTGTGTGTGTGTGAGAGAGAGGGAGACAGCGAGAGAGAGAGAGAGACAGACGCACTTTGACTTTTATTAATGACTCCACCACCTCATTCGAGACGAGAGGTTCCATGAAATATGTGTTGCCTGTCTGTGCTGAATGATGTGCAGGATATGATGTGAAAGTGTGCGCACATGCGCTCAGCTTCATATTGAATAACTTAATAGATTTTTAACACCTTATTTGTATCCTTGACGATCACCTCTGCTGATATTAAATGCTCAAGAAAATCAAATGCATGCATTCGCCACATGGTGACTCAAGCCCCTGCAGATAGATTTTCATACGATGCGGAAAAGAATTAGAATCCTGTAAGAAGAAAGGTTAAATGTAACATCATTTACAATACAGATTTTCTACAGTCGATTTTTTTTGTCCGGAGGACACAGATTCCCTCTGGAGTTTAAGGTCAGACACTGTTTGTATAAGGCAAACACACCGGTCTGTTTCCCATCATGCATTCAGTATAGCAAAGTCTGAGTTTGGAAGAATTTATGTGCTTTTTTTAAAAAAAAAAATTTATTCTATGTTCATATCCACCAAATTAGAATTAAAAAAAAAAAAAAGTGAAATGGCAGTTCTTAAAAATTGTCTGAAACCCTTAAGTACATAAAATTTCCATTATGTCTTTGTGTTGATTTTCCAACACCCATGAAATTCCTTGGACGTAATCATTACACAGACATGGAAATGTGAGAGGTGCTCCATTAGCCTGAAGGCTCTCTTGCCTTTATCTTTCTATGGAATAACACTGCTGATTCGTATTGATTTGTGGGAAAGAACCTGATGAATTGCCGGCTCCGAGACTGTAGAGGCAACACATGGCTTAAAGACTCCAGAGAGTGGCTGAACATGAGGGCCCCAGCTGGGGATGTGTAGGACATAAACAGCTGCACGTATGGAGGGAAGTAGTCCTTTATAGATACATTTGTGAGGTGATTATTCAAGTTCAGCCGAAATGGCATTTCATGGGTGTGTAACTGTTGTGTAACCTGACATGTGGCTCAGTGACATCGAAATAGAAAGGCGGGATAAAAGGTCGGGATTGGAATGCTGACAAGGAATCTAGGATGTGTCTAAGTAACGATGGGTGAAGCCTTGGCGGCGCACTCTGATGGGAGAGAGCCCATCTTGTTCTCCTGGTAGTTGCCTTCTGGAGCTGTCACAGATTCCTCTTTCCTCAGGATGAATAAATCTGAGCCGGCGGGCTCAGAACCACGGTGTTTTGGGGACAAAAACAGTGTTTGAGGTTGTGTACAGCCAAAAACAAGCCAACAGACCATTTTTGCCTGCCCGTTAACTCATGAATCTTAACTCAAAGAAATATACACATGCTGCTGAAAGTTGGGGATTGACTGAGCGGTGGATACTGTTGAGGATCTCAATTTAAAAGGCAATTTTCATTTCAGTTTAACTGCAACTTCACTGCAAAAAGGTTAAGTTATTTAGCTGTAAGAGGAAGCAAAATATCTTTTTCCGCTGAACAACATACTATACAGTATACAACAGGGACGGGATCACTAAAAGTCACTAAAAGTGTAATTAATACAGTTCATGTGTTTCATAATGTGTTTAGTGCTTAATGAATGTCTTATTTCTTAATTAATTTGCAAGGAGATGAGCTCCACTGGTGCCCTGTGAATATGGCTAATCACTGGAGCTTACACATTCGGGTTATTATCATTTGATGCACATGCGTTGGTTATAAAAGAATGCTTTTTAACAAAAAGAAGGGAAAAAAATCCACTGTAAAAACTTAATTACACTATCATTAAATTAATCATTTATTTTAAGGAGATGTTAGTCAAAGAAGTGCAGTGAGGGGTTCAGCTTTTATCCCAGCGTGGCATCTCTGAATGATTCTAGAAAGAACCCATTTGAGCCTAATTATTCCAGCAGCGTCACGGCTGAGTTGTCAAGTCCAAAACAAATAAGAGCACGTGGGTTGTTGCCTCCCATCACGACAGCGCCCGCTGCTCGTATTGTTGACCCCGAGTGCTCTTTCATTATCTTATAGATTCCTGACGTGGGTTGCTACTCTGTCTCGTATTTGGGAAACACTTTTACTCTGCATGGACTCATTAATCCGCACTGGAGAAATGATGTTGGAGCACAGCCGGGGCCACTGGTCTCGCCGTCAATAACTATTACATTCTTCTTTGTGAGGATGTATGTTGGGAGGGGGTAATTGTTACTGCCGTCTAACTGGACTTAATGATGTGTTGTCAGATGGAATATTACATATCATAGTAAATGAAGCAGCATATATACACATGTGTTCACACTACATCGTTATTCCCTGAAATTTTGTTTTTTTTTTATGTGAAGGCTAATTTATAATCCCCTTTTGTACAAAAATAAAAACATACATACATAATAAATCATGTCACGGCCATCATACCCATTGGCATGAATATCGCTAAAGTTTGCAGAAAAAAGAACGGATTCATTTCGATTAATTAATAAAAAAAATAAAAGTAAAATCGTTAAAGAATGAATATCACCCTTTCTTCTCGACTGCATGTGTAGATTTAGGTGTTAAATCGGAGCTCACCTCAAAAAGTTCTGCCTTTTTTCACGTTTTCTTGGTGTCTAACTGTCTGACACTGCCCCGTGTGGTCTGTATCTCCGTCCAGTGTCCACATGCTTTTATTGTCACGTTAAGCGGTTTAAGCGCAGCGCTGGCTCGCACCTATAGTGCGTGGGAGTGTGGGGCTCCCTGCGGTAGCCGCAGCGTTTCTCCTGCCATCACTGCTTTATACCGTGTGCCTGTTTGTCTTCACTCTGCAAGCTGCCTGCATGAGAATTATTTGGGAACAATAGTCCTGTTAATTGATTTTGTCTCCAGTAACAGAAAGAAATAGAACCCTGCCTCGTCTTGCCCTCCTCTCCACTCTGAAGAGTGAGAACCAATCTAAAATCCCCCCGCCTGACACTTAATGTCATTCCCTATCAATTTTCCACCTCCTATCCTGCTTCAGCCTGGTCCAATTCCAGCTGCCTCGTGGCCACAGGTCTCTCTGACAGATTATGTGATCTTTGCAACTTTGGTTTGTGAATCCTGCTGTTTTTGTAGAAATGGTGGAGGAGGAAGGACAGTAATAGTGGACAGAGAGAGAGAGTGAGGGCCTCAGCGCATCACTGAGACAGCTCCAGAGACAAAGGCCATTAGAGTGGAATAATCTTTACTGATTACAAGTGAGGAGTCCTCTTCGGGGGCTCAGACAAAAACAGGTTTTTAAACGGTCATACAGGCAAGAAAGTGACGTAATCTTTGAAAAAACGCCCCCCCCCCCCCTTCAAAAAGCCTGAAGAGAAGCTGACAGATTGCGTATCCCTTGAGAAGTGCTGATGTTTTGGAACAATTTCATGACTAGTTTCCACTCTACCAAAGCAGTCAGGGCCACCGGATCATTTAGAGAGACAGTTTCAGCCATTTTGCCTGAATCATACAAATAGGAAATGACACTGATCAGATTCATAATTCACTGCTACCAACTGCACGTCAGCTGATGCATGGGCGCTATTATGCAAATGCACACATTTAAGCAGTCATTTACATCGGCGGCCGAGGACGCAGGTTTTATTTACTGTTTGGATGAATCATAATAACTAGAGGCGAGCCTGTTTAGGGAATTCAAATGGGGGCAGAAGTAGAGGAGGAAGGCTCAATGAATGCACATATTTTTCCGCTGATCGAGTCAGAGACAAAGATCAGGCGTCATTAGCCGGTTTAATCCCTATGGCACTTCACAGCTGCAGACCTCAGCGAGGGGAAAACATCTAAACTGTCAAGGAACTACAAACAATTAACTGGACATTTTACAAGTTAAATGCTTCAGTCATTAGAGGCTGGAAGCGTCGTTTTTAGCAACTGTTACTTTATCTTGTGTATTTCCACCAGGAAAGTGCTTTGCTGAAGTGTTGCATTTGCCTGCAGGTTTACTGTAAACTTGGAAAACGGTGCAAGCCTGCTTTATTTCTCAGAATCAGGAATGTCAAATCAGATCGTGGTTTTTTTTGTGTTTGAATTATTCAAGAAGAATGCTTGTGTATCACAATGTCAGTCTTTTTATAGGTTTGGTATCCATTCCTGTCAGAAGTGCCTGATAGTTGAAGTACTTGTTGCTAGAAGATAATAGAGATCAAAGAATGACAGCAAACGAGATCAAAGAATAACAAAAGCAAAATCATGCCAAACATTTGCTGACAAACTATCCAAGTTACCATCCTGTATAATCTAACTTATCTTTGTCTTCTTTAACTGGGTTATACCAGTCGGTGCATTTGGCTTTTGAGAATTTGTAGATGGATTTTTTTTGTTAATCCTCTGTCTCTTTTAGCTTCCAGTCACAAATATAATTCTGGAGTCATCAAGAAGTCATGCAGAGAGACCCCAAAAACATGACTTCAAGACATTTACTGATGAGTTGTTGATAATCAGATGATGATATTGGAGGGAAGTATGACTTTAACTTCTACCTTTGATGGGACTTGGTGTTGTTGAGCCTTCGTGAGAGCTTTCCAGAGTGTGCTGACACTTTAGGAAACAGATAAAAGTGTTTACACAGTCAGCTAGATGTTGGTGTGAGCGGAGTGTCAATGCATGTTTGCAGTTTCAGTTTGCATTTTGCAGTTTGTCAATTTCTGAATACAATCTCTTTCAACAGGCAACGTGGTATAATCACCAAGGGCAGTTGTAAATAGAATACGGTAGTTATGAAAAATGATGCAATTAAGTGTTTTTTTCAGTCTTAAACTTGTTGGCCTTGGCTCATTTTCTGTGAAGAAAATTTAACAGCACCAATTTTCTCTGAGTGTACTGTGCTTACCCCTCTATGCGTCTGTGTTGCAATTGTGGTGTGCAGGTTCTGGACTCAGGGTAATAAAGTAATAAAATGTGGTAATTGCTGGTGCAAGGCTGCATGACTAATGCCTGCGGTGATTGACATCTCTCAGCCAGTGGAGAACAGGTGGTGCTGAAAGCTAAGCTAACAGTAGAGAGGCAGCACACCCCCCCCCCCCCCCCCCCCATGCATCCTCTCATTCCTTCTGTCACCAACCATCTGAGTCACATCATTGCGTCCCTGTGTTATGGTACTATATGGCCCAAGCCATCAAAGCTTGTGACTGGTTTTGGTCTCAGCTTGTGAGTCTGTGTTTGTGTCGTTATGGCAAAATGTGGTCCTGAGGATGTCCTCCGAGGCTGGAACTGCTAGGTGACTTGCAGTACTCGAGTCACTGCAGTAGCATCATAACTGTGCAAGATGCAGTCACAAAACTTTACAGGTGTCCATTCAAGAACAAGATGAAAGGCAAGAGTGTTGTCTGATTCATACTCATGTAGTAATGTAGCGATGACTACTAAGTAACAATGTAATAATGTAGTAATGACTACTAAGTAACAGTAATAGTATATTAATGACCACCAAGTAATAAGGTAATAATGTAGTAATGACTACTAAGTAACCAGTAATAATGTATTAATGACTACTAAGTAATAAGGTAATAATGTCGTAATGACTACTAAGTAACCAGTAATAATGTATTAATGACTACTAAGTAATGGTAATAATGTAGTAATGATTACTAACAGGTAATAATGTAGAAATGACTATTAACAGTTAATAATGTAGTAATGACTCACAACTAACGGTAATACTGTAGAAAAGATGACTAAGTAATACGTAATAATGTAGTAATAACGAATAAGTAACAGTAATAATGTAGTAATGATTACTAAGTAACAGGTAATAATGTAGTAATGACTGCTGTGTATCAGATAAGAAATGTAGTAATAAAGACTGTATACCATGTTATACTGTAGCGATTATGTCTCAGTACGTGTGTAATAATGAATACTGATGTAATGATGTAATAATACCACTGAAAACTCATCTTATAACAGAACTGTAACTACAAAGTACTCGTGTAGTAAAGCAATCATCATGACTGATATCTCGAGATGAACATTTGTCACCTTTTTTCCTCCCATTTCTCTTTTTTGAGAAGAAACCTGAGAAGGTGGTGTTGAGAGTGTTGAGCAGATAAAAGCAGCCTGGCTGACATGTGTAACATTTCACAGTGGGTGCTGCTGTGAAAATGATTTCATGTTCACGCTCTGAAAAACTTCTGAAAGATTGTTCAATTCCTTTGCCTTGGCTTGAACTTGTGACAAACTGCGTTGGGTCCATGATTGATATAAATATCCGCCATTCCTCAGCTGCAACAAATTGTCCCTGTCATTTAACTTAATTTATTTCACAATGAATCAATTGTGGTTCATCAATGCTTATCAATCAAAACAAACATGAATATTCATGAATCTGCTTGGGTGTGTCAGTGGTACATTCATCATTTTACTAAGTGAAAATCCTTGATACTCAATAGATGGCATACAGTGCATTTAGGTACTTTTTGCTCATGCAGAATTAGAAAATAACACTTCGAGTCCAAGCATCATACCTGAAGCGATTCACACATAATGGATTCATCTGCTCTTCAAGCTACATTTTGAACGTCACATTCTCCACGAGACTAAAGTTAGCCGCTGTGGCCGGGAGGACGCTCCATGGGAATGAGCTGCATGTCGTCCTGGAGGGGAGAGCGGGGGAGATTGTGCTTATCAGGAGGCTCCCGCTCATTTGTAATGCAGAGCCACAGCAGCGCGCGCTTCTCTCCCAGCTCGAGGCCATGCAGACATTGAAAAATAGGCAGCTAAAACCTCTGACTGTCTTATCTAGAGAGCTCACCTCACACACTAATGCTAATAACTACTGCAGCATATTTACACACTGATTTTTGCGACGCTCTCACATTTTTTTTCTTTATCAGAGATGCCGAGGATCCCCTTCGCAGGCCGAGTGCAGGGAGAATGTTGGAGAAGTAAAGGGAACATGGATGAATTCTGCTGGTCACCTTATCTCATTCAATGGAATGACACTTCCACCAATTTGTGATGGGAAGTTGCGGGGGGGTTGGGGGGGTTTCACTTCCCAGGAAAATGTAATGTTATGAACCCAAAACTATGCATTGACAATACAAATAGCTTGTAGTTTTTCACGTTTTTATCAGACATTAGCAAAAAACAAAAAACAAAAAGGGAAGAAGTATTCCCACTGATGATGTAAGTCCTGAATTAATCCCTCAAATTTATGAAAAAAAATAAAAATAAATGTGCCACAACAATAATAATAACATGAGTTTAAACAAGGTGAGGGGATTTACGCTGCTCATCCTGTGACGGGGACTCACAGCAGCCAGGTTTGACCTCATCCGCTCTTATCTACCCAGTCTTTGCTATTTTGCTTCTTTCTTCTTCAATTTCAAATGATTTGTCCATTTCATAATTTCAGAAGAATAAATTCAGAAGACGATTGGAATAGATTGGTTTTAATGACTTGATATTGTGTCTTTATGGTATAAAGTAAATAAATTACATAAATAACAGACGCTGTTAAAAAAAACAAACAAACACGTAGGCGCTGAGTGTTATGAAAGCCAAGCAGCGTGAGTGTCAGGATAAAAACTCCTCTCCATATTTTCCACAGATTTATTTTCGTCATGAGGCCTCTTTGTCCAAACAAATGTCTTAGAGAGGGTGAGAGTTGGTTTACCTCTCTGCAATATTCCCCATGATGTACGTAGACGTTGTTGTGACACTTTTTCTTTTCCTTAGCTCTATAAATGTATCTCCGTAGAACGCACAGGTTTCACATGGCCACTCAAACTCGCTCGACATTTGCTACGAATAAATTTAAAAGTTTGATAAAAACAAGTTACAGAGAAAGATAGAAGAGGAAACACCTACAGTTTTAAAAATGAGCCTTTTTTGAAACTGAATTCAAAGTCAAAGTCAGGTTTGGAGATCTGGCATCTGTATATTTGTGTGACCTTCTTGTTGTACATTAACTAAACGCTGCTTCTCCATGTGGACTTAGTAAACAGAGAGCAGGAAGATATGCAGCCGTGAGACCTCCCTTTATTAGGGATTTTACATTATTTGACAAAAAAGGACTTGAAAATATGTATCGTCATCATTCTGCAGTGATGATGGATGTCACAGCTGTCAAAATTGTGTTGTTTTTTGGTTTTGTTTTGTTTTTTTACAGTGGCATTCCAGTTATTATAATGTGACCTGGGAGGTAACGGCTAAGATAAACATACCATAAAAGATCCTTGCCTGCAATGCAAATATTTTAGCTCCAGTAGAGCGTCTCTGCCTACAGACGGACACAAGAAGCCCATTTTTATGTAAGCAATAACTATTAGCCATAATCTGGGGTCTGACCATTAAAGATAAAACTACAATTTTATGGCCTTGTCCCTTATTTACGACGTCCCGTGTTGATGCCTCACACAATTTAAATCGAACTTAATGCATAGGTGATTGACTCAAGTCCGTTACCATCATGGGATTTTTAACCACCGCTGAACAGAATCTGGCACCAGGTTTCTCCTAGACCGGGTCTTTAGTTTGCCAATAATGGGGTTGCTGCTTGAGTTGCTCCGTAAAATGTGGTTCTATTATTGGGTCCATTAAGTATACCTCTGTGTAATGACACTCCACTCACAGACGCTTCTCTCTCGACCCGTCTCCTAATAAGCACTTTTACATTTCATTTTCATTATTTAGCGGGCAGCCTTTATCCTCAGCCACTTACATTTAGACGGTGAGCATAAATTAAAGGGCTCGGAAGCCTCTGGAAGCAGGTACAAGCAGGTACAAGCAGGTACAAGCGCTGGTGTGGCCTTGAGGGTTCGCTTGAGTTTGAGGGGAGAAGCCATCCGTTTGGTGCTAAACAGTGTAGGAGGAACGTACCCCTTGTTGTAGTTTGTCACAGTTGTTTGTTGTGTACTCAAGGAAAATATGCCTCCCAGCCGCAGGGTGTGGGGGGGGGGGGGGGGGGGTTACCTGCAGGTCTGCTGTGATGAGGGAAGTGTTGATGTCACGGCCAAACCACAGGATTATAGATTCATGGCTCATTCAACATCAATCAATGTGTCAATCTCCTGTGGGACATCAAATAATGTGCACGCACAACAGCATGAATTCATAAGCAATATTTAATAAGTCCCTTGCAGTGTTCCTGTTAAAATAATAGAATCTTTGAGAGGCTTTTCATCTTCCTAGTCACAGGATGTTGACTCAACATTGTGACAATAATTTGATTCCCAAACTGGGGTGTACATATCTCCAGGGGGTATGCACAGTTACATCAGGGACACAAAAGATACACAAAAGATAATAATAATTGTAGTATCCTCTCAAGATCCTTCCTCAAAATTGAACCAGTGCTTGAATGTTTTTCTGAAGACCCGCCTGGGTACTGTTCCTCGGGTTGGATCTCACTGCACTCGCCTGAACGAGCCAATCAGAGGCAGAGGAGGGCAGCAGGTCTCTGAAGGTTATCCAGTTCCTTCTGGGTCGGATGAAAATAAGGCTGTTTAGCACTGAAAATGTTGTCTGAATCTCTCTTATATGGAAATTATGCTTATACATGCATGAGAGGAACAGATCATTCCACTACATGGCCTGACTGAACTAGCTTTGACATTAGCGGTGCTAGCTTAGCCACTTGTAGTGCTAGCAGGTGTCAACAGCAGGGAGAAGTCACCGATGACAACTGTGACATCTGATGTGGAGTCGAGCGGTGACAAACCAACACTTTAGTCCTTAGGGAAAAAAAAACAGAAAAGAAAAACCCTTCAAGCGCATCACACATGTATTTGGGCAATTATGATCTTGCAAAGCAGCCAATTAGATGTCTTGTTTTTCCTTTAAACAAAGAACGCCTCTCATCTCACTCATGATGTGTCATCATGGTGGTAAGAGACGCACTGTTGTATGTTGGTAATAAATGCAAACCCGTGCAGAAGGTAGAACCCTGCTATTTTCCTGAATTGGCAACTGCTGGAATCTTTTTTCCAGCTCTGTATGTTGAACTAAATCTTTTCATACATTTGAATAATTCACCCTTTATCCAGAAGCAATCTGTATTCCGTCTATAATTTGTCTTTCCCTCCATTTCCTGTATTTTGCCATTCAGTTTCCCATTCTTGGCTCTCCCATTCATGTCTGATTGATTTGATTTTCCTTAGAGAGAGATCGCGGAGCTGGGATATGAGTGTATGAAGTGTGATTTATGCGAGACAGTCGAACAGCCATTGCTTCTCAATGCCCCCCCCCCCCATTCCTCCTCCCTCCCTCAGGATGTATGAAAATGACTCTCAGTATTTTCCACCTCATCAGGAACTGTGCAAAAAACACATATTTTAGATTAAATATTTTTCTTTGGGTTGGAGGGGGGGGGGGTTCTGTGAGCAATTGAAGTGTGACATTTGTCTGTGGTGGCTTGTTTTATAAGCTGCCGCTTTTGGGTGACAGAAATTGTGAGAAAGATCTATTTTCTTTCAGCTTCTGTTTCCATTTTATTGTTTACTTCTTTGTGGCAAAGCCGAGGAGGAGCACTACAAAGCACTGAATATTAAACGGCTACACCTCTCTATTTTTTTCTTTGTTTCTGTTATTATTTTTCAACCCTCAAGTTCAACAGGCAGCTTCACATTTCATTTTAATATAAATGTCTCGATCCTCCTCATCAACTGGACCCACCAACCCTGCTGCAGCTTATTACTGGCAATAATTTGGCGCTGCGTTTATCTCAATTACGAATGAAACTAACTCTGGTGATGTTAAATCGATTTTGCATTGCAAACATAACGTTTTTGGGGTTTTTTTTTGGTCACATAGCTGTTCAAAGCTAATGCGCCGCCATGAGATTAGATTCTACGCGACCCGACTCTGCCCACGGTTGTGCTGAAGCTTAAACATGGATTCACTACTCGGGCCAAATCGAAACCAAACACATTTCCTCCAAAATGACACAAGTCTGTTAAAGCTCTTTTCTATGTGTTGCAGTTCTGCTGAGGGAGGAGGTGGCCCAGCTCCAGGAGGAGGTGCACCTGCTGCGGCAGATGAAGGACATGTTGAGTAAGGACCTGGAGGAGACCCAGGGAGGCTGCTCGGCCGACGTGCTCTCCGCCACCGAGCTCCGTGTGCAGCTGGCCCAGAAAGAGCAGGAGCTCGATCGTGCCAAGGAAGCTTTACAAGGTAAAGACTTCATCTACAAACAGGAAGCTGCTTGTGCCGTTAAAAACAGGAAGATGGTTATGACGATTGTGCTGATAGAGGGAGAGGAGACTGTCCTCAAAGACCATCAGATTATATATTAACACCTTGGTTCATTTTAAAAGCTTCCAAAAAATAGAAATTCAAATACTTTCAATAATGTAGGTGAAATATATGTATATATAATATGTGTAAGTGCCAAAGCGTCTGAAAGACCCAGGAGAATAATAAACCATAAAACTACAACTTTCCTAGTTTTATGGGCCTTTGTTGTGTTGTTATTGTGCCCATCTCTCTTTACTCTTCTCATTTCTTTCCCAACTATTACAGATTTTTGTAAAAGGAAGTGCAGATCATATTGAATAGTGCCGTCCTGTGAATCGGTACCATGTTTGACAGCCACAAAAATCTCCACATCTGTAAATGTACATCCTCCGGTCCTCTTGACGTTCTGAGGGAAAACCTCAGAAACAAAAACACAAACACACATACACACCCACACACACACACACACACACACGCTAATAAGAGTGCCTGTAACAATGTGGTGAATGTTATCCATTAGCTACATTGGGGCCATTAGCATTTGTTTCGCTGGAGAGATGACGGGATCGCGGGGGTGAGAGAGGACACACACACACTTTAAACACCTCTACCACTCCGCTCACTTCGCTCAGTAGCACCACGAAGGAGCGCTGCAGAAATGGCTGCTTTCTACCTTGAGAAAGAAAGATGATGTAATGTCATGAGTGAACTTGGAATGTTAGCGTGCTATAACCACCTCAGATTTGAATCATTTCACTTTTGCTGCACCCATGGCTGACCTATCTCTCGCGCTTCTCAAGGCTCTAAAGCTCGAAAAATTCTCATGATTTGACCATGTGATTAGATCAGAATCCCTGAGAGCCGCGATGCATTTACATGAAGTGGTCTGGACTGCACAGAAATAACACGACGGAGTCTCAAAGATGGGGCCGCTTAGCAGACATAGGTAGAAGCAAATTAGGTTTCAGTATGGGAACTATAAGCTTGGTACATGATTCCTACTAACAACTCAAAGTCAAGCTCCACCGCTTTGATTTGTTTTTAATCTCTTGCAAGTGGCTCGACTCTGTGCAGTATTAAATCACCGGAGAGTCTCTTAAACTTCGACTTGAGAGTTTACTTTGACTTGTCTTTAGTTACTTGAGATTAGACCTGGAATTGGCCCCAAAACATTAGAAAGCAGCCTTGTGAATTAATAATGTGCGTGCTGGAAGGCCTTTATATAAAACCGGTGCGAAAAACGCTCAGAACTTCAGCAGCAGCCTCAGCCCTCCGCCTGGATCTGTTCAGATACAGCAGTGACTGTTGCTTTATCTGCTTGCTGTACAAAAAGGAGATAAACTTACACATCGCCTTCCTGGAAAGAACGTGCAGGGCGAGGTAAGAACCAGAGGAGGTTCACAGATCCTCAGCATTACAGTGAATCATTTTTGGCAATTAATTATTACCCATGAAATGAGTCAAACACATGAGATGCCGTCAGAGGACTGTGTTGGTGTGGCACTTGCGGCCTACGCTTGTTTTAAGAGAAACAAAAAGGCCAGGGCAGAGAAGAATACGGCTCACGTAAAGTAAATACTTACCGCTCCTTCAGCTGGATGCTGGAACAGTCATCCGCATGACTCAGGCCTGGTAATGAAGGCCAGAGCCTCCAAACCCCAGCAGACACTGACAGTCATCAGCAGCTAATGAAAGCTTTATGAAGGAAGGCTTCAGTTGGCTTACAAGGTCCAGAGACGTTAAGCAGGGTGGATCTCGGCCGCAATTAAGCCAGAGTACGTGGGTGGACAACAGGAAATTGGCTGTTGTCGTATTAGAGTTTGGCTCAGCTGGAGAAAGTTTCAGGAAGGAAAAAATTGAACGTTATAACGTTGCTCTTTGAGCTCCTTCATACGAGGACTAGTGCCGATTTACCAGAGATTCTCCTGTGAAGAACAGAATATTTAAAAGTCATTCACAGGTGACTATTAAAGAATTGGGAATCCCTCATCGTTTTGATTTTCATTTTTGGCATGACATGGCCTTGTTGGTTCCAACGTCCTGTTAGTCCATGGTTGTCACACTTCATCTCTAAATGACTCGTTATCATCCACACACGTGTATTCCCACGCACGTATGTAGCTTGTTGATTGTTTATTTCACACTCCCAGCCCATTCCGCCAAATGTATTCTTTGTCCTGCAGATATATTGTGTACGTGGTGAACAGAACCAGCTAAAACTGCAGTCGGTGGATTTACTTGGACAAGGACAGCCACTGCAGTGCAGTGAAATACTCAACTTTATTTTCCAGCACGAGAAAGTCAAGACAAGTCGAGGACGTTCACTGTATATTAATATCTTATTTGGCTTTCACAGGCGGGGACGAAAAAGAAAATAACAGGTACACAGCAACATCACGATATTTTGAACAGAAAAAAAAACTAAAGGTAAATGAAGTCACTCAGGGGAAAGGTGAAGAAGCACAGCACTAAACTGTGAGCAGCTGGTTTTAAGGAAGGTCCACTAAAAAAGGGGCTACTGTACACTACCCACTCAGTGCTGCGCAATAAATAGTCACAGTTTTGCGACCATCTGGTGAAGCTAGTGGAGCATTTAGCAGCTTAAGAGCCAGATAATCCCCTCAGGAGTCGGTAGCGACCAAAAACAGAGCTGGAATTCACCAGGTGAACACGACCGACAACAACACCTCAGCAGGCGTCTGAATATATCATCTTAACATCAAGTTCTTGAAAGGTACTCATGGGTAGTAAATGGCCTTCATTAGTACAGTACAATGCACCAGAGAAGCATTGCCTTCTTCACACTCAGTCACACACTCAAGCACTGGTTGTGGAGGTTGCTGTGCAAGGTGCTAATTCTCTCACCAGGAGCAGTGTGGAGTTCAGTGTGTTGCTCAAGGACACTTGGGGCGTGTTTCCGCTGGCTCACTTCGGCTCGGGTCCGGTCGGTACGGCCCCGTTTCCACTGCAACTCTTAGAACTTCAGAGACTTGATGCGTTTAGCTGTACTTCTGACTTCTACTTTCACATGTTGACCTGTTTTGCCTTTTGGTTTGATATGTTTTAGGCAACAAAGTAATTAAGAAAAAGTCTTCTTTTGTCTGCTGTGGAAAAAGGGTTTATTCAGATTTCAATCCAATCAATCCACATTTGCAGAAGCTTTTTTTTTTCTTCCCTTGTTCAGCATTAATGTAAACACAAAAACACTCAAACAAGCAGGTTGGCAGCACCCAGCAAGGTTAGGAGGACATGTGTGAGGTTTATTATTGTGAAGCAGTGTGTGTGTGTGTGTGTGTGTGTGTGTGTGTGTGTGTGTGTGTGTGCGTGTGCGTGTGTGTGCGTGTGTGTGTGTGTGTGTGTGAGTCTTAGGGTTTTTTCCTTTTTTTCCTAAATTGGATGAAAAAGCAAAAGGCTGGAGTGATGAAGTAGAATGAAAGAAAAGCAACATCCCCTCGGTTGCTCTTTGCCACTTGAGATAATACCTGTTTACTCTTGGAATGGTTCACCGAAGCCGCGCTGCCATTCCGGTGTCTTTCCAGAGGGTGTGCGTCTAAATAACACAGATTTCCTGGGGCCTATGAATACAAAATGGAGAGAGCAGAGAGAGCGGGAAAGAGAAGCACAGAGAGAGTCTGCTTTTCAGGGTTTCTTCTCTGTCCCCTCATCTGCCTTTATTCTGTCTGGTGCCCGTGCTGGTAAAAACGAGTTCATTCCCACTGTGAGTTGGCACGATGAGCACAATAGTAATTGTTAGTCATTTCCATCCTCTCACAGTTGCAGTCACGAGAGCAGCTGTCTGGCAGTCACTTCATTCTCCAAACCTGAAAGTACGATAGCAACCGACTGCCATCTCCAACGTGAAGGTTAAGCAAGAAAATGAACCGCTTTGGTCTCGACAGGTGGAGCGTTCTCAAAGCTGTTTATACATTTACCCGTCTTTCTCATCAAAGTTGTGTTTAATGAATTTTCAAAGTATAGCTGTCCCTCTTTGCTCTTTTTTAATTAGCTATCTCCGTTTTGGCTAATTACTAACACTGAGGGACTCGCAGTCAATCCAGAGAGCAAATGAAAGCAGCAGACAGCTACGTATCATCAAAGCACCGTCTGTCCGCTCTGTTTAGTGTCATTTCACGCTACACCACCGTACTCACACAACACCTCCGTCCTTGACTAACAGCCGCGCTCGCAACAACTGCAACAGTGACTTTTACTTTCACAAACCTTATATTTTTTTGTAAGACTAATTGAATTTTAGGGAAAATTCTTGTGTCTTTCATCAACAGTGATTTATTTCCTCAATGCTGACAGCTGTTGTGTTAAAAACCGGTAATGAGGAGAGTTTTGCTGTTCGTTTTACACCTCAGTATTGTCAAGAGTGAAAACACGTGTTTGGCTCAGATTAGCTCCTAGCGGCAATTAAGGCTAACAGACGTTTTACAAATCAGAATCTTGGAAGCAGCCCATTATTTTCTTTTTTTTTGTCTTTGTTTAAGGGTTGTATTGCTTGTACCTGAAGAATTTGTCTCAGCTTTTTATAGATTCTGGATCCAGTAATGACAGAGACGTGAGGTGCCACGCAACTTCATTCAGGTCCTTTTCACACACAAAATATACAAAAATGAATTTACTAAAACTGAATTTGTCTGTTTCAACTGCATTTTGGCATTCGTTGCAACATAGAAAAGAAACCGCTGCTTGGAGATTTACTCGTATTTTTTTTTCTTTTAGTTTAAATTTAATCATAAGTAATATTTTGATTCTGAAGGTGCAATTCAGTCTGTGCCATAAAAGTTAGCTGTTGAATGAAAGGGGATTTACAGGTGCAGGAATCTATAACCAGGGTCGTGGCTTAGGTTTGTGGATTCTTATTAAATGAACCTGCGCATCTGCTTATCGCCATATGAGCAAATACGTCTGATACAGTATTGGCATCACCTGCCCTGCAATAAGGACCATTTCAAAAGTGCAGCTGTCGACCTCACACAACCCATCGGTGTTTTTACTGAGGCAGTGAGGAGTTGAGCACATTGTGCGGCACTGAGGATTTCATTATTCAGCTGGCAGATTTAAAATCCCAAACCATAAATAATGGACTCTATCGCAGTGAGCCAACACCTCTCTTGTTGGCTCTTTCTCTTTACGTGCAAAGTCATATGGTCAGTTAAATGTTATTTAGCTGCGATGGGATATTAGTAGCACAATAGAAGTATGACACACAGCAGCTCATGCAGGGAAGAAGAAGAGTTTGATTTTATTTCTAACCAAGGCTCTTATCTCTGGAGTTGAATGCACACCCGACACTCAATTACACCGCAATCCACGCGCAGTATTTGGCTTTAATCGTTGCTGAATTCTTATTACCTTTTTCAAATTGTGTACCAGGCAGATGTAACAGGTTTGTTGTTTCTCTCCTCAAAAAGATCTGCATGCCTTGATCAGCTCATATTCTGTCACTTACAGTAGGAACCCCGTGGTGTCATGGTTTACAAGGAAGAAAAGCATCAAAACAGACTGGAAATGTCTCCTCCTGTAGTGTTATTACGCTAAACTCAGAGCTCTGTTTTTATTTGGGACAATATGTGACTTGAATTCATATCTGCGGTGGATCGTTGTTAATGTGTGTGTGTGTGTGGGGGGGGGGGGGTACTTGAGCATAAACTAACCCTACTAAGAAAGAAAACAACAAATGAAACACAGGCAACAGCCAGCAAACAAGAAGACTTTTCCTTCTTCTACAGTGTATTAGGCTGAATTTTAAAAAGCTTCTTTTATGTGAGAGTCATTTGCATCCATGAGAACATCTCCAGGTCATTTCAGAAGAGACCTCTGCCTCAGTACAATACCTGAGCTACATTTCAAACTGTTAAATCTTCTCTTTTTCACCATTTTCTTCGCATGCCATCAACCACACTGCATCACAACCAACAGCAGTAAAGTGGTCGCTGCTGCTGCACAATATAATCTCAATTAGCATAAACCCTGCTAAGTAACAACATCCCTGCTATGTTTAGGGCTGAATGAAATAAATTAGAGGTGAGTCTTTGTAACTGAACTGAGCTACTATATGCTAATACCAGCATGCTAATATGTGCACAATGAAATTAGCATGCTAATCTTGCAGGCGGGTTTACACTTGTTTAGCTTGTTAGCGGGTTAACATTTGGTCTGAACACAACAGACAGCTGAGTTTGATGGCAATTCCTTTGCTTTTACTTATAGTGGAGTCCTAAAAAGTCAAGATATCATCAAAGTCATTAAAGTTCATCTAATGTGTGCATAAATAAAAGAATCCGTCATCGGATCGAACCAAATGATTTTGTAGTTTCTTTTTCAGTGTCAACATCATTGTTGTAGTGGAGGAAAAGTTAGAGTTTCTAACGCATATATGAGCAACCATCGTCTCCTGTGTCCTCTCCTCTCTCTAAACGTACGCCTCATCAGCAGCGTCATTCTTTCATGTTCGATGCAAGACTTCAGAGAAGAAAAAAGCCGGGGTGTACTGTAGCGGTCTATTCTAGCACCAGAGTCGCCGGTTCAAATCCCAGTGTTAGTTCTGAATGGGGTTGGCCACCGTACAGACACAAGCATGAGGGGATGAGTTCTGCTCACAGCACTAGCGCCTCCCCTTGGTCGCGGAGGGCCGGGGGCGGGATCCTCAGGCAGAGCAACGACGGCGACAGCTTGGAGACACTGTGGGGTCATTGTACAATGTACAGTGAAATGGGTTAAGCAACACTGCAGCAGCAGGAATCACACAGCACTGCATCACTGTCAGAAACGTACATAAAGAATGGTTTCCATTGTTTTTTTTTCTTTTTATTTCCTGTGTTTATTTACTCTGTTGTTGTCTTCTGTGTGCGATGAAGCAGCTAAACAGGGCCAGTGAGAGCCAACAGAAACAAATGCAGGTGAACCGAGTGGCATCCTGATGATTCTTATCAGGGGTGTTGAGGGGACAGCCCTAATTCATGTCTGCATGTCATTAGCTTCAGGAGCCCAGGAGAGGCCCCCGGCCCCTGGGGACCCACTGAGGAATCTGTCTTTGCTGTCCGGCAACCAATGAGTCAGCCCTCTCAGCGCAGGCGATCTAAGCTCTCCAGTAGCAAAGCAGCACAGAGGAGCCTGGCAGACAAAGGCTTTTAACACACTGCAGGAGGAGATGCCGCCATTAAAGTACTTAGAAGCACAAGGGCTTTGGTTGCAGAAGAGCTTTTGTGTGATGATCTGAAAGCCACTTAAAACGATTTTAGGGAATGTGTCAGGAGAGAGTGATACAGGCAGGTGGGCAGACGGAACAAAAGTGTGGACATTTGATGGTGAATGTTTGTTTTGGATGTGTCCTGATCTGCTCTTCCACTTCTGAGGCTGTCTGGATGAATTCGTAGGCAGGCATCCATAATGTTGAAAAAACAAAAAGTGTTGAAAAAAACAAAAAATCTAATTCTTCCATACAGAGACCATTTAATTGCAGCCTCTATGATAGCTTCCTCTCCACATCCTCCTGCGCCTCCAAACCCACACACAACAAAACACGTACAAACACACACACGTTCACACACATTCAGCCATTAATGTGACTGTCAGCAGTGGAGGACATGCTACTTCTTCTCTGTCTAACCTAAATTTAAAGGGTTGCATAAAGATAATCTTTATCCATTAAATGCTTCAGTCACAAACGGTATCTAACGTGGTTTTCCATGTGTGAATGGGCCCTTTGACTGAGTCTCAGTGAACGTTGTTCTGTGTCGGTCGGACGGACGCCAGGAGGCTGGATGTGGCCAAACAGTCGCAGGTGCAGGATGTGAAGCAGCAGAAGTGTTTTGGCTCATCTCAAAGATGTCTTTGATTTCACTTCCTGAGGCAGGTGCTGGGTTTCCTGTTTCTCTTGGCCAATGAGGGATGTTTCTTGTCGTCTCTCGCTGGCTAGTTGGCTCGACTAACCCTTTGGCTTGGGGGATTCCACCTCTGAAGAAAAGGAGAGATATGAAAGGAGAGAAACTGTGAAGAGGGGCAACTTGTCCCTCTGAAATGCCACTTTGATTCCACTTCTCTGAGCATGTTTCCCCCGATGCAACTCGTGAACGTCATGTAATTAAGCAGGCTGTGATATAAGTTAAATAAGGACAAGATAAATAAACTGGATTGAGGAAACAAAAAGACAGAGAACACTGCGATGCTGCACTGATGTCAGAGTAAAGGAGACAAAGATGGAGAGACACAGCGTGAATGCATAAAACATAGATAAACAATGTATTGTAATTTTAGACGGATGGCTGAGGGGAAACTCAGATGCAGGTAAAGAAAAAAAAGCCTTGTATGAAATGATGAAAAAAGTAAATCAGAAAAAAAAGGTGTTCTTGGAGGTGATTAGCATCTTCTGAATTAAACAAAAACACTAAACCGTTTTATTTATCATCATGTGTGGGCGGGTATCAGTAGCAGAGAGGTGATTGACAGAAGGGTCGGTGTGTGATTCACTTCTACAACAACGCGCAGTCACATCACATTAGAGCTGCAACAGCAGGAACGTTTCATGCGTTAATAAGAATCCTCATATCTGGAATTGCTTGATAAATTAATCATGAAGACACAGTGACAACCTGGGCTTAAAACACGCACGCACACACACACACGCACACACACACACACACACACACACGCGCACACACAGTAGTGCCAGTCATTAAAACAAGATACTGAATCTATAGGAATGAAAAGCATTTCTCTGTGCATCTTCCCAGCAGCGTGCCGCTTAATCAGGAAGTTCTCAGATCAGACGGCAAACTTCAGAGAGAAACATCTGGAAATGGCTGATTAACTCACAGCCTTTCAATGTAGCTGTTTTTGACACATCTGTTGTCATCGGACAGAAATCAAATCTGTTTGTGTGACCAGTTAAAATATGTTATGAATTACTGTTTAGCCCCCCCCCCCCTCCAAAAAATGTAGCTGTCATAAATAAGTGCCTGTTTACATCACTCTTTAGCAAAATGGAAAAGCAGCATTACTTTTGTTTGGAATCAATTTTAATGCAAACAAATTTTCCTTACAGATTATATAATTTAACCCACCACCAATTAGTTGCTGAACCTATAATCCTGTATAGGAAAATGTCTGATTTTTCACAGTAAACAGATGCTCTGATGCTGGCTTACATGTATACGTGCATACTTAACGAATGTTGCGAAATCTCTGAGGCTAATGCTCTCTCTCTCTCTCTCTCTCTCTCTCTCTCTCTCTCTCTCTCTCTCCCTCCTTCTCCTCTCATTCCTTCCTTCCCAACAGCCATGAAGTCAGACCGCAAGCGTCTGAAGGCGGAAAAAGCCGACCTGGTGAACCAAATGCAGCAGCTTTATGCCACACTGGAGAGCCGGGAGGAACAGCTCCGCGATTTCATACGCAACTACGAGCAGCACAGAAAAGTACACTGCTCACGGTCATGCATACGCTTCTCCTGGTGCTGTGTTGGTTGCAAACAGTTTATATCTAAACCATAATTTGATTTTTATGTGAGCAAGTTGGGTAAATTAGTTGAATTCCTAAGGATGACCCAAGGCTTGAAGACACGACTGAACTGCCTCATCTGCAGACAAACCTTCAGAGTAAAATGAGGAGTATTTTACAGCCAGCGTACTGTATTATTGTGCTAATCAGTCTACTCAGGTGTGGTCTGTTAAAGACATGAACAAATAACCAAACACTTGATGATTCTAGAAGATACTCAGACAACAGCAGATCCACATGGACATGATCTCTGTGACATCACATGTACATGCATTTATTTCAGCCCTCTCTTTCTTTTCTGCTAATCCAGTGATTGGATTGAAATTTTTAAGAGGCGCTATATGAACCAATACATCAGGATCTCTATGTCTGCTAGGAGAGCGAGGACGCAGTGAAGGCACTTGCCAAGGAGAAGGACCTGCTGGAGAGAGAGAAGTGGGACCTACGGCGGCAGACCAAGGAAGCCACGGAGCACACGGGGATGCTGCGCTCTCAGCTGGACCTCAAGGAGAACCGCATCAAGGAGCTGGAGGCGGAACTGGCCATGGTGAGAGAGATGGGGGATGGGCTGGGGTGGGTGGGCGGGTAAGAGAAAGACACTGCGTCCTCTTCATGTTTTCAAGTTTGATATCTGACATATTTAGAATTCATATTTGTGAGTGACATACACGGTCATATACGACATCTGTAAGGCTGTAGAAGAAACACTTAAAATCAGGAATAATGCATTTATTCACTGAACTGTGGCATCAGTTTTGCAGAGTCTGAGAACTGAATATGAAAAATAAAGTGCATAGTCTTGTTTTATACCAGACACCCGCTAAAAAATGTAAATGATCATTTTTGCCACGATCATATATTTTTCAGGTAAATTTAAGCTTTTATTTCTGACCTGTTTGAAAAATTTCTGTCAGTTCTTTTTTCCATCACTTATTATACTTAAAGGTTGTATGGACAAAAATTTGAAGAAAACAAATCATCCAAAAAAAAAAAAAACAACCTTACAGAAATTGTAGAACAGTGCAGAATTGAAGCTGCTCCATACTTAGTGCCACAATAAGGATATTCTATTGCAAGAGGAAGCATTGTGATATATTGTGGTAAATATAGATACACACACACACACACACACACACACACACACATATATGGATATATATTGTCCCTCCCCTATCTATCAGACATGTATCCAGTTGCTGAAACTTCTCACAAAGACGTTGATTCCAAACAACATAGATGGAGAAATGTACTGATTATGCTTTCATGATATTTTGGGTATAAATGGAAATACATCAACCACAGAAAGCCTTTCAGTGTCCAGTATAGACCTCCCTCATGTCTCCAACCCCCCCCCCAGATGAGTAACTGTGTCAATCAGAGAATGGAGTTCCGGGTCTTTGAGCGCCTCATGGACAGGGACTACTCTCCTAGGGTCATAGCGGTAAGATGGGCCCCCACACGCCCAACCACCCACCCCCCTGCCACCCCTCCAGCTGTGACATGTCTTGACCCTCCTGCTCCCTGGACGTCTCTCCTACTTTTGACCTAATTGTCATCTTGGGAAGCCCCTCCTTAGCTGCACGACTAATCCCCAGCTGATCCTAACACTGATCCCCAGGAGCCCGCTGTGATTGATCTGAATGTGACTTAATTGAGTTTGTTTGGTTGGTTTTTTTTTTAGTGCTTGGGGGAGGATACATCAATATTCTGACAACTAATGATGACTCAAAGGGTTGTGACTGTTTTGCATGTCAGCGGTAGTGATTGATGACTGTTTGACCACTGATGGGTTGATTTGCGCCCTTCCGTTTTTTGGCATGATGATTATATTGCCTCTTTAACAGGTTTTATCCAGGTTCGACTTTTCTCCCCAGCCTCCACAAGCACATTTATTCATTAAACAGATAAAAAAAGGACTCATTATGCCTTCTTACCTCCATCTCCACACCTCAAACTCCTCCTTCAGATATTCCATCCATTTTTATTCAACAGGAAAATGAGTAAAGCACAATTTTGCACAACATAACAACCACATTAGGAGCCCAAGGGAGGACCAAGAGCGTTTTTCTAGGCCCGGCATGTACGCGTGTGCACATACATGCGTGCATAAATTTTTTTAAAAAATGAAAGAAATATGTTTGTCATGTGCTCTGACTCTTCACTGTCCGCTTCCTTAAGGCTAAACAGTCGCTAGCCACGCTGACCAAGGACGTTCCCAAACGTCACTCTCTGGCCATGCCCACGGAAACGGTTGTCAATGGCAACAACCAGGAGTGGGTGATGCAGGCTGACCTTCCTCTCACCGCTGCCATCAGACAGAGTCAGCAGACCCTGTATGTTCACACAGGGCATCCAACTGACCGACAAGGTAGGACCGCACATCAGAGTGATATTAACCGCCATTCGCCCTCTGCATGTCCACCGGCTTCCCTCGCCATCTTCTCGGTATGAACATACGTTTGGCCACCAATGATGCTCCAGTTGTGACATTTCATGCGCTTTGTGTAGCAGTTACAGCTACCATTTGTCTTTGCCTCACACACAAAAAATATTTTAAAAAACCAAAAAGCTTCTGAGGATGGTGACAGCTGAGCTAAAATTAGATGTTTGTGTGGAATGTTTCAGTATATTTTATAATAGCTTGTCCTAGTTATGTTACTCCACAACTGTCACACCTTCCCATTCTACATGCAAACACTGAACTTTGCAGCAAGCCTGATGCCAAAACATCGACCGCCACATGGGTGGTTGACACGCTTCAGCCGCCTCTGACGTTGACACTTCATGTGGGTGAAAAACACAAGCAAGTTGCAGCGAACTGAGTGGGAAAAAAAACAACTTGTTATTGTCACAATTCAAGATTGATGATCAAAATACACAAGGATTATGAATATTCGGAAAGACAGGCAATGATAGCACTCATTTAATGCTGAAATACTGCGGCCAACTCAGGATCAGCCTTCATCTGGACCTCCAGCTTGAAATAAACATAATCCACCTGGATGACTGGCGCCTCCCACTCTGAGAAGAAAGTTTTACACCCTGGAGTCCATCTCAACCCCCTTTGTGAAACAAGTTGCTGACTAATTGGGCACATCTGGAGGAAGACGCAGCTAAAGAGGACAAACGAGGAAAACGTGTGAACAGTCACAAACCCCTAGTTTGCTAAGCAATTGTTTGTACTGTATGTATCCGTCTGACTGGTGCATACACACCCGCTCCAGCTTTGTGAAGCTGTTTCAACTGTTGCCTAGCAACTGCAGATGATTGCAAGTAATTTCAGCCTTTTGGTTCAGTGTTTTACTGAATATTAATATATATATATGTATATATATATATGTATATATATATATATATATATATATATACACATATATACATATATACACACGTATATAAATATATATATGTATATATATTTATACATATATATACAGCATATACATATATACATATATGTATCTGTCTCAATACATATAGATAAATACATACATATATGTATGTATATGTATAGATATACATATTCATATGTATCGATAGATAGATAGATAGACAGACAGACAGACAGACAGACAGACAGACAGACAGACAGACAGACAGATAGATAGATAGATAGATAGATAGATAGATAGATAGACAGATAGAGGTAGGAGGTTTAGATTGTCCCTGTAAGCATCGGTGCCCAAACACACCCGTAGAAAAGCCTTTTCTTTGTGTCCCGTCTAGTGGCTGCTGTACGGGTGAGCCCGTGCCACTCACGTCAGCCCTCCATCATCTCTGATGCCTCGGCGGTGGAGGGAGACCGGTCATCCACGCCCAGTGACATCAACTCACCACGTCATCGGACTCACTCTCTCTGCAATGTAAGATCTGCCCCCCACCATCACGTATTCGCCTCCTTTGTTGTCCCTGCTGTCTGGCCGCTGTCCTTTGCTGCCGCCATCGTTCTGGCTGAATTCATTTTGCCACGGATAGTATGTCGTGTCCTCACTCTGCAGCTGTGACTTGTATTCATGCCTGGCAGCATGTCAAGTGTGACTTCCCTCTTTTGTGTTGTGATTTGCGTCTCTTTTGGTCAACTCTATACCACTTTCACCGTCTTTTCTTTACCTCCTCTGCCCCCCCCCCCCCAGTCCCTAGAAGACCTGGAGGTGGCGAAGTGTAAGAAGAAGAAAGAGAAAATGGGACTGGGCTCCTTGTCACGTGTCTTTGCCCGGGGAAAGCAACGCAAGTCCCTTGACCCTGGTTTGTTTGATGGTACTGCAACACCTGATTATTACATAGAAGAAGATGCAGACTGGTAAAGCACACATGTCAAACCACTCGGAGAGCCTTTGTGGCAAATATCAGAAGACAGCATTAAGCTGAAGAGCACGATGAGTGTGTATGTGTGTGTGTGTGTGTGAGAGAGAGAGAGAGAGGGAGAGGGTGGGTATATGTGTGCGTATAGAAATAATAACGCGTGCCTGTGCAGTCTCACATGCATGCATATTTATGTGTGTGAGAGCGTGTGCATGTGTGTGTCACCCATGGTCGGAGGCCGGAGGTGCGTGTGGCTTGGCTGAAGTTGAAAACCTTAACGAGCAAATTGCACCTGTATGTATGTACAGTCTGTAAATAGAGTGACACAGCGACCATGTGGACATGTTCTCTTGTATCTGCCCTTCAAAACGCCTGTTATTGGATCTTTCAATTGTTCTTTACATTTTGACTTTTTGTTTTCACTCAACTGGAAACTTGAAGGACTGCTGTACCTGTAAATAACAACAGTTGATGTGCACTTTGTGCGTGTAAATGTCTCCTTGTCCTGAATGCTTTTTTTTTGTTTTGTTTTTGGGTTTTTTTGTGTTAATTTTCACATGTACACCCCTCCTCTGACTACCTTCTTAACTTGAACTCCTCCCTGTTTATTGTCCTGCTTGGTCCATTCCTCTCCCTTCACACTGCCATGATGAGAACAGTTTCCTGTAGGCAACATGCAGACTCCTCAAATCCCCCTTCAATTCGGTTCAACATCCCAACCTACAAGAGCCAAGAAAACTGCAGAAAAACCTCTAGATATATACAAATATATATATATGTATATATATATATATGTATATATATATATATATATATATATATATATATATAAACATATATATATGTATATATATATATATACATATATATATTTATTTTGGCTGCTAAACAAGGACTGAACTCTTTCTGCTGTTCTACAGCAACATGAAGCCAAACAGGAAATGTAAGAAATGTGTTTTCTATCTGCTGAGATAGAAGGTATGTGACAAAGGTACATGTGTGACATGCATGAACATAGTCCCGGTCCCCACATGCATGGTGAACAAATCCTACTAAACAGATATGTCTTTTTCTGGGTATGCTGTCAAAAAAAAAAAAAAAAGAAAAAAAAAAAAAGAGAGGTCAGTTACTGATTTCATGTTTATTCACAATTTCCTCCATTTCAAATGATCATGTTTGAAAACCTATTCAAAGGTCGAACATCCCCAGCTAAACATAGAAGGTTTTAATCTGCACCTACAGGGATTTTTATGCAAAATAACATTTGAAATATTAAAGGTCAGCAAAAGTCAACGATAAAAAAACAAAAACAGCGCTGCTTTTTGAATGATTAAATAACTGTTCCGCTCATGACCATTTTTAGAAGCTTCTTATCTTATTAAAGCATCGGTAATTTGGGGAGTAGAATTATTATAAAAGTTCCACTATTAAGACAAAATTAGTGATAACACTCACTAGATATTAGACTAAAGGTCGAGACATTTTAATCCTCAAGTCCAGCAAATCACAGCGTCGTTTTGAGAGGCCTCAGCGGAGCAGCGCACGTGAACGAACACAACGGCGAGTGCCAACTTCTGAGGTTAGAGCTCCGATTTAAGCGAGCTAATCAAAGAGAGGCACATGCACACCTTCTCTCCTGACCCCACGAACTCGCCAAAACATTCTGATGCAGAGTTCAGGTCACTGCTGAAAAAAAGCAATTAACTCTGTTGCGAAAGGTTAATAGCGTTCCTTCAAGCAAAAGAATTACATAGACATTGGATTATTTTCAACCCTTTCTCTGGATTGAGCCGGAGTCTGCACAGCCCCCCCAGGAAATCTTTTCTCTGGCTGATGTTAAACTAACACACTGGGTTATTTGTCAGTTTCACCTGAACCACGACAGACTCACGGATTATTGCACTGGAGGCTGTATTTAACCGCGGAGCTTGTCAAAGGCAGCGTCCGTGTGGAAGCAGCGAGGGCGATTAGCTCAACCTGCAGATGTTGGATCTCGAGGTGAATTCAAAGAGATGTCGTCATGTATGTGTAAGAAACAGCTCAGCTCGCTTATTTCATTAAACATGTAATGGAATATATTCAATATTTTTTCATTTAAACAACTTTTATGATGCAACCGCACTGCTGATGATTAAAAAAAAACAAAAAATCAATTATCAAATGAAAAATATTGTATCTTTTTTTTTTTTTTTTTTTTTTTTTTTAGCCGCGGCCTCCCTTGTTTTTGGTTTTTGTTTTTATTTTCCCACAAAATATTTTACATTTTGTAAATGAGATGACATTACAGAAATGAAATTAAAATTATTATTATTATTATTATTATTATTATTATTATTATTGAAGAGTTTTATTTAAAGTCCAACATGTAGGCCTCAGTTGAGGACTTCTATTGTGAGGTCCTGAGATGTTTAGAAGTGGATCGTAGTGAACTTTTAAAGGCATGGTTAAAAAGAAAAAAAACTAAGAATTAAATGAGAAAATTAAGATTATTTTAAAATAAAATAAATAACGTTGAATATCCATGTGGCTGTCCTCTCTTTCCCTGTGTTAATATTTGTGTGCGCGTGCGTGCGTGCGTGCGTGTGTGTGTGTCTGTGTTCATTTGTGGTGTATGGCTCTAATCCTGCTGGGGGGGGCTGCCATTTTTAACATATGTGTAAGCTTCCCTCAGCCCTGCGAGTCCATCTGTGAGAGGACTGCATCTCAAAAGCTTCCAAATGGCCTCCTTTCCTCTCGTTCACGATTTTAACTCCTTACTCACTCTGAAAAACAAGAATTCCTCCTCTGTGCCTCTGAAATCACTGATCAGAGACTGGATGGAAAGGAGGCCATGTCAGGTGTTTGTTTTTGTTCTTTTGTAACAGAACTCATGTGTGTCAGCACACGGTGTCAGTAATGCTCTGCTTTTGATTTGACCCCTGACCTCTAACACTCACCCCTCTTGTCTGACCTCCATCGGACTCTCAACACAGTGAGATGAACCCCCCTCCCCCCTCCACACCCCCACCCAGAAGTAATCGCTCATACTCAAAAGGTACACCACTTCCAATTGCTTTAACCGTGAGCTGTGCTGGGTTCCAAACTGTGTTTGAAGGTGTCTTCTAACTCTCTGAAACCTCCCAGAGGAACTGGATTTAGCACTTCTTCAAGTTGAATCTCGTTCTTTTTCATTCGTTCTGTTTTTTAATGAGTGCATACAAAAAAAAAAAAATGCTTTCAAGGCAACAGCTTGTTCTCGCACATTGGCCTTAATACAGCAAAACCTGCAGTAAAGCCCCTACCCCGAAAGTTCCAGGACATATTCCTGGAAGACAGACTCTAAATGGACTTCTCACATTAATCTGATACCTCGACAACAATGTGTTCAGCATAAAAAAGGGAAATGCACTTATTATCTTCGTCAGCGAGTTAGATAGGGAAATGAAACTCATTCTCATTTCTGGATGCAAAAATATGAAGCTACAACCAGCAGCTGGCTGCCTTAGAACAGACTAACACACACGCACACACACGCACACACGTTAGAACGAGGTATAGATATTTCCATCTTTCTACAGTTTTATTTACTCATAGATGTTTTATCCAAAAAAAAGAGAGGAAAAATAAACCCCGCAAGCTTCAGTAGGGAAGGAGCCAACACTGAATACGAGCAAATCACTGCCTGTAAGAATCCACCAGCTAAATCGATCTGAACATGATGATTCTTCAGCTGTAACTTGGATTCCTGGGCAAGCCTTTTTTACCCCCCCCCCCCCCCAGACAAATTAAAACCGCTGTAACAAAATTTTCACACCCTCGAAACAGTTTCAGTACATGAATTCGACACCTAGAATCGGAGGAATCGAAACGTCCCCGTGGCAGCTTCATCCAAACTATTTCGGGCTCATTCGAGCGCTCCGGCAGCCTCTTTTGCTTTCAAAGCTTCAACATGAACAAAAAAAAAACAAAAACATTTTAAATCACAATTTGGAAATTTCCTCCCGTACTGAGTTTTGCTATTGAATGACAAATCATCTCTCAATACCTGAAGCGATACGCCTGGTGCCATAAAAATTCAAAGATTTAGTGTTAAAAAAAAAAAATCCTGATCTGTTCAACTGTAAAACATCTTTGGCTGCCAACGCTTGTTTGTCAGTTCAAAAGGGAGAACAATTCATCAGTATTTGAAAAATCTAAGCTGACCCCTGGCCGCAGTTGAAAGTTTCACTCCCGGGGGGGGGTTTTAAAAAGGCAGTCAGCCCCTCTAGACCCAACTGTCAGGTCACAGAGAAACCAGAACCTTTCCCCAGGATGGATCCTCTCTCCACTCTTAAAGTGACATGCCTTTTTTTTTCTTCCTAGGTGAACATGAGAAGCAGATCTTGTGTCTGGTCAGGAGTGTATTTCTGAAGGAAAAGCAGATTTATTCAGCTTAATATAAAATGCTCTCACAGGGGCACTTAGACGTGCACTTTGAGTTTATGCGTTGCTCTTAGGAGAGCACATAAAAGCATTCAGCTTGAAATGAATTACTCAAGTCAAGTTTAATAAAGATCTGTTTATTCAGACTTGACAATCAGTCAGTTGTGAATTTCTTTCCACACAGTCCACACATTGGTGCAGTCGGGGGGTTCCATTTACTGTCTGCCGGAGACACAAAATACAAAGATCTGATAGGTTTATTGTTCCTCCTGTTTTAGGATAAACAGCTGCGACTGACATTTGTGATGAAAGAGATGGCGAGTCGGGGGTCCACCGACTTAGACATGCGTTTAGGGCTGCAATTAAAAGCTTCTTTTTTTTTTTTTTGGAATCATCCATTATCCACCAATCATTTCCGTGATTTATTTACTCATCGTTTTGTCTAAAAATGTGGAAAATGTTTTGAAAAATGCCCATCCCAACCTCCGAGAGCCCACTGTTCAAACAGTCCGAAACCTTAAGAGTCTTTATTTTTCCTTTATGAATACCTTTACATTTTTTTTTTATACTTAGGATTTTGGAACCGGCAAATGTTTGAAAACCATCAAAATAGTTTGTGATTTTTCTTCATTGATTGACAAATTGATGAAAAGTTGCAGCTCTACATGCATTCTGTGACCGTCCTTTACATATGAATAAACCTCCAGGGTGTTTTTCCCTAAAATCCATCATCTTCCCAGGAGTTCATACACACAGTCAAACCATAGAAGAATGTAGCATGCGTTATTATTATAATTATTATTATTGTAATTGTTATTGTTATTATTATTAATTCTCAGGACTGCATCAGGAGCAGTGCAGCCTTTGCCCTGATGTGGTGGTTTCAGAAAGCATCGCCCCACGATGGCTCAGAGCTCAAGCAGACCAGCATCACTTCACATGTACTTGACATGAGAAATCTAATAATAGGTTGATGCTACACTGCCATCTGATGGTCAAGGTGGTGAATTGTCTGTCAAAATTCAAAATTTGAAGAAAGTGAAGTGTTCTCCCTTGTTTTCCCTCTAGACATTGACATCATAGAGACAAATAAATAGTTATATTTAGAAACACAACAGGTAAGGATTACAAGACTATGAAAGGAGATTAAGAGCAATTTATAGGATTGGAATGAATCCGAACATCCATAAATGTTCTAATTGCAGCTCCCAGTCTAACGGGCTTGTTGAGTTGTTGCTAAGAGGTAGTATCATTGTCAGGCAGCCATTATCCCAGGATGGTGTTAAGACTCTCTTTGAGCTGCTGCTGCTGCTGCTGCTGCTGCTGCTGCTGCTTCATGTTGTTGTTTTGCGGTTGTCATTAAATTGGATTTAACCTTTTGTTATCTCATTGCTCACGACACCCGCTACCACCTCTGCCTTCACTCTCACTCGCTCGTCAACTACATCACCCACATGTCCCCCCACCCCCCACCCCACTCACCCACCCCAGACTCAGATAGCCTCGCCAGCCCCACCCGCCACAGCCTCAGCCTATCAGACGGGTCGGAGGACCAGCTGGACCGCCTTCAGCAGGTTGAGTTGGCCAGGATGACGCCCATGTCGCAGTGGAGGGCAGGAACGGTGCAGGCCTGGCTGGAGGTGGTCATGGCCATGCCCATGTACATCCGCACCTGCTCGGAGAACGTCAAGAGTGGCAAGGTGGGATGAAAGACCGCTGATGTGATGCAGGTCGAACGTAACTTTAAAACACTTGAGTTTTCTCTCTCGTGTGTGTGTGTGTGGGTGTGTGTGTGTGTGTGTGTGTGTTTGTGTGTGAGTGAGGTTTTAGCTGCAGTTGCCTCTAACAGTTCCATTTTGCAGGTGTTACTGGGGCTTACAGATGAAGACCTGGAGCTGGGTTTAGGTGTCAGCAGTTTAATGCATCGTCGTAAACTGCGGCTGGCCATCGAGGATTACAGGGATGCTGAGAATGGTAGAGGGTGAGAAACTCTTCAGTAAATGTTGCATTTAATGGCAGAGGGACAGAGCCATCTGTTGGTGGGTCATAGTATAGATGCAGTCCCTATATTTAACACTTAAGAGCAGGATACAGATATTTAATGGGAGCATAAAATACTGCAAAGCTGCAGATACAAGTACAGTACTCGTCAGAAATGAGTGTTTAGTATTGCCTTAGTTTTATTCAGCTAGAATTCATGAATGAGTTAAATTTTTGACTAAGACATAAATTCTTTAAAGTACTGGCAGCTACATCCTAGTGCTGCAGTCATTTATCGTGCTGTAGTGAAATCTATGAACTGTAGGATCATAAAGATGCATAATATTAGCATTAAAATACAGAAAAGTCCCACACACGAATTAAAAATAAAAGAATTCCTTGAACAGATCTTGTAAATTCTGATCAGGAGGGTTTTTCCTCTCCCCTCGTGGTATTTAGTCATCTAAATACGTTTATCTTCCCTAAAGTTTAGCCTTTCGACCTCTCGTCCTTCAAATGTGCTGAGAGGTCAAACTACTGCATTATGGAGATATGACATCATCAAGTCTGGATTTAGTTCTGTATCCAAAAATCTAATCAGTCACTTCTCCGCCTAACGTCTACCATCCTGCAACAGCTCTTTGAAAACTGACAGAAAGACAGACAGACAGGCAGGCAGGCAGACAGGCAGGCAGACAGGCAGGCAGACAGACTCCAGCAATCACATTACCTTCTTCGAATACTCTGCAGCCGTGTGTGTTTCTAGCATCAGGGTTTCTCTGGAACCTTCTCACATGCAGTGGATTGTTTTCTTTGGAGCTGCTGTGTTGGCAGCGAGCTCTGCTGGCTTTCCAATGAAGCAGGGACATCTTCTGTTGATGTTGTTTTCCAAAAGCGTGAGCACCATTAATAACATTCCATTAATCGCATTGTTTAGCAGCCCAAAATGATCTGCATAGCTGGACACCGCTAACTGTAAGTGATAAGTTTCATTCAGGCTCAGTCACGGTTTAAAACACTCCCCAAAGGTTCTTAGGAATACATTTGTTCTTACACACTTGGAGGCTTTTTTTAACCCTCAGTTTAGTCTTACAGACGGGAAGCACAGCCTGATAGTAGTTGCGACTTCTTGGTGTCTGGTTCTTTTCAGTGTGTCTGTAAGACTAAGCTGAGGTTTTAAATAAAATCCTAACTAGAGTAAGAACAAATTTGATGGGAGGATATTATCATGAATGAGACCCATTGTTTCTCTCCGCAGGCTGTCTAAGGCTGCAGATATGGACCACCACTGGGTGGCCAAGGCCTGGCTAAGCGATGTGGGCTTGCCTCAGTACTCCCAGGCATTTCACACCCACTTGGTTGATGGGCGCATGCTGAACTCTCTGACCCGTCGTGACCTCGAACGCCACCTTAACGTTACTAAGAAGTTCCACCAGGTCAGCCTGCTGCTGGGCATTGAACTGCTGAACTCACTCAATTTTGACAAGGACGTAAGTGAGAACACGCACAACCGACGCGCAGTCATACACAGTTTTACTCGAGTGGCAGGTAAAAATAGAGCTGCTCAGTTGAGTGAAAAGTGTTTATTGAAATGGCTTCCAGGCACTCCAGGCTCGCCGGGTACAGTGTGAGCACCAGAATGTGGATCCATTGGTATGGACTTCTCACCGAGTCATCAAATGGATTAAAGATATTGACCTCAAGGTGGGAACAGACAGGGAGAGTGTAAAACACACAGTTAAGAGAGACAGACAAGTTTTGTTGCAAAACCTGCTACATTTCAATATAATAAGGAACTGTGTGTATGAAAAATGAATAATAAAAATGTATTGTGCATGATAGAGGCACTATTATGTGGTATTGTGAGTCATGCTATCTTCACTCAGTGCCCCCTATCATCGGAGTGATGAAACACTTTTGTCACTGCCGATCTTGGCCGTGACTGAATGATTACAAAAGCGCTCTGATAGCAATGATGATGTTGCAATATGAATGTCCCAGTCGATGCCGCGTAACGCCTTGGCATTCAGAAACACATTTCCATTATGAGGCATGACCACAGTCAGGGCGTGTAGAGATAAATCTGTCTGCATCCGGTGAATATCCGCAGGAGCTTGAATTTATCCTGTTATTAAAACAGCGACACACAAATCAACACGTTCTTTGTCACAGAGCAAATATGAAATCATCTTTTTGTCCTTCAGATGAGATTTAATGGTAAATGGTAAATAATTCACTCCCTTTCTCCATCCACTTGGCCAGGAGTTTGCTGAAAACCTTCTCAGCAGTGGCGTTCATGGAGCTGTCATGGTATTGGACTCGACTTTTAATACTGACACCATGGCAACAGCACTAGGGATCCCCAACAGCAAGCATATGGTTCGGCGACACCTTGTTGAGGAGATGAAAACCCTGATTGGCCCAGCCAGGTGAGTGGAGACAGCCAATACGGATCCCAACAGAAGCGTTCCATTAGGAGAAACTGTCCTTCGTGTTAAACATCTACGGTATATTTTTATTTTAAATGTTTCTGTACCTTCCCATGCTCCCTGCAGGGCAGAAGCCAAACAGGACTTTGAGCGTTTAGGTCTGGGAACGCCACCAACCCTTCTTCGCCAGCACTCCCTGGGCAGGACGCCCAGCTCTCCCAACCGACACACGGATGACGAGGGCTCGCTGAGAAGGAGGGCTGTCAAGGTAGGGAAACTATTACCAGGCAGGAAGTTATCAGGAGCTGTTTCTCTCAATTGTTGCTCATGTTTAGATGTGAGATTTAAAATCAGGCTTTGATACTGCAAATATAGCCAAGCAACAGTCAGACAACTTGTGAGGCAGCAGGAGGGACACCTAAATTCATCATAATGAATGTGTGTTTTGTTTTAGCCTCCAGCAGGCTTCAGCCCTAAAGCCCGCAGTGGGCGGGACTTGAGTTGCCATAGCAGCTATGGCTCCCTACCTCGGGATGTCAGAGACCAGACACCACCCAGACCTGAGGGGAGCCCAATACGCGGCTACGCCAGCATCGAGGTCACCAATGTGTGAGGTCATCTTCATCCTCGCCATGTCACGGACGTTTGTCATACATGTGCACCTGAACACGCAACGGGTGTTTTTCTAAAGATGAGCCTTTACAGGACAGATTGCACTTTGTTAAAGGGACTTTTTTTTTTTTTTTTTGGATTTAAAGAAGGTCAGAGTCATTGAGGGCAGGTGGTATTTTGATGATTTTAAGGGCAATAATTTTATTCCCCAACACCAGAGATGAAGGACTCAAGCTTAATGGTTATTTTTGTATTTGTTGTATGAATGTCTTGGGTTTTTTTTTGTGTTTTTTTTGTGAAATAGTATATGACTTCTCCATTTTCTTTGCTGACGAGTCTCTGCTTATAAGCTGTTTCTCTGAAAGACAGAGATATGATAGAGAGATATGTATTATATACAGGGTACAGGATAAAAAAAAAAGTTTGTGTAAATTCTTCTTGTTTGATTCTTTAAATTTCTCCTCTTTGTGATGCTAAGAACTAATAACAAAAAAGACTTGAACTGTTAATTTCTACATTATATGTTTGTCATATTTCATCTTGCACATTTACACTGCTGTGTCTAAACAAATGTAGCACCCTCTTAAGATATTTTATACTGTGCAGTGAACAATATTTGAACGACAAAAAAAAGAAAGAAAAAAACCCCTCCCTGGTAGCCTACAGGTGAGAACGTGTGAAATCGCAAATATGTGGAAAAGTGAGTTTTCCTTTTACTTAAATAAAGATGATGTGTTAAATATGATTGTCGCACTCATTTTCAGAAGGAAGTTAAACAGAGGTAGTGCAGGTGACGCTGCTGGAGATGCATGCCTCCTTAAATGTTTTGAGTTGAGCGAGTTAAAAGAGACACACCAGGTTTTTTTTTTAATCATAAATCCTCCTCGGAGCCAGACAAAAAGATAGATACCCTGCTCTCCTCTGTGTGCGCAGTAGGGGTGAGCTGAAACCCACATAGATTGGCTTACTGCTAGCTAGCTTCGCACAATGAATGGTAATGGATGGACATGTTAGCATAGCTGTCCTGCCTATTCAGCCTCCTGTGAGAGATAGAATCTATCGAATAAAGCAGATGAGTGTTGGAAGCAGTCGTGTGAAAGTGGGCAGAATGCCAGGGGGGATTGTGGGTGTTGAAGTTTAATGCTATGCTACATTTAGGCAGGGTTTGGCAAATACAGTAGGGTCCAGTATATAAACCTGCAAGTGCTTGAGAAACATCACGGTATCATCATGTTACCGTGTGCATGACTGATTCAGTGTGACATAATAAAACATTTCTAGTTCACACCGTTCATTCTGTTACTTCTGGCCAGAGGGGGCGCCAAAGTCGAGGCAACACAGTTCTCAACAACTTCTTTTATGAATGAAAGTTCAAAACAAGTAAACGCTCTAACTGAACCCGTTGCAAAACTAAAAGTGTGTGGATGTGTTTATTATTCAAAAGTCATCACCTCAGTGTTGTTGTAGTTCATTCAAAACTCAAATATTACCTCCGATTTGTTCAAACTCTCTGTGAGACTGATAACGCGGGATTGTGGTGAGTCACTCCGGCATCAATGCCTTTTACTGCTACTGGACATGTTGACAGTTCTCTCATTTACAAGATAGAACAACTTCCTCCTCTTGCTCATGGTGACTGGCACTCTGCGGCTGACTAACGGTGACATGGCTCTGAATGAGACAGCAGTCGTCTCCTGACTGGCTGCCTCTTGTGCTATCAGGAGTGGGAGGCGTGAGGGTGTGTCTGGGAAGTTCCACCTGAGGAAAAAAAAACAAAAAAACTGAGAAATTCACTGCAACCCACATCAGTAATTACACATCTGTAGGCGTCTGGGAGTTTGATTGCAGCAACAAAATCAAAGACATTTAATAATTTTCGAGAGAGACGGACACACAAGAGTGAATATTGATTGACTAATCTAATTCTACATATAATCAGGCTTCGAGGCCGTGTGAGGTAGTTTATCTCTATTTTGGCCGCCCACATATCACTGAATTTGATTAACAGTGATTGGAGACCAACTCAAACTACCAGATGTAATCAAGGCTTTTCATTGTGGTTCACTTTTCCTGTGTGTGTGTGTGTGTGTGTGTGTGTGTGTGTGTGTGTGTGTGTGTGTGTGTGTGTGTGTGTGTGCGTGTGTGTGTGTGTTTTAAAACAGAGGAACCAGACAAAAAGCTTGTGTGGAAGGAATCCTCCCCAGAGTCCAGAACAACAGGGTTGCCTGACTTGAAAGGAACAATGCAGCAAGTGGCCGGTCTTGAGACTGGTTTTGTCATTATTGTAAAATAGACCAGACCTCTGTTTTGCTAGCTGATTTAGCTTAGGATACTGGGAAAAGGAAGTAAAGCCAAAAGGGCTTAATTGTGTAACTCTCAAGTGAGGGACTCCATGTCCTGACAAAGAAAACCCCATGCGCATGTGTTCTGAGTAATGATGGACCTGTTCTGTGAGTAATGGCAGGATCCGTCCTCCGGGTCGGTTCTGTCCAAGGGGCTCAACAGGAGTAGCAACCAGCTAAAGGAGACAACAGATCTCTTGAAGCTCTGCTTCTGATATCCAGAACACATTTAGTCAAAGCTTCATGAGGTCCATGACCTACAAGGTTGTTCTTTGGTGTGACTAGTTCCCAGTCCTGATGCTCACCCAAAACCGAGCACAGACGGCACATATGCTTCTCCCGGCAATGCTGTAGGGTTCTCTCAGGGGGCGCACAAGGCGTTCCCACTCCAAGTGGGCTATGTAATCCCTCCAGCGTGTTCTGGGTCGACCCAGGACTCAACTGATTGCCTCACAATTGCATATAATACACGCATCGTAACCGGCTTCAGTGTGTTCACATCACATAACTGCAATCTTCACCTTTTTTATGCACAGTGTTTTGGTTTTGTTTGTTTTTTCAAAACAAGCTGGCATTTAAAGGGTTATTACGCAAAAGAAATGAATGGATATTTGGAAGTTATGATCAGGAGGGGCGTTGGTTAAAAACACAATCACTGAAAATGACAATATACTGATATATATATATATATATATATATATATATATATATATATATATATATATTTGATCAAAGGAGAGCCAGCGGTTTAATTAACTCTGAGATAAGTCCTGCTCTTTTCCAGGAGAGTTCAGAGGGTGCGTGCGTTTTGATAACCATAAAATAAGGCGTGACTCAAAGATTGTGTCGCCTGAAAACACACATTTTGAATGTTAATGTCTATTTCCTCAACGTTTTGCATTTGCATTGAAGGGAACTAACCAGAGACTCGCTGCAGTAAAGGGAGAGGTTAAAAAAACAACAACAACAGCCGTGTTTACTCCCAGATGCGTTCTCGGTCCAGAATGAAAGGGTTAAAGCTGAGGTGGAAGTGCAGCGGAGGACTGAGCAGAGTCCCCCCCAGCCCCTCCTTCCCTCCCTCCCTCCCTCCCTGATCGTGTCCGGGGCCCGTCTGTCTCTGTAGAACAAACCTCCCCCTGGTCTATTCTCGTTATTTGACACCAAAACTATGCAACATCAGCTGGTGTGGGCAGACTTTGGACACAAACTCCTCCAGTCATCACAGCTTTGAGAAGAAGAAGAAGAAGAAGAAGAAGAAGAAGAAGAAGAAGAAGAAGTGGATGAGGAAGTGAAGAGTTATGGGAAGGTGAGTGAACTAACTCGAAAGTGCTCGCGCCCTGTTTAGTTCCCCTGGATTGTTATTAAAAGTTACACAATAGCCGAAGTTCTCCACGAGTTCCAGTCCTGGAAAGTTTTGTTGCCGTGTATGACGTAACGTTACGGTTCGTGTGGTACGTAAGCAGCCCGCCCAGTGTTGAAGCACAAGAACCGTGGAAGCTAGTTCGGTCCTCTGTGGTAGAACCTTCCACATAGAACCCGGCGAACGAGGCATTTGACCCGGGAGACCACAACGGTGAGTTGGGCTGACGACTTTAGTAGAAGCCAGATAAGCCAATTAATATTAATGACTCTGAACACTTCACACCCGAGACCACACACACACACACACACACACACACACACACACACACACACACACACACATTTTTGTAGAGGACTCGACTTAGGAAGGCTTGGTATGTCTGTACTTTCTGTCTTGTCCTGTGGGGATACTGGTGTGTGTGTGTGTGTGTGTGTGTGTGTGTGTGAGAGAGAGAGAGAGAGAGAGAGAGAGTGAGTGAGTGAGTGTGTGTTTGTGTTTGAGCGATGCAGAGGGCATTTTTGCATCAGGGGTAGGGAAGGGGGGGCTTCACAGCTGTCATCATTAGAATAATTCAGTTTCATGGCACACATTCTCTTGAGTTTGGTGTGTGTGCGCGCGCGCGCTCCACAGGTCTAGGCATGTCATCAGACGTTAACTCATGTATTTATGTTTATGTGTTTATGGATTCAAGATACATCTCTAGCAGTGGCAGTTGATGGCAGTATGAAAGAGTCTTTGGTCTTGTGAAGTGTCCTCATGTTAAACTAGCAAAGACTGATTTAATGACACCAGGCCATCAGGGGTGTGTTGCAAGTGTGTTCATTTCAGTTTACCGTGCACTGCAAGTACGTGTGCACAATCCATAATCTATCAAAATATTCCCTGCAGTGCAAAACCCTGTTACCTGTGGTCTAATCTGATATTGAAAGTGATATGGGGGTGCACAATTTTGGATTATTTTTTTGGCATAAATCTGATTGGTTTAAACGTTTAGAATATTCCTTATGTACCAATTTTGATAGCACCTGTATAACAACAAGTTTATGTGATATTTACATTTTGTCCTTTCTGAAAAAAAGAAACGCTTGCAAGCGTGGTCTATTTGAAAAAATAGTGATCATTTTTTTCTTTATTTCCAAAACATTGAGAAAAGCTGTCTAGAAATCATTAATTTGCCGCTTTGATTTCTCGTCATGAACATCAGAGAAAAAGCAAAATGATTTTATTTTCATTTGGAACCAGTATTTGAAAAAAAAAAAAAAAGGACCAGTATCTCCTGATGATGTATGGATATTATCATGCACCCCTGAAGTGAAATATTGTTACACAGCAGAGATGCCGGTTGACTAGGGGTATCCTACACACTTCAGGAAACATGCTTGCACACCCCTGCAGAAGTCAATTGTGGGGTGTGTGAGTGATGTGAGCATCATGAAAGTCATGGATGTGTATGGTAACTGACTTACGGGTGTAGTTATATCTGCGCTCTCTGTTCTGATCTTTTTCTCCTACCATTATGGTTTCATGTTGAGTAACAACACTGATGACAAATCCCTCCAACGTCGTGGTTCAAATCACATTTGTGGTATCAGTTTGCAGACAGGATGATCACAATTCTCCAAATCAGCTTCAAAACCAAGTATTAATAATTCACTTTTATTTAGATGTGATCCTTTAATTCAGTTCAAGGTGAACTGAAGTAATTTAGCAAGCCTGTATACAGTATAGCCCAGATTGTGTTGTTTAACACTGGCTGTAACTGTCCTTATCTCTCCCTGTCATGCATCAGCGTGGGATAATTAGTGACTTAGAAAGGCAAGTCTGCTGTAAATTTTTTACTATCAAACACACTCTCTCACAGAGGCCTCAGCAGCATTTTACTCCCCGCCCTGTTCCCTGAAACATGGACTCTCAGGAGGAACTCATCACCAGTTGGCGGGGACTTGTTTTGTGTACCTTTTGTGGCAAGATGTTTTTTTTTCCTCTGGACTGTTGAGGCACTAATATTTAGGATATCAGTTGACATTCTGTGTTCCATGTTTAGCTAAAGTTGTTCCATCTGACCTCGTGTGTGTGTGTTTTTTTTCTCTACAGTTTTTGACCTTACTCCAACTGGCCTGACCAAATTTGACCAACTGACAAGATGCGTGTGGATGGACAGTCAGACCAATCAGTTCACAACAGTAACAATAACAACAACAACCGCAGCACCACCAATGCAAACACTGGAAACTCTGGTTCCCAGTATGCTCTCTGTGCTCTGGGGGTGGGGCTCGTTGCCCTCGGTATTGTGATGATCGTGTGGAGTGTTGTACCTGCGGACACGGCCGGGAATAGCAGCAGCAGCGGCGGCACAGGCGGAGGAGACATTGAGACCGGGAGCAGGAAACATAAAGCGTCCTCGGTGGCCTTTGTCCTGGTGGGCTCCGGGGTGGTGATGCTGCTGCTGTCCTTGTGTCTGGGGATGAGGAACAAACAGCGGGAGCAGCTGATGCTCCAGGAGGCACAGAACCATGGGAGGGTGGCAGCCAGCGAGCTGGCCGAACAAGAAACGTGAGTCCAGTCATGATGAACGGCATGAAAAACATCCACAGTACACTGTTGTAGCCCGAGTCTCTTTATAATGTGTGTGAAAGGAAGGCTCAGCTAGGGCTGGGCGAAATGGCTAAAAACTAAACACGATCAAGTGTTTCAGATCAGTTATTATTGAGAAGAATCATTGAAACTCATTTCTATTTACCTACTTTGCCAGAAGAAACCTTTGTCAATCCTTAATTTACTCAGTGGCCACCTTTCCATGCACAGTATTCCAGTATTAACCCCGTTAAGAAAATGCTGTGAATAAGCTGCTGCTATGTGAGCTTTTTCTGACCACCCTGACCGGAGGTTAAAATTCAAATTTAGAGATGTTGAGTATTCTTATCTCTGTCCATTTATTGAAGAGCGCTGCAGAAATAGAGATATTTACTCCTTAATCTCGCTATCGAGTCCTACTGGAGGTTTCCCAGTATTTTTTGCAACACTTGCAACCCTCAAAACAGCTTTAAGACGTCCGACTCCCAGTGAACGTAGAAACTCCACTCAGAAAACACTCAAAATATGTCACAGTTGCATCATGACGGCAAGGTTAAGTCAGGTCGAACGTTCAGGTTGAACATAGTGATGTAACGTGGGCGTGGGCTGGCATGTCGCCCCTGGCACGCGTAATATAGAGGGATATTATGAATCAATCAAGTGTCTGTTGCTGGTACTTGTAAGTCATGTTTGAGCATGTGTTGGCCCTGTGATGGACTGGAGACCCATCCAGGGTGAACCACACCTCTCACCCCCACCCGCGACCCTTAACAGGATAAGCAGTCGAAAATGGGGGGAAAAAAAAGGAAACTTCCTAAATCTTTGGATAGGAAAAGTTTGTTTCATGTGAGGCAAATTTAAGGGTTGGACTGGAATGAATCCAACAGCTGGTTGGATTAGTAATCCACCACATTAACAGTTGCAGCCTCGGATCCTGAGCCTTTTCTCTTTGAGAAATTATCTCATTACATACACCCACTTAAAACCTGTGCAGAATGATGCAACAATAGGTGGCAAACCTTTAATATGAATGGCAGAACCGTAGAGACGTCTCAGTGCGGTCCGGTCGAGTTCAACGCCGCCACAAATCACAGCTTCGATGATGAATAAGATGAAATCTCTCTCAAACGGATGAAATAAAATGAAACAGGTTTGTCAGCAGGTGTTTGATTTTTCAAATTAAAATTCACAAAGTTACCAAAACTCCTAACAGTTCTGTGACACTTCGCCAAACATTGGGTTCTTTGTGAATTTAAGTTCAGATTTAGACAGAATGAGCTCTTGAAAATAGTAACAGTAATAATAGTAAGATATTGTTCTCTAGCACCTGTCATACAGCCTAGCGTGTTACATCACAACTGCATGATGCCAGTCACAGACATGCAGAATGTACCTTTACAATAGTGCCGCACAATTTGGTGAAATAATTATTTTGCAACCGTTGTGTTCATTGATAATTAAATTTGGGATGTAATAAACGGTATCACTCATCTGTCATTGATGTCTCTAAACCTCCACTAAATAAATGACATTAACTATATCTTTTACAAAAGTAAAGTCAACATCTGCGGAAGATTTCTGCAGTTGTTTATTCGCACACGCTCATATTGCAATGCAAGTAATCACGCAGTACTACTTTGTGAAATTGTTCTAAAATATCTTTTTTGTTTTATTATCCCATACCAACAAGCTCAAGCACTGGACCTTTTATGTGATGTGTGTACGCGTATTAATCCATTTACTTTTTGTATTAAATGTGTCCAGTGAGGAACAGGCCCAGCGCTACGCCGTACCCAGCTACGAGGAGGCGGTAGGCAGCGGCCAGTACCCTGTCCGTCAGAGCAACCTTCAGCTGAGCTCCTCCCAGCTGCCCTCCTATGATGACTTGGTACAAGTTGATGGGGTGCAGTATGAAGTTGAGGGGTCAGAGGTCACACCTGCTGGATCTCAGCCAGTCCCTGCTCCTAGTGGTCCAACTGCTGCTGCTGCCTCATCAAATCGTAGAGCTGGGAAAAGCGGCCGTAAGCTCCTCCCAATCAAAATCCGCAGGATTAAATCAGAGAAGCTGCACATGAAAAATGTTGACAATTCTCAACCGCCGGCTGGAATCAGTATAGAACCGCTCACCCCGCCGCCACAGTATGAGGATAAGTTGCCTCCGCTTTAAGCCCAAGCTGATCATGTTTGATGGACTCAGTTACTGGAATCTTCCACCGTGACCTTTTATGGATCAGGAACTGCCTTGTTGAGCCGGGACTTGAAGATGGCTCCACTTGCAGAACCTTCCCAGTGGCACTTTGTTCTGTTCACGTTAATCTTCCATGCTACATCACTCCAAAGCACTGAACAGAAGAAACTTGTTTTGTGGTTTTGTTTTTTTTGGGGGGGGGGGGTTGGATCTCACTGGATCGCTGACACAGATATGGGCATAGTGGGACTACCAGTCGTTGGGTGCTTTCTTATAGCGAGCGATGTTGTTGTCACACCGTGGCACATCTGGATAAAAGCACACGCCAAATGTAGTTTTGCTGTAGTTTCCAGTCCATATGTTTCCTTTATGTAACCGACCTCAGTGGTGCGGTATCACATGCTTGACGATGGACGACATCATCAGTGGGTGGTTACAGCGGGAGCGTGAACACTCGTAAAGATAAGACTGTGAAGAAGCAACTGTTGAGGTCGAGTTTGACCCTGACTGAGAGGTTTTGGATCTTTACTGTCAGAGGTTTACCAAGTCCATGTATAATCCAGAGGGAGTGACAGAGCAGCGAGCGCTGTATGTCCTCAGTGTTCTGACATCATCAACACTGTCACTCGCTGGCCACGATACCCTGGTGTTCTGGAGCTGTGCAGCCAAAACGGACAGTTGTGACATTTTTAATCGGTGTGTGGGGCTCATCTAAAACAGGAAACTGGGCTTTTCTTTCCACTTTGGAAGATAAACATGTTGTCTATTATTGGACAGCTGCGATCTTATTTTTAACCTAGACAAAACAAAGCTTATTTTGTTTGTGTATATGTATATATATATATATATATATATATATAGACTACAGTTCCCATGACTCCTGGCTCTCCTCCAGAGTTGAATGGAAAATAGAATTGTTGAATGCAAATGGAATATCAAGTCATTCATATGTTGCGATCCCACTGTATTTATTTAAAAAAAAAAAACAGAAGCCCAGTTTCATGCTCCTTTTAAGAAAAAGACGAGCAAGAAACTCTGGAGCTGTACGTGATGTTGAGATCACGAGTGAGTAAAATCTGTAAATTATTAGTTTTATCATCAAAGATATCCTTCAATAAATATTTATTTCCTTTAAAGTTGTATAAAATACATTTTGTCCAGCAGGAAAAAAAAAAGCAACACCAGCATGTAATCATGTTCAGCAACTTGGCAAATATTCAGAGCCGTGGAGTAAAAATATGTCGGGGCCATGGAGAGAGAAAAACACAGTGGTCACAAGATATGACATTTTTATTTTCTAATTTAATTTGCAGCCTCTAATATGATAAAATTGAGTGATCAGGTTATATCCCACAGCCAGATATGAATTTATCTGTTGAAGAAAGTTACATAGCTTGTGGTCATGATTTTTTTCTCTCTCTCTCTCTTCAAGCTAAGGGTTCTGTGCTCCAAGTTACATGCAGGTTTAGGGCTGGAACTGAAAAACTGAAGTTGAAGAAGTTAAGATGGAGAGCAGGAGGGGGTTTTTGTTCAGTGTCTGAAGGATTTAATGACTGAAACAAATATTTATGTTTAATGCAGCATCACAACTACAAGTCATTTTCCATGAATGTAAGTGAGCTGCGATGCTAACTCTGCAGTTTGTCCTCCAGTTTTCACATTAAATTCAACTTCACAAGCCGTTTCTGCTCCTGAAACACTGCTGCTCTTCCTAAAATATTTCAGAGGAAAACATATGACTGACCACAACTCTCTACCAGTGCTTTTATGTTTTGAAAATGGCATGTAGATAAGAAGGATATCTGAAAGCCTTCTTCCTGTCGCCATGGTAAACACGGTGGAGCTGTGAAGGCATTAACAGCGGCCTCTCTCTCTATCTCTCTCTCTCGGCTCTCTGCTTTTGTTCTCGCTGAAGATGACCAACAGAACAGAGACTCTTTGACTGTGCAGCTGCGCTACAATAACGGCAACCATTGCTCAGTGGCTTGCTCATCACCATTCCTCCAACCACAGCTCCACTCGCAGCGTTGTTTTAACATCCCAAGTATGCTGAGAATGAGGCAAGAGAGAATAAAGATAGCTCGGGGCTCTACTCAGGGAAATGGTTGGAGCTCTAGCAGCAGACACTAGTTTATCAGTTCCTGTCTAAAATATCCTGCATTTCTCAGATTAGAATGGTTTAGATATGAACAGCTGGACCTGCAGGTATGAGTTTGCCCCCCAAACGGAGTTATTTTAGGATTTTTTAGACGGGAGGAATGAATTCTTTGTTCCACTCTGCTTTGTGTTTGCATGAATGACAGCCCAGTTAATACATGGCCCTCTCTATCATGCTGGGCAGGCTGTATCGTGTACGGCGAGGGTGTCTGCGACACACAAGGAAACACTGAGTCCCTTCAGGCTTTTCATTGGAATTTCCAACAACTGTTTCTCCTGCTTGTTTCTGAAGTTAAAACTTGTCATAGTGTATTAACATTTTAGTCGTGTTCAATACTGTAGATGTAGTTGTACCTCATTTGCAATGGACCAGTTATGTCATAATGTCATGATAGATTTTTATTACTGTTGCTGAAAATTTTTACATTGATGAATGACAGTGTTTTTTTATTATTATTATTATTATTATAGGTTCCCAAAGCACAAGCAGTTGTCAGTTTCATGTATTGATGTCTTTTTTAAATGTGTTTCTTTTTATATGTACTGTGAAAATGTCTTAATATGACGATGATTTGTTTTTGGAAAATCGTTTTGTTTTGTTTTGTTTTGTTTAGTTGGAGAGGAAACAATTGATCTCGTGGATATTTTATGAGAAATAAAAAGAAGCATTTGTTAAATAATTTGAGTGTGTTTTTTCTAATTCCATGTTGAACCTTTAAATGTCCATATTTTTTCTTGTTTTCTTAGTTGTTCTGCAGCAACTGTGACATAATTGTCTCGTACGGACAATAGAGAGAGAAAAAAAAACATTACTTTGATTACATGAGATATAACTTTGTCCTTCAGTTGAGTTACTTTGAGGTCGCAAGATGTTTAAAGATGTATAATAATTAAATTGATGGAATGAGTTATATTTCATGGTTTTAAAGTAATGCGACTGAAAGAATGAGACATATATACATAGAGATACTTTCTCTGTGCCCACACACACAAAGACCGACCACTCCATGGTCTGGTTTATTGTTTGTTATCCATAAAGCAGAAGTACTTTTTCTATTGCAAAATTGCAGTACTTAAGCTGTACTTGAACATACAGTGGCGTTTGTATTCCTCTTGTTGCATTGACAAGCTGCATTTTTCTCTGACTTGCCAGTAAAATGATGAGACAACTCTTGAGTCATCACGGCTGTTGTTACTGCCGACAAAAACACTTGAAAGCTTCTTCAGTTGTTGGTTGTTACCTGCAGTGAAGGACAGAAAACTCATCTAGAATTTACACCCTGTTTTTCAAAGTGGAGGTTTTGGTTTTTTTTCCCACTTAAGGGTTACACTGTGATGATGGTAATGATGAAATCACTCCATGAAAATGTTACTAACTGTGTTTATCCAGTCGATGTAGGAGCTGACTTGGGTGAAGACGGTGGGCTTCCGGAAGACGTTGCAGCCCTGGCCAGAACCAAAACTAACCACGCCATGGACTTCCCAGGAGCCATCGGGGTTCTGGCAATTCAAGGGGCCGCCAGAGTCGCCCTGTAGGTCAGCACGCCATTTCCTTACTGATGCTAATATACAGTATCAGGGTTCATACAGTAATGAGATGTTCTACGCAAATATCTGCATTTTAGAATATATGTGGTTCAGTTCAACTCAATGATCAACTGAAAAAATTTAAATTAATATTGATTTACTTTAATTCAGATTTATGTCATATAAGCCACATAGTTTGTTCAAATTTGGTACATTCTGAATCAGATTTTTGTTTAAATTTCAAATAAACGTTTCAGAGAAGGTATAATCATGACATTATTTCTCAAAGGCCCAGAAAAATTGTGGAAAAAATGTGTATGAAACCATAGAAGTACTGATTGTTTTATGATGAAGATTGCTCCTGTATGCCATGTAAAAAAAAAAATTTTTTTTTAGTTCCTCCGACTTTGCAAGGCAGAATTTACCGGTAACATAGCCAGCATCTTTACCTGACCATAAAATGACAGTTGCATCTTAAGATTTCCCATCTTTGTATGAACTCACGTTACAGCCAGCAGTGATGCCGTCCCCTCCGGCACACACCATCTCGTCTGTAGCCAGGACACTCCACCAGTCGGGCTGTGAGCAGGTATCATGGCCTACCACTGGCAGGAGCGCCTGCTGCAGGATGTCAGCCAGAGGACCACTGGCTGTGTGGAGGAAACTTACATAGCTAAGAAGCAAATTTTTTTTTTGGAGATAAAGTTACATCGGGCACTGGATTGAGACAGTTTATGCTTTTATGCAGATGGAACCCAGGAACGACAGCGGGACTTCAATTGTGAACCTTGTAGAAATAATTGTGCGTAGCAGAACATTACAGAATATTGTGTATGTAGTCCTTAAAATCCCAGATAGGAAGCCCACAGGCCAGCCCAATGAGTCTAGAGTGTGTTCAGTCAGCCAGAGGATTTCACAGACTGAGCCTCATTCATGAAATATTCTTAGCACAAAGTTATCTTTTCACACCGTGAGATTTTTTTTGTGTAACCCTCATTTTAGTCTTACGGACAGAAAGCAACGCCTGATTTCCGTTTCCAACTCCTTGCTTCTGACTTCTGTTGCGAATTTTTTCATCTACTTGCTCGCAAAGACTTGACTGCTACAACATGCACATGACTGATGTCAGGGGCAAGGAGTCAAAAATAACCATCAGGTTTTGCTTCCTGTCTGTAAGACTAAAATGAGGGTTTAAATAAATCTCACAATGAAGAATATCTCGCACATGACACCCACTGCTCTCTATCAGATTTAATGCCATCGTTGCCAGAAGCAGGGAGCTTAGCAAAACTCAGATCAGGATAAAGCGTGTGTTGTGATAGATCAGCCTGACATAAACTGTTGAACTCAGAATCAGTCTTTGATTATATATACATGAGCCCAAATCTAAATTGTTTTGCCGAGGCATAAATCCAAAGCATCTTACTGACTCCGTGTGTTACACTTTGGCAGTAGGAACTGAGTCTGAGGTCTCGGAGTTGCTGTATTTGATAGTTTTGACACATTGTCCTCATAGTAAATAACTGCGAAACATTCATGGGTCTCAGTAAATTGCCTGTTAGGATTAAGACAGATTCCTTCTGCCGAGCCACGTTCACTCACTGGAGAGTCGACCCCAGCCGGTGACGTAGCACGCAGCGCCGTGGGGAAGGATGACAGCGCGCTCTGGCAGACAGGCAGCCATGATAGTGTCAGAGAAGGTGACAGGAGATGACAGCTTGATCAGGGCGATGTCATTGCTTTAAAAAAAAAAAAAAAGGAAAGTCAAGCAAAACATTCAGGAAACATGTGACATGTGTGTTGATGTCTGTATTAACACCAGTTAACTGATCCCTGATGGCCTGCTTCCACATGCTGGTCTGCTGTTAATGTGCTTGATTTGACTGGTGAGGCGATATTGAGCTGTGTGGGCGGCTGCTGATGTTACCGGCTGAGCAGAAAGTTGTAGTCCTCATGAGCGATTATCTTGGCCGCCCTCCGAACTATCGAGCCCTGCTCACTCGCCTTCAAGCTGTGTTTGCCCAGCTCCGCTCTGTAGTTGTAACGCTCGCTGTGAAAAGCACATGATACAGTGTTTTTCAGAAAGTACTATTGACTTTTTCCTGCTTTTGTGTATAATACTTTGCTGACTGTGTAGTTCTATAAGTTTGCCAGGGTGATGTTTACAGCAGTTATCTTGTAAATCTTTTTCTGTTGGAAAGATTTTTAATTCTTGTATGTTCTCTGTTTGGATGCCACTCTGATCTGTCACAGCAGCTCACTCTAGAGCTCCAGTGTTCATCCTCTGATGAAAAATCCACTTCCTGTGTTTGTGCTATTTCAGAGAATGCTTTCATGAAGAGGCATCACACAAATTTAACAAAGTATGCTCAGCTTTTTTCTAGGGAAGCACAAGAAAATATCTTAATTAAACTGGACTTAATTGAATTTTATTTAATGACAGTAAAAATGCCATGGATTATCTCTCGCATATTCATTTACTCCATTTAAAGCGGAGGATTATATTCTCACCATGATTGTTATGTTTTGAATATGTGCCTCTCTGTTTTTTCATGAGTTGGACGTACTTGATGCAGTGTGCAGCAGTGAGGACCCAACTGGAGGCGATGAGGGAGCCTCCACACACGTGCCTCCAGCGCCCACTGCTGTCTGACTGTAGCGAGATCTGAGCCCGGCAGTGAGAGGAAGGAGTGTGCGGCTCAGTTTGATGGTTGAAATCGACTGAAATTCCTCTCCCAACATCCTACAAATCTATTTACTAATTTCCTTATAACTGTTTGGCAAGGAGATCAATGCTACTAAATGATAGAGGACACAGATTTCTGAGATGTTACCTGCCAGGGCCAACTATGAGGCCAGACATCCTGTCCTGCAACCACTCTGCTCAGCACAGGAGGAAAGGTGGGTAGACCACATCCATAAGCTGGAAAACATAATGTTCTCTTTTCTGTTATGCTATAGAATTTTTTCTTTTGAGGCACATGCGTGAATAATCAGTGTAATACAATGCTAGTGAGGTCACTTTTGTCAAAATAAGTCCAAGAGGCGTTGTGTTCTCCACATTGTGTTGTACGTTGCTTTGGACAAATCCATCTGCCAAATGAAACTGTTCAATTGTAGAAATAAATGAGGATTCATCCGCTCCGCGTGGCTTGCAAGGAATCACCAGGAAAGAGATAGAAGTAGAAGAGAAACCAGTGATGAAATTTTTTTTTTAACGCGTAATTTAGTTTCATCTTGTCAAAACATCCTTGATATCAGTAGTGCACATGTGTCAAGATGGACTTCATGGCCATATTTCTCAACAACAGAGGACCTGTTTCCTGGACTGCAGACAGAGGCTCCAGAGACCCCCTTTGAAGGGTTAAATTAGGCTTCACCCTCAGACCCCAGAAACCATGTCCTCAAACAACCCAAGGCTGAGATAAACTGCATTACAAAATCATAAAACGTTGAATGAATGAATGATTGACGTGTAGCAGGAACCACATGTTTCTCTTAGCTCACATTACGAATTTGGAACTCAACTAAGAAATTAAATTGTATTAAAATAAATATACAAATTTACAAATAAACTTGAAACTGTCTTACCGCTAACGAGCACAAAAGCAAGAACCACCAGCCTCCTCATGACTGTAGGGTATGAAACGTTTGTCCAAACCTTGTTTTTAAGCAAAAGAGGAATATTTATAGTGACTGTTCAGCGTGTAGAGAGCAGCCTGGGAAACTTGACAACTCAGGCAGAAAGTTAAACAAGTGATAGAGGCTCAGCATGTGGTTTCTGACGGACTTTTCCCATCACTGCTTCCTATGTGATTCCTGTCTGCTTTGCACTTATTTCATCCAACTTTACAGACAATATTCAAGATGATGTTGTATTGTCATACCTTTTATTTTTCTTCAGGGAAGCCAGTGATGATGCAAAAAATACACACAATAACACAAGATGTAGCTTCACACTTTGTTTATTTTGTATATGTGCCTGTTATCCCATACGCTTGTCCTGTTAGTAGGCAACCATTTTCTGTGGAAGAGACGGAAGATATGTGTTATATAATAATAAATGACTCAGTCAGTCTTTTTTATGTGATAAATATAGTGGTTTCATGTTTTTCGACCTCTAGAGATGGTCAGTGTGAGCTTACAGAGCTGATCCAGTCAATGTAGGAGCTGACTTGGGTGAAGACGGTGGGCTTCTTGGGGAAGTTGCAGCTGAGCCCGGAGCCGAAGCTGACGATACCGTGAACCTCCCAGGCTCCGTCAGTGTTGCGGCAGTTCAGAGGGCCACCGGAGTCTCCCTGTATGAGTCATGTGACGGGAAAAGTTGTCAGGGTGCCAGTTCCACATTTAACAGTCACTGTCCTTAAAGCACACTCAGTCAGTTTAAGGTTTTTATCGAAGATAACATGAGACTGGGGAAACAGGGTGTAAGTTCTTTGTTTGTTGATGTTAATACATTAAATTCTCGTTTCTTTACATTTGAGATGCTCAGTCAGACCCTTCCAAGGAAAGAGAGGGATTAAAAATGCCTCATCTTTCCTTTCTTGTAATCTATTAGCACTGTAAAACCTGATGACAACATCATTTTTTGTACAGTTTATTGTTTTTCTTAAGTATTTAATGAACAGTTAGACAAAGGGCAAGTCATTTCCATAGAAACACAGCATCTAAGCAGTTTATGTTTTTTATTTTATGTTTCCATCTGCTACAAAGGTGGATAGATAGAGGTTGTAGCTGGGCATTTCTTTCAAGTTATATACGTGTGTGTGTGTGTGTGTGTGTGTGTGTGTGTATACAACTCACCTCATTCACTATTTTGAGTTTTGTGAGAGACTACAGTTTATGTTTTGCATCAAATATGTAGCAGATATTCATTACAGTCACTGAAAAAAGTAATGTGCTGCAACTGAAAACATTGATACTTTGTAATGTTACAGAACAATAATGTATTAATGTGTGAATCATAATTTTGTTACTCACATTGCAACCAGACACAACTCCATCTCCGCCTGCACAGACCATGGTATCCTTCACCTGAGAGCCCCACCAGTCAGGCTTGGTGCAGGTGGCGTGATCCACCACGGGCAGGAGCGCCTGCTGCAGGATGTCAGCGATAGGACCTCCGGCTGTGTGAACCCATGTAAGATGTTCAGCTCAGGTGAAAAGATCACAATCACAAGACTCTCCTGGTTGTAGCTCTGACAATAACACGGTGCAGCAGAGCCTAGACAACTTTATCTTACATTAGTGGTGAATTTGTGATTGCAATAGCGTCAAGTCCCTCTAAACCTGATATGTTTTTCTTTCTGCAAAATAAATTACAGAGACCTAATGGAGAATGTGTGGTAGCAAAAGACTTTGGAAACATACTGTAATCTGTGATCGTTTTGGCTCCTCATTAAAGGGAGTGAGCACTCACTGGAGATGCGTCCCCATCCAGTGACGTAGCAGGACTCGTTATGGGGGAGGATGAAGCCGGCAGCGGGGAGGCAAGCGGCCATGATGGTGTCAGTGAAGGTGACAGGGGTCTCCAGCTTGATCAGGGCGATGTCATTACTGGAGGGGAAACATGGTCAGACTCACAGCAGTTGTCACTGAAATGGTGTGTAATCTTTACTATTCAGCAGAGCTTCCAGATCATAAAAGGATGTAATTTCTTTTTATTTTACCGGATGAAAAAGGGGTTCCACTTCTCATGCACAATGATATTAGCGGTGGCCACGAACAGAGCACTTGGCTCTACTTCGATCAGGTTGTGCTTCCCCAGAGCCACTCTGTACTCCTTGCTGCTGCTGGAAGTTGACAGAGAAATACATTTAAAGAAGTGATGTGTTGGCCCAAAGATCTTTTCCAAAGATTTTGTAGTACTTTTATGTAGTACTTCACATTCATGAGGTGAATTATTAAATTAGCAACATCCCAACAAGCATTGGAATCTACTATTGAGTCTGAAAAGTTTTTTTTTTTTTTTTTTTTTCTGGAGGAAGTTTGCTTAAGGGGGTTGGATAATTTATCCATGAGTTTCTAACATGCTGAATAATGAACAATTATTTTACCTCAGGTACCTTGCGTGATAAATTGGAATTCAACAGTGAAAACGTAAATTTGTTTCAGTTGGAGTTCTGATCATTTATCATGAGGTATTTGAATGTTTCATACCTGATACAGTGAGCAGCAGTGAGGACCCACTGGTCTGAGATAAGGGTACCTCCACAGGTGTGTCTCCACTCTCCCTGTCTGTTGTACTGCAGGGAAATCTGAAACAAAACACATAAGCGCAAGCTGGTCTTACTCTTCAGACCACAACTGTGTCTGTACGAGACACGATTTATGTCTTATAAGTGCCACTGATGGAAGCAACACTCAACTTACTGCACTCTACTATTGGTCTGTTCTTCTTCTTCTTCTCATTACAAACATCTCTTACTTTAACAATTCTAACGAATATTTTTGTTTAATGCGAGGAAATGTCATGGTTTACCTGCCATGGCCAACTGTGAGGCCTAACATCCTCTCCTCCAACCACCCTGGTCACCACAGGGGGGAAGGTGGGCAGGCCGCACCCGTAGGCTGAGGAGGCAGAAGAATTTTAATACTCTGTGCACGAGACTGTGTTTTGTAAAAGCAGACGTATGCGAGGACTTACGAATATTTTGGTGTGTGATGTGTTTAGTAAGAGAGAGAGAGAGAATCTTACCACCAGCAACAAGGACAGCGAGGACCACAAACTTCATCTTTTCTCCACAGTTCGCTGTAAAACATCAGACGTGTTCTTATACCTGCACATTATGTAACCAACTGGATCAAATTCTTGGAAATTCTCCTTGACAAATCTTGGGTGGAGCCAAGCGGACTTTACAACCACCAGAAATCAACAGGAATAGTGGGTCAAGGTCAAATTCTTTTGAAGGTTTTTTTTTAAATGTCTTTTTAAAAAAAGCAAAAAAACAAAAAAAAAAACAACAACTTTCTATTAAACAAGTTGAATAAAGTGGACTTGAACTGCATTTCCAAGTGCTGGTGTTCACACAGAAGAGAAATATTCTGTATTACTACTCCGGCTACCTTTACAAAGAAAAATAATGATGTCATAGCTGGACATTTCAATTGTTCAAGAAAATAATATCTATTATTTAAAGACAACTGAGAATGAATTTCTGAATTCCTACTTACCTTTCATTTTTCTATTCCAAAAGAGTTCTGTTGAAGTATGAAGTTTGATCGCAGGATGTGTACTGAGAAATACCGCTGCACAGGTACTGTGTGCTAATGACTCAGACGATACCATAGAAACCAAAATATGTAAATAACACAGAACTGATTTTGTTAAATTCTTACAGCAATAAGTAATTGTTCCACATGACTCATTCCACATCCACCCTATCTTGATGTCGACATCAACATCTGCCACTTAAATGTTAACAGTTTATTATTCCAAACAGCGTATCACCACATAAAACACTGACTTATGGAAATGAATTCATTACCTTTATATATTCTAATTACAATCTAACATTTACAAAAGCGATCTCTTTATTGTATATATGCAAATAAGACAGTGTGATTTCTGCAAAGACCAAAATGTGATTTTTGAGTTCTGAGTTAGGAGTGTGAACTTAAACGTGTGTGCGCGTGTGTGCGTGTGTGTAAGTGTGACTTGACCAACTGGGTAACTCAGAGCCACCTGTGAGGTTCACACAGAGGTAGAGTTAGTGTGATAATGTCTATTTGGGGATATCTGTGGTCTTCTTATCTCCAAGGTTGATTTATTTTTCCCACCAGCATTTCTTGGCCTCTCTCGGGACAGGGGCCCTCTGGCATGTCTGTTTATGAGCTATATAAGGAGGAGCAAGTCCCTCTGAGCCTCTACTGGACTGTCACAATGAAATTTGTGGTCTTGGCTCTGTTTGTTGCCGGTGGTAAGTTATGTTACGTACAAATGTTCAGATTTGTTTACATGTAGTCTAAACTATTCAGATATAAACAACCATGAATGACCCAAAATGATTGGAACCACCGCTGTCATAAAGCACCCTGCTTTGAACTCTTGTCTCCCAGCCTACGGGTGTGGCCTGCCCACCTATCCCCCCATCGTCACCAGGGTGGTCGGTGGAGAGGATGTCCGTGAGAACAGCTGGCCCTGGCAGGTACGCTCCGTTACCACTTCCTATAGTTCAACAATGAGTCCTCTGGCCCAAATAGCCATGTGCCACTGTCATTGTTCTCCTCAGGTGTCTCTGCAGTACAAGAGCGGCAGCAGGTACTACCATACCTGCGGTGGCACTCTGATCTCCAACCAGTGGGTCCTCACAGCTGCTCACTGCATCGGGTGAGGCCACAAGTACACACGTATACCTGATTGTATATTTTTGCAGCCTGATAAGTAAAACACTCAGAGCTACTATAGTAGATTTATGGTCAATTTAACAACAACTGATTATAATTGTACTGTTATTGTAGTGTGACTGTTAATTGTATAGTAAAAGCAGTAGCCCCATAAGAGGTCTAAAGGTAGAAGAAATGCAGTACTGCTTGTCCTAACTATGTTGTATATCTGTGTTTTTGCGGCTAAGCAGCAGCCGCACCTACAGAGTCTTTTTGGGAAAACACAACCTGAAGTACGATGAGGGTGATTCCATCGCCATCAGTCCATCCAAGATTATTGTTCATGAGAACTGGGACTCCTACAGAATCCGGTAAACAGTCCATCTCATCTAGACATCATTTTTGAAGATTTATTTTATTGACGCCTCCCTTGTCTCGTGCACATCCCTGCTCCAGCAACGACATTGCCCTGATCAAGCTCTCAATGCCTGTCACCTTCTCTGATACCATCATGGCTGCCTGTCTTCCCAACTCTGGGGAGATCCTGTCTCACGGGGCTCCCTGCTACGTCACTGGCTGGGGGCGTCTCTGGAGTAAGCTCCTTTCATAGAATATATGAAGTGACTGTTACCTGTCAACGAGCTTGAATCAAATCTTACATTTCCGCTTGCTGATTTTAATTTCAAAATCAAATACGTGAATGAAAAATAACTGAATTGCAACTCATGAGCACCTTGTTTTGGCCTTGAATTTGAACGCTATGTTCTCCTCTGAAGCTGGAGGTCCCATCGCTGACATCCTGCAGCAGGCCCTTCTCCCTGTGGTTGGCTACTCCACCTGCTCCAGACCTGACTGGTGGGGCAGCCTGGTCACCACTGACATGGTCTGCGCTGGAGGAGACGGAGACCTGGCCAGCTGCAACGTGAGTCAAACTGATTGTACAACAAAACTCCCAGCATTACCCCCAAGTATGCACCCTAAATTGAATATTGAATTATTAACAGTTTTGTTGTGAATTTCCTTCCCTTTCTGTGTCACCATTTAGGGAGATTCTGGTGGCCCCCTGAACTGTCAGAACCCTGATGGCTCCTGGGACGTCCACGGTGTGGTGAGCTTTGGCTCCAGCATGGGCTGCAACTACCCCATGAAGCCCTCCGTGTTCACAAGGGTCAGTGCCTACATCCCCTGGATTAACAACGTAAGTGGAAAAAGATTAAATGATAAAATCTTGTTATACACTAGACATATTTTTCATTCATGTAGGCTCAACCCAGATGCTTTGAAAGCTACTCATTGTTTACTGACCTTAGAGACAATGCAATGATGAGACCTGGTTTCATTTTACTGCTTGTACAGTGTAAAGAATGTGATAAAGAGTTGTAGGTGCTGCAGTGCCCTCTAGAGGAGCATTTTAAAACTGTTTTTTCCCCCCCTGCTTTTTATTTTCCAGGTGATGACCAGCTACTGAGATGCTGATTATATGTCTGTTGCACCTGATCATCAAATAAACAGAGTTTGGGGTCACAGGTCATCTTCTGTGTTTTCAAAATCTGGATACACCTTTCATTTATGTGACGTTAACCAGCAGTACCAGCCTCTTCGAAAACCTACTAAAAATCGGACTCTTAACTGTTTACGGGCATTTTAAGTAAACATTCAACCAGATTCTCACTTGTATCATTAGTTTCACACAAAAAAGTCTGAATAAAATGCAAACTTAACATGTGACAGGAAACCACATAAACTGGAATAAAAGTAAGCATCATGGCACTTTTGAAGCACAGAAAACACACATCACTTTTATAATTAGCTAGGAAAGTATTTTTTTTTTATAAAATTCACTTAAACATAAGTGTCAAAAGTATGAATTTTACATTAAGTTTCTTCATTCCAGTACATGGGATTTAGATCAAGACAGACTGTGTGCACCCCTTCTCCTATGGAGCGCCAATCATCGTGACCTCTGACCCTGACGTGCAGGTGTTTGGCGTTCTCTTACGAACGTGTTGCTCACTGAAAGTTTTCTTTTTGTCGGTGTTCGGTAAAATGGAGACAACGTATGAATCTGGGGCGCTTAAAAGAACGGGCAAGAGCAGGAGCAGCAGAGGAGGAGGAAGAATCTTGCGGCCCCGCCAACTTCTTCAAGCTCCGCGTCTGTCGCCAAGCTAGCTCCGCTTACCTGGACCACATGCTAACAGGAGCACGCGCGTGGCTCGTGCAGGTACCCCGGGCGGCCAAACAAACTCATGACGGCGTCGTTGGTTACCAAGAATCACTTTTTCCTGGGTTGGTGTCAAGATACTGGATGGTAAGCTGTCTCCTATGTATTATCTGTGTTTGTTATGAGGCTCCTCATTGATATTTGTTCGTAGGTTGTCGTCGTAATTGTTTATTTTTTTCCCTGTTTGTTTTTGTTTGGCTGCATTGGCGTCCAAACATAAACTAAGTATCAAACGTTAGTTTGCCTTAGTGTGAGTGAGGTTTGAGCAACAATATTAGTCGAATCCATCCGTACTATGTCATTCTGTTTACCTACTTGATACCCAAAACGCCCAAAAAAACCCACCCTGTGACGCTTTAGTCAACGTCATACTATAATTGAGGGTTTGTGAAACACTTGATGGATGTCAACATCTCCTTTAAACCGTTATGTCTGTGCCTCTGTAGCAGATAGAAACATGAACTAAAAGCCCCAAAATGAGACATTTGTCTTCTATGAACAGCCTTTGCTTTATATGTGTGTATGTATATCTATGTATGTGTGTATAGTGTTGTATAGTGTGTCTTAAATCAGTGTATAGCACCTAAAACGTTGTCGACTAGGTCTTAAAGGTAGAAGCTTCATTTCCGTGTTAACCCTAGAAAGGCTCCCCTCCCGGTCAGCATCTGCTCCCAACCCATTCAGCTGTGGGACAAACCTGGTTGAGAAGGAGGACTCTTGATTCTGTATTTATTATTTTAAGTTGTAAGACAGCGTATGCATTTTTTTGTAAGTTTAATTTTATGTGAACCTTTACGAAAGTATTAGAGTGTGTTTACCGTGACCATGTCTGTTGAAGTGAAGGACCGTGGTTAAAAGTGAGGCCCTAAACTTCGAAAGCTCTTTATAGAACTGATCATCTGGACCATTGAATAAATGACCAACGGAATATTTTAAGACAAGAAATATGAAAAAGAGATTGTATAGCAATTTCTCTTCATATTATTTTCATATGTCAACGTAGAGCCAGTACTTATGGATTGGGCTGGGTGCGATGTTCTTTTTTGTTGTGTGAAATTTTATTATTTGGCCACAAGATGGCGACAGATAACTGCATTATAGTCCTCACACTGAGCAGAAATTGACCAGTTGTTCACAGCGTCATTATACTGCATGTAGGAAAACACTTGATATGACAAACATTTTGACTGTATGTCGGCTTAAGACCTGATTATTGTCACACACAGCATTTCATAATGGAAATGTTTCAGTATTAAGTAACACGCGTGTGTGTCATGGGAATCATTGGTATCGTGGGAAGCACGGCGGATGTGACGCTCTTACTGAGTACATGACAATAAAGTCGACTCAGGATGACAAAAATCCGTGTTGCTACTGAACAGATTATATTTGTCACAAACAGCCTGCACTGCAGCAGTGACCGCCTGAGTGTGGGACACCAGCAGGTGTGAGGTTAACGTTGCATGCATTGTACCCAACCAGCAGTAATGTTGAACAAATGTAACCTTTCAACCTCTCTGTTGCGGCGATGAGATGTTTTTGGCACTCCAAAGAATTCCAGGATAGCTCTCTCTGGCTTGGCTTTGATCCGCGCCCATCTGTTACCATGTCCAGGGTTAGAAGGCTACCGAATGCTACACATGTTGTTCGCCTCAGGAAGTGGGCAAAAATATTTTGGGTGTGAGATGGACGCTGTGATGAATTGAGAGAGAGAAGCCTGTGCATGACTTTTCAAGTTCAAGCTCAGTTGAATCATTTGTACATTTAGTGATTCTGATCCAGGCATTGTTTTTTTTTTTTTTTTGAATGGGTGGCAAAATTCTGATGTAAAGTTAAAAAAAAAAACTTATTCATTTGCAAAAAACAGGCAGTACAGTGGTGCAGTGGTCAGCACTGCCACCTCACAGCAACAAGATTCTGGATTCGAGCGGGATCTTTCTGTGTGGAGTCTCCATGTTCTCCCTGTTCCTGCGTGGGTTCTCTCTGGTACTCCGGCTTCCTCCCACAGTCCAAAGACATCAAGAGGGGACAAGACTGATTGATACTCTAAATTGACCGTAGGTGTGGCCGGGAGTGTGAATGGTTGTCTGTCTCTATGTGTTGGCCCTATGATGGATTGGCTACCCGTCCAGAGTGAACCATGGTTATAATAGTTTTGGACTTTTCATTTTAGTTTAGTTTTAGTTAGTTTTGACTTTTTTTTCCCCCAATTTAGTTCGTCTTAGTTCGTTTTTAAAGCGGGTTTGCTAGTTTTTATTAGTTTTTATTTTTGAGAAAACACTTAGTTTTAGTTTAGTTTTTATTAGTTTTAGTTTTTTCATATTTTTCAGGTGCAGGATTTAAAAAAGGTTAAGGTAAGTATTGTGTAATTAAAAACTCAACAAAAGATACCATTTTGAAATATATATATTCAATTACTGATGGACAATCAACCATCCAATGAGCCACAGAACTATAACAGTCCAAAAGATAGTCTTAAGTGCAAAACTGTGCCTGGTACAAATCAAAAAGCCATACATAAGAACATAAATCCCAGTAGTCTCAGGGCGCTCAAACTGCAAAAGACATGAACAAACTAAAAAACACAAACTCTGCAGGTTTGATCAATATTAACGCTGTGCAAATGTAAATAAAGAATTAACTAGACTGCCCAGCACTCGATGCAGGCGCAGCATTTTGGCAGTTCAGTGCAGTTAAGTAGCATCAACACAGTATCTGCTGTATTTGACACAATAAAGTGAAGACAGTGAACTTTTTGGACATTTAAAGTGCACATGTTTTACGTAGTAAACAGTCAGACAGCTGATAAAGTTTTCAAACTCAGCTGGATGCTGATGTGCTTAGCTTTTCTATGATAAATGTAAACTGTCCAGCATGGTAAACAAAAAGAAGAGAAGTCCTTGCATTAAGAAGGAATCTGTGTGTGTGTGTGTGTGTGTGTGTGTGTGTGTGTGTGTGTGTGTGTGTGTGTGACATCCCCGTGTCAATAAACACGTTCACCAATACGTCCTCACGCTTGTGAGGTTCCTGTGAGTTCACGAGCCAACAGTTACTCTGGCCGATTAAAGCAATCCATTATGGTTCTGTTCGTCCCTGTGCTAACTCGCGAGGCAGTGGCATTTGTTCTTCTACGGTGCTCAGAGCGGCTGTCCTTTCAAGGTACTCACTGTATGCCTTTTTATGGACGCTTTTCAGGTGGGCTTTCAGGTTAGTTGGGATTTTCCCTTGAGAAGGGCTCCGCATATTTTGTTGTCCGTCTCAACTATTAAGCATTTGCTTTTGACTTTCTCGCTATCATATTGGAATGCATCCCATATTGGACTGTGTCGCTTTCTCCCAACTTTCGCCTGTGTATCCATAGCCATTGTGGCGTGCAGACAGATCACTGTGCAGCATGTAAACAAGCTGTATACGTCAGGCGGCGCTCATGGTGCCGCACGATGTGACGGCCGACTGTCGTAAAACTAGACGGGGAAATGAATTAAACTCATTTTTAAACCAGAAAGGCCTATGCACAAACATATTCAGAAAAACTAAAACGAAGGGCATTTTTTCTATAATTTCAGTTAATTAATTTTCAGTTTCGTATTGTAAACTCACAATACAGTTTTAGTTAGTTATCGTTTTTTTGTTTACATATTATAATACTGTGTTAAAAACTAATGAAGTTTCATACTAATGTGTGCAACTTCAGCATGAGTCAGGTCTTGTTGGCCAGGGTGGGAAATTGAGTTTAGACATAGCACATGGCGGCTCTGTTAAGTGGTCCCTCTGCATCAGGTCAGTCAATGCACCTGTGTTCACCATCACTCTGGTTCTGAGGAACACGATTAGGTGTGCAAAGTGACAACTGCAGTGACTTAATGCCACATATTCTCCAACTCTTACGCGGCCTTTGACTTCACACTGGTTGTGCTGTTTAATTCAAATGAGGCCATGAGATCACAGTTTGGGGCAGCAGAGGAAGAGTATTCGTCCAGTGACTGAAAGGTTGTTGGTTTGATCCTCACACTCACCCATCACTGTCTGAAAGATACTCAACTTGTGGTTGCACCTAATGGGAGGTTTGGTGTCTTGCACGGCAGCCTTCATCAGTCTATGAATGTTTATGTGAACAAGGCAATGTTGGAAAGTTCTTTTGAGTACCACTAAGGTAGAATGGTGCTATAGAAATACAGTCAATTTATTAACTACAGTTAGATTTTCTTGTAAAACTCTGGTGGCTGTTTCTGAATCCTAGAGGACTTCATGCTCAATTGTGAGTGAACAGCATAAAAACGTGCGTAAATATATGAAATGTATATGAAATAAGTAAAGAAAACATTATAAATGTGTATATATGTATGTGTATATATGTGTGTGTGATTGATATATCTATATATATATATATATATATATATATATAGATATATATATATATAATGAGTGTGTGTGTAACACTGAGTTGTAAATTAAAGGTGTGAATGTGGCTTTTCATTTCTTTACTGTCCTGATGATAGAAGATATTCCACAAAAAAAGGATAGAAATATTGCACAAGACCAATAAAAGTATATGACAATAACTGTCAGTATGAGCAATTAGTAGCATTATGACCATATAATTGATAATGCTGCGCAAGAGTAAGTAGCAGACTGGGGCAAAGAGCCACTGAACCCAAGTGCTCCCCATCTTAAGGCTGGGTGTGATGTCATGTTGGTGAGCTTAGATGTATCTGCGAGACAGACTTTGGATTTTTCATGGTTATTTTCTGATGAGTTCCCATTGTTTCTATTCAATAATTTGCAGTTCCAAGTTTGATTTAGTTTTTGTTCTCATGTGTTTCCACTTTTTCAGTTTTTATCATTGCTTTTATTAAAGGTTTATGGATAGTCAGTATGCCTGCTCCTTAGTAGTTTCAGTGTGGTAGTATGTCTGTTTTTGCTTACATGTGCTGATTCCTCTGTCATAGGTCTGGAAATTGGTTGTGCCATGTGCTGCTTTCTGCATGCATTGGTACTGCAGACAATATTAGCACAGTGCAAATGCAAATATTAGTTTTGACTCAAAGTTATGCACTACATATTTAAGTAGGACTGTCAAGGGAAAAATAGTAACTTTATCAACATGGGCTCAGTGGCCTTGCTGATGTCATCATCACCTTGTGTGTGTGTATGTGTGTCAGTGTGCAGTGAAGCAGACTCTCCCGTGTGGGCATCAGGGGACAAAGTAGTCTTTATGCAGTGTGCCGAGCTCCAAGGCAGAAACATTGTTGAGCATTATAACATTCTGTAACCAAAACCACATGTTCCAGAGTGGAGGACAGACAAACGCAGGCAGGCAGACTCTACAGCTCAACATCAGGATTCTGTGCCCGATCATCAGAGGCTCCTTTCTGACTTCAATGAATCCTTCTTTTGAGTCCTGTGCACTTTCTGTTTATTAGTATACACAAAAATCAATAGAACATATTCCTGATAAAAGGCTTTGGGTGACAGGGGTGTGTGAGGGAAGAGATTGAAGAAAGATGTTTTGTCGGTCACACTTCGGTGACCCCTGAGTGCAACATAAAATGTCTTCATGACACTTTTTTTTTTAGAGACAACAGAATGGTATAATTTGACATTAAAGGTAGTCAGCAATTATATTGCGTATTACTCTGTATGCAAAGACAAATTGTGGTGTTGTAATGTCAGCTATGCACCCTGTATAAACATATGTAATACTATGATTACTATAAATACTATGATTCATGTGCTCCAATGGCGTCTTTTGTCCAGTTGATGTTCCAAATTCAACAAAATCATGTCAGATAATCCAGTTGATGTTCAGAATATTGGTCCTGAGCGTCAAACAATTTTAACTATTTGTCTGACATGACAAACATATCAGATAAACTTGTAATATGATTTGATAGTTGGATTATATTGTGTGTGTGTGTGTGTGTGTCTGTGTGTGTGTGTATATATATATATATATATATATGTGTATATGTGTGTGTGTGTGTGTGTGTGTGTATAGACAGATATATACATAGCTATATAGATATATGAAATTGACATTTATTTGTCAAAAGGCTCATCCTTGCTGTGGACATCAAGGATTTTACCTTAAGGGTGTAGACCTTCTTTTTTTTTTTTAGGGGTTTTAAAAAAAAATCTTTTTGTGAAACCTTACAGATTACCACATAGCTAATGTTGAGAACCATTTTGAGGATATTGTTCACATCCCTCAGGAGACCTGTTGGTCAGGGTCATGTATTGTTTGCCTGGGTAACCTGATTCTGAAACAATGGTGTGAATGCAACAAAATGGACTTTGAGCTTGCACAATATGCGCTGGTCAGGAATTTCAGATGAGCGTCAGCCTGAATCTGCATCTTTCCATGTGTTGAGCTAGCCCACTGCCCCTCGATACTGCTGTATGTACATGGAAAAAAAAAACAAAAGGCAAGCTTGCTTGGAAATGCCCCTTACCTGTATGCCATAGTGCTACTTCTTTTCCCTTGTAGTGTATGTACAATTAAAATAACACAGAATGCAAGTAGAAGAGACCTCCACAGTGAACCTTTAATCCAGAATGGCTGATTTGACAACCAGTGAAACAGTTACATGAAACATTTCTAAGAATATTGCATTGCACAGTCTAAAAGATACCAATTGCTGGAGGGGCCTCTTAGTCACCAGTGGCTTGTACAACATCTAGTGAGCAGGTGTAAGGTAAAACTTAGGTGTTGATTGTCATAGTAGTTTAAAGCAAAGTTGAAAAAAGCCATACAAAAACAAATTTTGAGCCTTCCATAACTTCTGAAACAGTCTTGTTGTATCTTTAGGATTTATGGACTCTTTTTGAACAGAGAAACTGTTTGCGAAATGATTTTTTTCCAAATTTGGGAAAAATGGTATGAATATTTTGCTCAATTCAATCCAAAACCTTATTATTGCTGCTACAGACATACTAATATATTCACTCACACTATGAAATGGCTGTGCAAAAATCATACTAATTATTAAACTGGACACTTGAATGTTGAATGATATTGTTTCAATAAAAAGACTGTCTAAATCCCCTCTCTCACAATATAAGTGGTTTGAAAACATTTTCTTAGTGCATGTACAACATTTATACATCTGGCCCTTGGTGTTCTTCTCCAAGTCCAATAAAGTTTTACTGTTCCCTTAATTAAAGTTTTACTAATGTCGACTGTGATAATTAGCAAGTTGGTAAGAGCTCCTGTTCACTAGATTCCCCACACTTCTCAGCACATGAGGTCCTCACTGGGTCCCTAGGAGGTCAGCTCTAATTAAAGGGACAGTGCCCTATATTAGCCATGCATTAAGCTAGTAACAGAATTGAGATCAGGCAGCCCCCAAGGTTAAGGTTGAACCCTTGACCCAGACCCAGTGACCCCATTTCCCCTCTTCCTGCTAATGTTTTCTCATAGTTTTAGTTAGTTTAGCTGAATGCCTCAAACCTATAATACTTATTTCCAGCTCCGATTAGGGGACTGCTTGGCTGAATCAACATTAAAAGTTACTACATCATAGTTTTCTGAATGTTTTATTAGAGGTTTTGGTTGCCATGATAGTATTTCATCTGTGTTATAATAAGGACATGAGGTTAAGATAGTTGTAAAGACAGAAATTACTTGCATATGTGTATGTCGTTTGATGGTTAAAACTAGCCAATAATCATGAACTCATCCTTGTCTGCCAAACAAGCTCTTCAATCAGCCACATGTGTCTGGATGCAAAATTGCCTTGTTTCTTCTTTCAGTTGAAAACCCATAACTTAAACCCCGTATGTGCCTCTCATCCACACAACTCTTCGCTTTTCAGGGCCTCAAAATGCAAATCTTTGAAGACTCTGCTGTGCACTGCACACTCAAGCCCCCTTGTGGCAGGAAACTGTATAGCAGCAAATTGGCATTGTCCTTCAAACCCATATGTAATTTTTAATCAGATGATAATACTGTATTGTTAGGTAAAATTTGACCCAATTGAATTTTTTTACCCAATCCTAACATTTAGCATGTGTAATGAATTACAGTACAGGTATTCTAGAGGCATGACAAAAACCTTTTGAAAGTCCTTGTCAAAATACTGCGACCGTAGAACAGCAAACCCGATGGCACTTGTTCAGTGTAACATTACCTGCACATTATATTACCTTCATTGAGTGAGGAGGGAAGACCACCAATGGTTATAGACTGTTACAACAGGTTTTCGTCATCATCCAACAAATCTGAGTAACTGTCACCATTTTCCTGTGTTCTGATAACATCCAAACACTAAGTACTGAGCTTGTAGTGAAGCATCTTGGAATTGTTATTTTCTACCAAACACATTGTCCCCCATTTGTATTCTGCGGATTTGTTAATTTTGAGTGTGTATGTTTTCCCATTGCCACACCTTCCTCTGTCAATGTTTAATGCTCCTGGCACTGTTCTAATGTATTGGCAACTTTTAGTATCAATTTTATCTCACTGTCCAAAAAATTTCCTATTTTTCTCCGAAGTATTTTCAGCGTAGGACCACAGTGGAGAGACACCATTGAGTTGGCAAAGCTTTTCACTGTGCAGTGTACGGGGAAAGTCATGTGATATGCATTTTTAGATGTGTACAATAGACCTAGATCCATTCTAATATGGTGCTCAACCTCTTGCGTTGATGGAGCTTTGGTTTCAGAACTGTTTTTAAATGAAACCTTATTAGGGTGGATGTGGCCTTAATATCCATCTTTAAGTGCTTCAGCCAAAACTGATAATGGTTTCCTTTGAAGCTCCAGAGCTGTGTGTCAGGGGCCATGTTTGTGTTATTGCAGATCCCCCGAGAGCCCATTGTTTGGAGACCTCACAGGTTCCTCCTAATCTAATTGGCCATGGATGTCTCTGCTCAGGACCTTTCTCCATGCTCTCCAGATTGACAGAACTGTTTAGGGCTTGAAAAGTCGCTTGTCTAAATACAGCTTTGTTTAATTACTGGAGGGGGATGCATGTGTATCACCGCACATAACCCCAACACCCCCCCACCACCATCTCCCCTAAGCCCAATAAATGCCCAGTCTAACTGTTTTCAGATATTCTCTATCCAAATAGGAACTGGATTTGAGTCACCCCTCCTCTTTATTCCAAAGCCCTTAAGCACCCTCTGCTTCTCTGTTCACCTTCACTTTGCCAGTGACATACCTCCCAGTGGTTCTTCATCCAGTGTAAACACCAGGGGATCCTCCTATGCTATTACTTACTCCACGCTTCCCTGATCCTCACCCCCAAACCCTCCCATCCCTAACCAATCCCTGACCACCTCATCCTCCACCTCTGTATTACGAATTGCCAATCCCAATCTAATTTATGGAATATTTTGGAGGTAACTGTATACGGCGGCCGGGGAGATAACATCTCCAGGCCTCTGTGAAGGACAGGAACTCTGCAGTGTGTGCTTAATAACATAAACTGCTGAAAAAGGACCTGGGCCGGTGCATTGGCAGAGGAGCAGGCCGGTGAGACGGATAGAGAGGAGAGAGGGGACCCAGTGTTCTGGGGTGCGGTGGGGGTAATTGAGACCATGTGAGCTTCCCCCAGTGGAGGGATTAGAGAAGAAACGGAACTCTCCAGCCCAAGATCACTTTCAATTAGATGCGCCCAGAGCAAGGGTACTGCAGAGACAGGGAGGGTGAGAGACCAGCATGGTCCAAAAAGTCTGGGCAAAGGAGAGAGGAAAGGTGAAAGAGAAGTTAAGAGTTGTTCCCACCTCCTCCTCTTCTTTACACAGGGTGTGCAGGTCAAGCTTGTGTGATACTGTACTGCAGATCCATGTTGCTAGGGTTAACACCTAATGACATCATCAACTTTTTCATTCATGGAGATAGTTTTTCAACATTAACATTTGTATTCTTACCAGTGAATTCTGCTGACATGACAGTTTTCTTTTGATGTGGCCACTGAGGGAAGCTCCTCAGGATGAGAGGGTGGAATGCATTGCTCAACGACAAGTCAGCACTGACACTTGTTTCCTGCGGTAGATGTCAGAGAAATGGCAAATGCATTTTTTTCTCCTCTGCATAAACACAACATCTGCAATAAATATTCTTTAGGTCAATGACCATCTCCAGTTTTGCTGTCTTGACTCTCCATCATGTCCACTTGTCTTTTCTGAATGTCTCATTCAGATCATGTTGTTTTCCTCTCATGGTACTTAGTGGCCAGCAGTGTGGTTGCAACAGCTTGCATATGTGACATGAGATAAACCAGGCAAAGAACAAGACACTAAATTGTGATACACGGCCTCTTGGAGGATAAAACTTCTCACAGAGATCAACTTGCAAAATATATATTTGATACGTTGGTGTTTTAATGTCCGATGGAGAATGATTTGGCGTTTAACTGGGAACTCCTGTTGAGACCTGCCATTAAAAAGATAATGTTGCAAAATGTTAACAAATATGCCTTCACCCATGTGCAGAATGTTTTCAAGTCACTCAATATGAGCACTCTAAACTGAGTTGATGAGCCTAATACTTCCCATAAATGTTGTAAATGGAGTCTACAAGGCATCACTTCATTTGCCGTCTTCTAGAGTGCGGGCCCTTTGTATGAAATGCCACATCAGCCCCCTTACGTGTTTAGGTTTTTGTTGGCATAACCTTGCAAAGGCCCTGATTGTTTAGCATTTGCTGTTTATTTTCACAGTCTTGAAATGTTTTTGAAAAAACCACTCACCGTAAAAGACTGACAGTCTCAAATCTCTATGTTTTGCTTTCAGCATCATTTAGCTCAAACCGAAGGGTTTACATGCATGCAATTCCATTCCTGCTGTCTGCTTCTATCTGCTCTAAAGTGCTCGCTCTGCATATGATTTTCCAAAGGACAAAAAGTCGTGACATGACAAAGTATCACCGCACAAGCTTATAGATACTTAACTACTCATTTAAATGGTAGTTGAAATACATATTTTTAATGATTTGATGCTTTGAAAATATTTGACAGTTCCAATTTCTTTGGCTTAATATAAAGCTGTGTGGTTTTGGTCTTGAAATGATGCTCTGATACTTATTAAGTTTAGTCAGAGGTTATGCCTTTTCCGTTCTCTCCCTTTAAATGTGATTATACAAATCTGTCAGAAAACCTTCCTTCAAATTACCATTGAGTTCTTACTCAACCGGACACCTTTTTAATAGGATAAATATGATCTTACAGGTAACTATTAAAGTTTCTGACATAATTCAAGCATGCAATATGTGGTTATTTGAATTACGGAAATTGTTTCCCAGTCTTGTTGGGTCTTTTCCATCGTGCTTGTCATGCATACAGTGGTGCTGCAACTTATACATGAGACTGTGGCCACAAGTGAAGTGTAATCAAAGGACGCTGTCAGGAAATTATTTCTGTAGGATAAAGACTGTATTTTTGCTGTTAGTTAGTACCACAAAATTTCCCAACACACAAGATAAAATTCTCAGAGACCCTAACCATTAATTCAAAGTTTTGCTTGCAGCACGGAGTACAGGCAAAGTTCTACATCTGCACTGAACAGTCTCAGTGTCTTTCAAACATATATAAGCAAAGTTCCTCCTCTCAGTAGCTTCCCATCATGCCTTGTTCTTTCTTCTTCTTTCAAGGACAGTTGCAGGGGAGCGTAGGGACGCTGACTCCTCACTGTCCAAGGCCTTTCCCAACAGACTTGTTGCTAAGGACTTACTGGCTTCAGTTGGATCCACCCGGAACAATCACAGGCTATCAACCAATGTTGAAATCAAGAGAGTCAACGTATTGTCATTTCTATGAAAATCAACTGGCCTCCAACTTAACACTAAAGATAGTGCCACAATGAAACACTTACTTTTTGATTTTGGTTAGTTCAAAGAATTTTGATAACAGTGTATTAACCCATACCTTAAGTTCCCCACCAGTTCAAAAGCTTTTTTTTTATATTGCCTAAAACCAAAATTACATTATGTATTTTGGTGAAAATCTTTTGCTTTTAGTTTTCAGCTCCTTGGCATTTTCACACTGTAAACAGTTTAATCCCTTGAAAATATAAACCAGTTTACCAAAATGGTTTGAGGTAATTGTTATGTTTCAATTCTTTGGTTTCTAGTTTCAGCACATAAGTATTTTTCCACTTAAGAAGTTCCACAATATGAAAGTAGAAATTTATTTTTACTCTTCAGGTATTGAAATTTGGTATTTGAATGACGAGGCATCTTTCAGTAATTGATAGTATTGACAAAAATACGTTGATGCCCCCCCCCCCCCCCCCCCAAAAAAAAACCCCTCTGAAGTCTGAACTCTAGCTCTTGTGCCAGTGCAGTAGAGAACAGGGACGTGTTTCCATCATTGAGGGGGAGGAAAAGTAGGAACAATGCTTTTATCAAAATAAAATCATGTGCCTGCCTTTAAAAATAAATTCAGGTTTTACTGAGCACCCATGCACAAACTCATTTCTAATGAAAAAATCAGTATCATGGGGAAATTCTTTGCTGCGCACAGCCACCCCCAACTCCTTTCGTCTTGTCGTTCTCTAAATATTTAACAGTCAATAGAGAAAATGAAGACAAAAACTCGAAATGCTTCCAAGCACCAAATTCTCACATCATACACATATGGTCTGTTTTTATTATTTAAACATCATGTGCAGAGTATAGCTTACATTGGGTTTACATTCCCCTTCCTGGAGTGCTTGGAGTGTACTGGGTTAAAGGCCAGAGTCATTGTCAGTCCCTATGAGGTAATTATGTGTTTGTGTTTATATCATGTTGACTCCCCACTCTGTTTCTCCTCTGCACTCCATCTTTCTGCCCAACTCCCCCTCCCTCTTCTCCCTTTCTCCCTCTCTGTTCTTTGCACAAGTCATCTCCCTCTGGGAAGAGGTGCCTGAGATGTTGGTTCAGCCATACATCTCTGTCAAAATCTCTATGAATAAATTAACCTTTTAAAGATTAGTCCACCCTAATACCTCAGGGTTTTTTAAACAGAGGAGCGGAGACCCTCCAGCCCCCTCCCCATTCCACACCAAGCCTCACTAACTTCGTGTTAACAGAGGAAAAAGAACTTCTAAAGGCACAAATGCATTTATTAGCTTCAAAGATAGGATTCCTATATTAATTTTATCATTGTTTTGCACACTGTGTAGGTTAATGTTTTTTGATCTGCAGTTCTGCATGCTTATGCAAAACTGTGTCCCGCCAGCCAGTGGATCATGGTAGACAAATTTTGATTGAGTATGAATCCTGAACATGTTTGTTTTTATATCCATATTGAAGAGGTCAGTGTAGAAAAGCCAGATTGTAAGCAAATCTACAGTTTGATACAACTTAGATCACATAGATTTGAAGCTGAAGGTGTTGAAACATGAAGCAGTTTTACAGCAACGAATGAATGAGACTGACAATGTAGGTGATTTTAATGATAATTGCTTTAACTTCCAAATATTGTGTAAATGATACTGGACACCAGGGATTTTTCTGATGTCCTGTGTATTGTATTATGGCACTAATAATTTATGTCTCGCTATTATTTTAATGACACCCAGCTGATATCGTTTATTGCTGATCAATTATGGAACAGAAAGGACATTTGTAACACAGATGCATCACCAAGCAGTGATGGGAAATTATTCATATTTTAAAAGATTTAAGAGATGAATTGTGATGATGATTATGATTTTTTGGGTGGAGGTATTTAACCAAAAATGTATTAAAACTAACCTTTCGAACCTTTTCCATAATCTTGCTCATTACAGTTAACTGGGCAAATAAATTACTTTCCCTTTGATATTTCATTGTATTTCAGAGTGCTGACCTTTTCATATAATGTTGAGGACTGTTTAAAAGAAAATGCATCAAATAATCATAAGTCATAATTGAGATTGAAGTTATGATGTGATATTGATATGAAGACACGTAGCACGTCAGTAATAATTTGTTGCAATTGACAGAAGAAGATTCTTGTTTGTTATTGAAAATGAGAAGAAACCGATTTTATAGACGATTTAAACCCTTCAGTGGCACATGGTAAAACATGTTTCCCATAATTTGTTTCAGCACAGCTTGGGGAGAATGTCCAGTAATTCTTGTTGTTCCTTTAAATAAAAATGTCTCCTTGAGGCCTAACGTGAGGTTCTGCCAAAAGCAGGGAGCAGTTGGATCCGACTCTATCTGGCCTTTTTCAATGACCGGGGGCTATTTAGATGGAGAACAGGACCTGGAGTAGCTCCAAGCACCCGTAGGCCCTCAGACTGAATGTATTTGACTCCGACTGCCTTTACATCATGCATGTTGATGCCCCTTTACATATATGTTTTCAAGCAGAGATACTAAAACTTTGACTCAGAAATGATGACAACTTCTGAGATGCTTCCACTGCAAATCAAGACATTCTGTCATTGTTTTGCAAATGTTAAAAATGTCTCGCTCTGAAGCCTTTTTTTTTTTTAACTACTAAATATAACAGTGGTCTCTTGTTGGCAATTGGGTCAGACCTATCCACCTTGGTTTTTCAAACAAATCAGGATAATTATGAAGAACAGGTTTTAGGTTGAAATTCCTCGGAAAATAAACCATTCATGACTGAGAGAATATGACATGTATTGGCTATGTCACTGGTTTTAGGTTTCACTCCCAGGGCAGGCAGAGGCGTCTCCTGGACTTCCTGAGCTCTAACTTGTGCCAATTCATGTACTGGAGAAGTGGAGGTCCCCTCCTCCTTTATTTTGGGTGTGGAGGGGGGATGAGTGAGTAAGGGAGGGGGTGAAGGACAAGAGTTTCTCCACTCCACCGGTCCTACTGCTCCTCAGTCTCCCCTGTTCGACCTCATCCCTCAATCTTCGTTTAGCCCCTGACATGTTTTAGCCAAGCAGCCCTGGACTAATTTACGTCTGTAAAGACAAGCTTGGCAAAGGGGAGCTTCCAGTAAAAGGCCACTGCCTGAGCCACTGACCCACACTGCGGCAAAGTGGCTAATTTAATTTCTTTAAGATGGGAGGAGGAAGCGGTAATGTCTCTATTACCATGAAAAGAAAAAAAATCTGCCATCTTTGGAAAATTGTGGGCTACACAAATGTTCTCTTGGATGTGCTTTTTTGTGACCACAGAGACGACTCGTGATGAGAGTGAAGAGCGCCACGCTGACCTCGCTGTGAATGGTTGATAACATGTGGCTGCCTCGTATACCAAACACCACTGTAGAAGAAAGGCCAATATGGCAGAGCACCACCCAATTATCTACACTGGCCTCCTGACAAGTCTAAAGGGCCCTTGAGATTTATGGTTTGAATTCCCATGCCTAATGGTGAAGTAGAAGTTATTAACTTTTCAAAGTAAGTCTGCCTCCCATACTCATGCACCCTACATTTTTGTGATTAACACTGACTTCATCTGCACAGGAGATTGGGGCTAAAAATGATTTGATAATAACATTTCCATGTAGTCAGTAATTGTTTTTTTTTCATCATAAATCAATTTTGTTTTAGAATTGGTAAATACACTGTAAGTGTTGGAGGTATAGACTAGAGGAGCAATGGTGGATTATGGCCCCATATCAGTCCTGTGGTAAGGGATGAGAGACAGTTCCTGTTTTGTCTCAGTAGGAGGCTCCAGAGAACACAGAATGCCCCAGACTAAAAATGAAGAGCACAGCCCATCTTCTGGTTTGCTGCCGTGCCTCTTGTTCTGCCAGACCCACAACAGCAGCAGCAGTCCACATATGGAAATGCTTGATTTGATATAGTGTCATTTTACTTTGCAGAAATGAGTGTATGCATGTTCTCTCCCCCCCCCAGCAACCCACCACCACCGCTGCTGCCGCCACCACTGTAAGCCATTGAGTGTGAAATCCAATCCTGTGTTACTACCAATGCTGTTAAGAAAGAACACACTTCTTATTAAATAATTATAAGCTAGTAACACAAAGAAATTATAGATCGAATGTTGAGGATATTTTTTCACTGTGAGAATTACTCTCTATAAGCCTTATAAAGCACATTTCCCCTGGATTTTATCCATAACCTCTGAATCAGACCCCTCACAACATCACTACAGGGAACGTTCATCACTATTTTGGGAGACTGTACCAGCTAGCTCTAGAAATAAAGGTTTGATAAAAGATGTAAATCAAAATTAGACCAAATCCTTTTTTTTTTTATAAGGAAGTCCTTGCATGCTACTGCAGTGGTTAGTTTATTTCACACGATTAGAGATATTTGAGGCTTAAATATTTCTGTGGTCTGTGGTTAAACATGAATCCTTACAAATCATATCGCAGTTTAAGGCGAAGAATAACAACTAGAACTTAAGAAATAGAAACCTGATGTCATTAAGACAGTAGAGAATCGTTCTTGGAGCTGTTTTTTTCTTACTCCCGTCATTTCCCTCACAGCACACAAGCAGCCAGGTTTTGTGTCTCAGAAACTAGGGATTGTTAGTCTTCTCCGTGTGGTGTTCTAGATAGAAAAGCAGCCTAAAAGACTGTGACAGACTGTGAAAGGACTGATGTGCATTAGTGTTCTCATCCTGTAAGAAGGCTGCAAGCAAAATGTGTCTTTGGGAGGAATCCAGGACCGTTCGAGTACAGTACAGCACTGCACAACCGCCAGCCAGGTTTGCTGAAGACCAGAGTAGAAAGCAAGAAGTATTATTATGATGTAAGCCATCAAACCTTCATAGTAAGAGTGCCAGTAGTGATTTCCAGAGATTTCCCAGAAATTTTTTTTTTTCAAGCGGCTAGTAGTAAACGGCAGTGCATTGTCAGGGAAAACGTTCGCCCACAATTTGGACTTTTGTGAGCGGGGAAAAAGGTCTCTGTTCCAAGTGGTTAAATAAAGCTTTTATGATTTTTTTTTAACAAAACACATTAAACATAACCAGAGGGCCTTTTTTTTAAAAAATCTGAGAAACCTAAGAACTCCCCCCCCCTGCCCTTAATATATGGTCACGTACTCATCGCAATGTTAACACATTTTCCCAAGACACACAATAGTATCAAGCACAAGTGGAAAATAGATAATGATAAAGTATGATAATTATTTATCAATGGTAATATTATAATAGCATATGCACTGAACTATAAGTCAGTCATTTTTTCTTTTTCTTTTTTTTTTGTAACGGAGAAGCGTTTCCCCCGTGGAATTAGAAGCATGAATCCTGTGTGACTACCACTGAAAGCATTTTCACACCTGAGACGTCTTGTGGAAAGTGAACAGAACAGCTATCTGTTACCTTTGACAAAGAGAACCAGAGTTCTTCTTAACTGAACAAATGGACCTGTCCTGTGTGAGAGAGGAGGACAAAAGCATTCTCACTACACCCACGCTACTGCAGCCCCAGCCTCGACTGCTGCCTGAAGACCAGTAAAACTGTTCAAATGTTTCCTCCGCCCCAGAGTCTGGGCTAGTTCCCCTTAATCTCACACTAGTTGAGACCTCAAGAGTCTGTCACCTTTCCTGTCACGCTCGGCTGCCTGCAGCCCATTGGCCGGCAGCAGATTTATTTCTCCCTGTCAGGGCCAATAGCGTGGCGATGTGGCTCAGCCCACTGTTTAGTTACAGTGACAAACATGCTGATTAGAGAGGCCCCGATGATGGATGGCTCCTCGCCGGAGAGCAGCCTGAGTTTTTAGCGGGTCATAATGGGCCTGACACTGTGCAGCCCCTCTCTCTCTTTCTTTCTGTCCTCTCCTGGAAGAGAGACCCCTCCCCCATGGGTCACACTGAAAAGGTCAGGAGTTAACGGGCCAGCCATTGCGTACTGCCGCCAAATCAAAATGACCCTGTTTGGAGTCATATTTGTAGACACTCCATCATCATCATGGTGACTGCGACACCTATTCCCTTCTTCCCTGTGGCCTTTTCTCTTGTGACCACTAGCTTCCACATAGGTAAATACAAGGGTACACAACCCTGTTGGCTTATTTAAACTGCTGAGCCTTCTTACTCGCTTTTGTGCCACATAGACATGTATGCGCACAATACACACTCAGACACACAAACTCCCGCTCTTGCCTTTTAACACAGGCTTTTTATTGTGTTTTATTGAATTTATTTCCACCAATTGGACTGCGGCTTGTAGAGTGTGTCGAGGAGTATTGAGTCATGCTTGAAAGAATGTTCTATCTGAAAAATATAGGCCTAATCCACTCTGCAGCACTCAGACGTCTGCTGGAAACCTGCGCCGCTAAAACCTCTGGGATGATTTCAACAAAGAATATTTTAGTTGACCTTGACATTGAAACCAAGTCACTTTCATCCTCTGCTACCTGGTGCCAACTTGGTACAAATAATGCTATAAGTGATGCTAAAGTCTGAATGTTGTGTAGAGTTGCTTGAGTCGATACAGAGCATTTGTTTTTAAGCTGCAACTTCAGTAAGAGGTACTGCAAGCCAGCAAGTTAGTTTGCAAAAGAATGGCTGCATAACTCCGATCTGAGGGGCCAGATGTTTAACCTGATGATTTTACATATGCAGCCAGTCAAATCCAAAGAGATGGTTCTGGCTTAGCACTGTGGAGTCCAGGTCCTTGGGGCCACTTTCTTCCTGAACATCAGGATGTTGTGCCCAGAGGTGTGTGTGTGTGTGTGTGTGTGTGTGTGTGTGTGTGTGTGTGTGTGTGTGTGTGTGTGTGTGTGTGTGTATGAAGCTGGGAAAGTGCATAGCAGGACAGCACCTCATTTGTATTCTTTTCCAAGCAGATGCTTGGCTGCATTAATGACTTCTAACTAAAACATTCATAAAGTGTTATTGGATTTTTTGCAGTGAGGTTAAGAAGTGTGACCTTTGGGGTCTGAAGGTTGCCATCTCCTCTCTCTTGTTCCCTCCCGCATGGCCTCCTCCCCTTTCCTCTCTCTGTTTGGACGCTCCGGTGACATCACAGCAGCACTGCTTCAAATTGGATGCAGAGAGTGAGAAGTTCAGCAGTAGCCCACGGCAGTGAATATTTTTCCATTTATTTGGGGGGTGGAGAAGAGGAGTGGTGGTAGTGCTGGGGGTAAGCAGGACATGCAGACATAAAGGGGCAGAATACATTACAGGTTAAGTAATAAGTAATCAAAATAATTCCTTCTGTGTATATGCATACTCTACTCAATCTCATGGTTAAGTGAGCTATAGCTGTGCTTGGGTAGAGACCCCTCAGGATACCTGGTGGTTTTTATGAATAAATCTGCAGAGTATGTGACACAGGCAGACAAAGTAAATGGAGAGCTATGGTCGGTATCTTGCTGGTGTTCTTGAACGTAGGCAGAATGAATTCCTGCGCTGACTAAGTCTGAATTTTGGATGAAAGATTAACACTACCTCTCTCAGGTCATTAAATACATGTGTTGTCATAAGTCTTCACACACCTAAACCAAATTTCAAATGTGTGTTTGATGTGACACGCAAAAATGACCAGTCAAGTGAGGGTTCTGTTAGGTGCCTTTGGACAGTGACGTGCTGTGCGAAGCGTATTGTCTCATTTGTGGACGCTGGCATTTCAATGTTTATATTGATTAATAGAACATCAAGTCAAAAAAAACTGACAAAAAGTGTGAGCAAGTCATTAATCTTGTTGCCCAACATGAAAGTCAAAGTGAGTATTTCAGATCTAAGTTTGATATTATGATTACAAATCTCTCGCTTGTCGTCTCGGTTCCAAAACTCACTTTCATGAGCTCAGATCTATAACTCATCAACTAGTAACTGTCGTTGCACAGCAGAAATTTAAAGTCCGACCAAGTATATTTTTCATAGTACTAGGAAAAATATTTCATTACAATGTACTCAATACACATTATAATATATGTAATAAGACACAATCATTTAAGTATTACTTCAGTGAGTTTTAGACTGTGCATCTTTGTAGTAAATCTTAAAAAGCGAATGCATCTTTATTTATTTTTTTTACCTATTAGAAGCAACATCAAATTACTTTTCAGCTCAAATAAGTTATTGTCTATACGGCCCAAAATAACGAATCACACTGAACACTGTCCTTCAATCCTCTGTTGGATGGGGGAAAACTGCCCCCCCCCCAACCCCTTTGATAGTTAAAAAAAAAAAAAAAAAAAGCAGAAACCTCAGGGAGAGTCACTTATAATTTTAAATTGGACAAATGGTAATTTCATGCATTTTTGCATCACATTTTTGTGTTGTAGCTGGTATATAAAGGACTTGCACTACCTGGCATGACTCGTGATATAATTTTTAACTGTGGCTAGCTTCATTTTCCTTTCTACATTCACACTTGATTTATACATTAAGTTAAAGAAATATTAAAGCAAAAAAAAAAAGAGGAGAAGGAAGAAAGTTGTGATTCTATGATGTCTTTGTATGTCACCGTCATCTGCTCAGCAAACTACCCTTTGCCCAATTTTCCCCCAGCATTTAAGATTTGTCCATTTACTATTTATGTGCACATTATATATACAACTGAGGTGGTTTGGCTGTTTGCTGGTTAATTACTCCTTCTGTCTCCAGTTAAAAGGTTTGATCTAGGACAATAATGTAAAGCATTAGTCACGATATCATCAAACTGTAGCCATCATGGCAGCCAGAAAAATTCTCCTCTGTCCCCCTGGAGAATAATAGGAGCATAATGAGTTCTTCTGAGAAAAGAAAATGAATGTTTGCTGGCATCTCAGTGGACACAGATGGGGATAGATTATGGTGAATGCCGCACTGTCACGTATGTTGCTTAAAATGTCAGTGATGCTCACTCTCATTCTGAAATCCATTTAACTTCCACTGTTGGTTTGTGGTTAGTGGGAAGATGAACGGAGGCAGCATCGCATGTCTCCTACTACAGTTAATAGAGCAGTGTGAGTCACCTCATTCCTCGGCCTGTCCCTCTGCCGATTGAATCTCGGCATGTCCGCTTGTGTGGTTTGTGTGTGTGCGGCCCGATCGTGCATGTGTATATGTGGTGGAGGAGGAGGCCCGCAGAGAAATCCAGGAAATCCTAGGCTCTGGTCCCATTTTTTTGTGTTTTCTGTGTGTCTGGTGTGTGCAGTGCACTTGATGTGTTTGTGAGCCTCAGCCTGGGTCTGGAGGAAAGGCCACGCAGAGAGAAGCACACACTCAAAACAGTTTCTCGTGCAACATATATCACATTACGCAGCCTGCACTCTTTGAGTCCAGCTTGCACTCGTGTAGCAGTTATGGTTCTAATCAACAGATCATTCGCCGCACCTTCAAAATGAATTGCAGTTGCGTTGAATAAAAATGGCTGTGGATTGAGTGTTACTGTGACATATATGATCAGTTCTTGTTTGCTTCCCTTTCACAAACCTCTCGGCTGTGATGTTTGGCAAAATGGATTGGTCATTGGATTGGTAAATCAGTCTGAGGGGCTGGACCCCCCGTAACACAGCAAGTGTAATCTAGTGAGAGAGAAAGTGCTAAGCCACCATGAAATAGAGGTTGGGGTTTGGTGCCAGGCTCAGTTTGTGTTGTCACCATGCCAAACCATCTGTATAGACCAGAGGGGAACTCAGAACAGTATTTGCTGTATTTCCATCCATTCGACCAACCACCAGGAGCAACATATCGGTGGGATTGCATTGACTGCTGAATGTGGAAATCCTTTCAATTAATATTCACCGATGAATGCTGCGGGTTACCATGGGTTCAAAACGGTTGTGATGTGGCACCGCGCTGCATTTGATCTTGTGATACCAGACATTGGCAGTCTTAGCCTGACGAAGTCAGGCGATTTCTTAATGCCAGGTAGTTGTATGAACTACCGCAAAAATGGCAGTGAACAAACACGCACCCCTTACCCTTTTTTGGAAAGACATGCCCTATAATTGGAGTTCTCTTCAGTGGCTGTGGCTTGATTATCCTACTGACCATCTGTTGCTAGTAGGACAGTGTTTACAGATACACAACCTTGCTATCTTACCATCCTATCTTCAAGTGCCGCCCTTTTTGGTTCTTTGGTACAGTTTTTTATTTTTTAACTAAATGTTCACACCCACCATTGACAACAGAACCTGGGCGATTTTCCTCAGTCTCAATGGGTCTATGCTGTATCTGACCGGTAGATCCTGATTGGATCTCTACTCTAGTCCTGAAGAAATGTATTGGGCTGCTCACTAAACTGGCCACCCATACAATAAACATTAGGAGAGGCTGTCTCTCTGTTTTACCGGCCACTCTCTAAATATATTGAGTTGTACTATTTGAGATGGATTTGATGGCTCTTAATTGTGTTTGCCTCGTTTTAATAATGCTTGCTTTATAGGTCTGTTTGAGTCTGAGAGCAGAGTCATTAGCAGTGGGCAAAATGACCCATAAAAGTTGCCCAAGTCTAATTATGTGCCACTCTGATAAAGTACTTTGGAATGCTTCAACATTTCCAAGTACTGTAGTTGATTTTTTTTTTTTAGCCAGTCTTCATTGTAATTATTACATAAAACAGTTAATAATAACGGGTCAGTCCTTACACTGTTGACTGGCCATTTCTTAAATTTGTCTTGATGTCTGTGTAGGTTCTCATTCATCCAGGTCATCGTAGATCGAAGCGAAGTAAAATCTGGTCAACTAAACTTACGTCCAGTTGACCAGATTTTACTTCGCTTCGATTTTTAAATTTGTCTTCCTAATGCTTCAACATAAGGGGGGGGGGGGGGGGGGGGTGGGCATGTTTTCTTTCGGCCTGTTCAAGGTGGTGAACTTTTATTCACTTTTGAATTACATCCATGGTTGTGGAATGATTAGCATAATTGTCCCATGTTCACATATGGCTTGAGCAGAGCAACATCTCAAAGAGGACTCCATAATCACCATAATTACTATTGAGGATGCAATTACTGATATTATTCCCTTATTAGTGTTGATTTTGTTTTACTCACAAAGCTTCGACCAAAAAAAAAAGAGAAAAAGAAAAGGAAGGAAAGTTAAGCTGAACACGAGCAATATTATACTTCTTTAAATGCTTGCCCTGCCGGTGTTAATTCTTAACCTCACTCACACAGCTTCCTTGGCCTCTTCCTCAAGGTTAATATCTTTAATAAAAGTTAATATGTGGAAAAGCTAACACTCCCGGTCTTTCCCAAAAGAATAAATTAGACTCCTCACCGGACCCGACCTCTCTCTCTATCATTTTTTTGGGTGACGTGTGAGGAGCAGTAAATTGCTTTCTTATGCCGTGTGTTCGATTTGCAGATGGTCTTGTGTTGTTTGTCTGCAATGCTTTGATTTGAATAGCTGTGGTTTGGGGCTTGCTAGAAATGACGATGACGTGTGTGCGAACCCTCTCAACACCTTAACATGTTCACCAGCTCACCACCTTTTTCTCTCCTCAACCTCTCATATCTGCAGTCTTCTTTGAGGATGCTTTTATTTCTTCTAAATGCTCTTTCATTAGAGCTAACTGGCACTGAAGCAGAGCTGGAGGTTTGAGGTTTCTCTGCCCTGTTATACTGTGTGAATGTTCCTGGAAATACTGAATGTGTTTTCTACTCAAATTAACTTATTTTTCTTTTTTATTTGGAGAGTTTTAGGTGAGATGGTGCTGTGCCATTTTTTGCACCCCATTTAATTTACTGTGTTGCCCCTAAGGAGGATGATTCAGTGTGTTTTCATGCATGGATACATGCAAAATATTCACATAATATGGACTCTTTTCTTTGTCTACGGTAAATTACACATCTGTATGCATGGATATACAGAGCTTATTAAAATTTCTGTGTGCAGACAGATGTGCGTGGAAGCGTAAAGGCAGCATACCTTGTGCGCAGCCACAGTCAAGTCCTCAGGCCATGTTTGCACTGGGTGACAATAACCTCTTTTATTCTGCTTCTGCCTTCACCAATGTTTTGATTTCTACTTAAAGTTTTATGTCAGTGCCCTCCCTCAAGGGTGCCATTACCTTGTATGCTAATAGAGCTATGCATATTCTATTACTGCTGTCAGGGCAAGATAAGGGACACATTCAGCAAAGGAGCACTTAGGGGCCAATGAACCCAGCGAGGGGTCCTGCTGCTCCTGCATTATCAGTCATCTTCACATCTGAATGGAGCTGGCTTATGGGCCTTCTCTTCTCTCTCTCTTCTCTCTTTCTTCTCTCTCTCTGTCTCCCTCTCTCTCAGTAATGACTAAGGACTCTCTTCCGTAATAATCAGTCATTGGGAAACCGCCCGATCCCTATCTTACGCACACCCAGACGGCCACATGTGTGTGTGTCTGTGCGTGCATGTGCGTGCGTGCGTGCACACGCACATGCACGCACATGCACGCACGCACACACACACACACACACACACACACACACACACACACACAGAAACCATGCACAGCTGCAGGCTCAATCTGAACCGACCACAAAGAATGTAAGAGCAGGGCAATAACACTAACACTGTCACACAGAGACAAACATGTCTCATTTGGGGTCAGTTTGGATGGGGCTAAGTAGGTCTTTATTTTCAGACTGACTGAAGTCTTCTCTCCCGCATAATGGTAATGAAGCCATATGGTATGTGGAATTGGATTACTAACAAATGTTCCATACCACCATCTTTTCCCTAGCTTTCTATCTTCACTCCCCTCTCTCTCTCTCATTCTCCCTCTCTCCCACTCTCTCCCTTGTGTCGCTGTCCCCCAATAAAGCAGCCATTTCAAATTGGAACAGCATGTTGTCTCGGAGTGCGCACCTCATTTATAAGATTAAATTAAAAGCCAGCCATGCTCGGATCGCATTTTGTGATGATGAGAAGAAGGAGGGGAGGTTATGGGAGGAGGGAACCATTTCAGCTGCACGCAATCATCTTCCTGTCATGTGATTTGCTGGTTCCTGGTGGTGACACCTTCTTCCTGTCACCTGCTATGATGTGTCAAATGCCACACCTAGGACTCTCAAGCTAATGTATCCAGGGTTATGAGCCTTTTTTCTTTTTCTAAGAGTTTAACCATGCTTTTGGAAGTCTTCTTAACATGTGTTGTAAAGTAGCTAAACATGGTTACAGGTTTGTGACTTGTCACAGACACAATGAAATGATAAATCACACTCCTAGCTAAAGGGGCCTTGCAAATTATGCTCCATAAATGGAAGAAAATCTCATTCTGTTCCCTACCTTAAAACAGATGAATTTTTATTGAAAACGTGGAAGCGATTAGTTTAAGGGGCGTCTTTTAGTGTAATTCCCAAATGAAACGAGCAGAGCCTGTTTTTATGAAGCCCGTAGCACAAAGAAGGGAGCTCTTAATGAGGCAATTAAGCTGAGGGGTCGAGAGACTTTGATCTAGAGAGCAGTGATTTTTACCAAAACATCCCTCACTGATAGATACTCATAACTCAGGGGCCTTAATTGTGCTTAATTTGTTTGGAATAGGAATGTGCTTTCAATTAGAGTGTGGATTTGGGCCCGTGTGTTTAAAAGAGGCTGTCAGGGAAAATTAAGAAGCAGTTTGGTTCCCCCTCCCGTGTAACTGTTTTTTATCACGTCCAGAGAGAAAGAGTCAGCAGATAGACAGATGAAGAGACCAAACAGAAGGTAGAGGGAGGTAATTAGGCAACAAAAACAGAGCCCTCAGCAGAAGCCATGGATGGATGGATGGCTGAACAGGGGCAGAGGACGGGAACCCGCTTCACGGCTCTCTCTTTCTCTCTCTCTCTCTATCTAGCCAAGCTCAGCAATAAAGAAGACTTTCATCTGTCATCAGGACAGTGTTGATAACAATGATCTGGTTAAATGCAGATTGTTATGTCAACCCTGTCAACAGTGGCAGAGGAGAAACTGATCCTGGCCATCACTGATGTTGCAGAGGTTTATTAACAGACAAGAACACAATCTACCTCCATCACTGGAGCTAAACTTAACTAAAATAAGTACAAATTAATGACTGTTGGGTTTCCAGTTTGCGTTGAATCCTGTAGAAGAAACTTAACTTTTACAACAGTACTTAATTTCATCCATCCATCCATTTTCTATACCTCTGATCTGTTCAGGGTCCCAGCTGACATTGGGTGAGAGGTGGGGTTCACCCTTAACTTGTCGCCAGTCGTCGCAGGGCCTTTAGGACGAATTAGGGGTTCAGTATCTTGCTCAAGGATGCTTCATCAGATGCTGCCCCTAATTAATTTCATAATTATCAGAATATCTTTGCCATGATTTTTAAGCTCTTATCCTTAGACTAACAAATTAGAAGTGTAAGATTATAAAAGGAAACTGATCATTTTGAAAGAGAAATGAAGAGAGGACGATTTGCACCGGCTCTGTCGTGTATTGTAGCTCACCACATGTGCACAAATAAAGCCTCATAAATATGAATATTTAAATTATGCTGCATTATTACCAACCACATCTGGAATCTCTCCCTCCATTTGCTAAAGGCTAAAAAACAATCCGCTGTGATGCACAACAAATGTAGCTGTTGTAACATTAGGAGAATGTTGGTTGACGTCAGAGAGCTGATACCATTGATTCACAGTGAACACTTAACTAAGGTGTATTAGCACTTGAGCTTTTATCAGTATTTGTAATCTCCCTCGTAGAACTAGAACTCAGAACTAGAAAGGTGGAATGTGGAAATGCATGGAGATGACTTTTTGTCATCTAGCGACAAGATTGAGATGACATCCATGCTAAAAAAAAAAATCTTTGTGTATGGATTGGAACATTATTGGCTGTTTCTGTTATAAAGTCATAAGATTCATATTAAAAATCTCCTAAATATGTGACTTTTTTCCTGGTTACTTTTGTAACAACCACATATTTCTTCTAACATTTTTCTTGGCACAATGAAACGTTTCAGTGGTTGGCCTCAGAAACTTTGCAAATGAAGAAGAAAGTGGTAGAATCTGGTTTTTCTATGTATCTTTGTGAAAGGTAATAAAAAATGCCAACATAGAGTAAACCCACGAGGTAGCTTGAATAGAAATGGCTACAGTGGCTCACTGTGATCTTTCCCTTTTGCGACGTTATCCTCGTAGCTTCTCTTTCAGTTTCAACACACAAGGCATGACCAAAGGATAGTCAACTCTGCAGGGGGAAAACATTTATTTATGCTTCAGCATGAAATCTTTTGGTATACAACCAGTTAGCACATTGTTTGCAATGATTAGTTTGATAAAAAATTACCTTGTTACTAGGGCTGCAACGATTACTCGAGTACCTCGAGTACAAAAAATGATTGAGGCAAATTCTTTACCTCGAGGCTTCGTTTAATTAACCTCACGTGACGATATCGTAATGAGAGAGAGAGAAAGCGATGAGGTGCGCGCGCGTGCGTGAGCGAGACGGAGAGAGAGCGATGAGGTGCGTGTGTGTCACCTGGATTGTTGTGACTGACGGACACATCCAAGCGATGCCGGGTGGGTTGTTTTGAACACCAATAAATTGATTTATTTGTTTAAAAACAAAAAAGTATAATTCGTTGGAGTACTCGATTACTCGAAGAAATAACCTACAGAATACTCGATTCCAAAAATACTCGTTAGTTGCAGCTGTACTTGTAACTACTTTTTCTACTATTCATCTTGCGCTTTGCTCTTAACTACTGTTTGCAGTTTATTGACCGGCAGCCTGTTTCCAACAAGTGTCAGACAGTTAAAGAGAAAAATGGGGTTTCTCTCTTGATTTATCTCTTTTGACTTGAGTGGTATGTTTAGTGTGTGTGTGTGTGTGTGTGTGTGTGTGTGTGTGTGTGTGTGTGTGTGTGTGAGAGAGAGAGAAAGGGAGACAGACTAGATGAGACAGTAAAAGACGAGGAGAGACAGTAAGACGAGAGGCTATACAGGGCTGACAGGCAGATGGTCTCTCTTGCTGTCTCCTGAGGTCTTCCACTTCATGCCCCATTACACCTGCCTCTTCCCATAAGCCTGTTGTCTGTCATTCACTGAGCTCCAAGAGTTGCCCTCTCGCTCTTCGCTGTTCATTTTCTCCTGCTCTCACTCTTCCCTCCATGCTTGTCTGCTTTGTTGGCTGCATGTCAAGTGTCAGGTGCAATCTCAACTGACTGATCCATGTGATGTGACGTATGTGTGGGTGTAAAATCAGTAAAGTGATGTCCCTCACTCCCTCCCAGTCTCCTCCTTCCCAACCTTTATCCCCGGGGTTGTCGGCATCAGTAAGCTGCTGCTTGTTGAGAGGCCAGCAGTGGTCTCCAAGGAGCTGTTAAGGTGAAATCCCCCCAGAAAAGATACTTGGCAGCAGTTTACAGCCACTGGGGACAGAACCTCCTCTGATCTGAGTGCAGTTACCCCATTGTTGGTGAGTAGCAGGCCATGTCTCAGGGGCCATTGATGGGTTACACTCTTCTTTTGATTACTGAATAAATGACAGACTCGGTCTCTGGTGATGGCAGTCGAGTGATTGAGTCTGGATAGGGGGGTGCCCAATCTCTTTTGCCTAGAGGGCCCAAACTAAATGGAGAGCTGTGGGCCAAAAGCAAATACTTACTGTGTTGTTCAAATGCTGTTTGTCTGTGGACCACTGTCTCTGCCTCCTAACTTTTTTCTTACTTCCTTCATGACAAACAGACATCCTGCACAAAGTATCAGTCTACTGTCTGCTGAAATATGAAAAAGCTGTTCTAGATAACTACTTATTTAAAGAGCATTTGTACTTCACAAATAAGAAAAATACACACAAAGCATACTTGATACAGATATTTCTTCTTCTGATTAATATAATTTGTTTATTTATTTGCTGCATATGGTGGGCCAAATGACCCTGGTGACATGCCAAATAAGGCCCCCCAGCCCCACTTGACACAGAACAATATACATAGGTATATTTTCCTCTCCATCCTGACCTGAAAATTGAAAATGGGATTCTGTGTTTTGCCAACAATAATATGTGGAACTGGTTAGGGAAAAGTATCAGCTCACAGCAATAAGATTCTCCTCAATACTAGAAAGGGAGGAAAGCTACTATCTTTAGCTGTTACTAGGAAACAGTCAAAGCAAAGTAAGATTAAGTTTCTAAAATGCACAAAAGAATTCCTTGGCTACAGACACGATCAACTAAATACTGTTTGTTCTAATGGACATCAGACACTGAGGCATCGTGTGGCATTCAGTAGTGCTCTACGTTATTTTACTTTACAAGTTGTTTTGTTACTAAAATCCATCTGCAGAGGAAGAGATCTGTTACAGTTGACCATCACTGGCGAAATGTGGGCAAGAAAATGCTCTGACTATCCTGTATGAGTTCAAATTCAATGAAATTTCACTCTTTTGTTGGAGGCATTTGAAACCACTCAATTTCTCCAGACAAGATCCTCCAAATTGTTTAAATGAGTGTCACCCCACCCCCTGATCAACGTATGCTAAGGATTTGCCAGCAAAACGAAATCGCCTGAGCCGTTTCCTGCTTCCTTCTCTGTTGGCTTTGTTGTCGAGGTAAACCTGGCCTCCCAGAAAAAGGAGCCTTTAATTAGCTTGAATAATAGCGATGCTTGTGTGGATTTAATCCCTTTGGCCAGCGCTACTCCGTTAATGGTTTCCTTGTCACTCACTGGGCACTGCATAAAAGCACACTCTGCTTTTCACTTCTAACACCTTTCTTTCTGGAAACATCGTTCCTACCCACGCCTGCCACTCCCCAACCGTCCATCCTTCCTCCTGCTGACCACCACAGACTTCTTCTTTCTTTCTTCCTCAGGCACTTGTCTTTGGATTGACCCCCTGAATTATGATGAATCTGCCTTTCGTCTGCTTTTGGAGCCTCTCAAATTACTCACTTTTGTTAACAATGATCAGTATTATTGCTCTTCCTTGCATTGTTTGAAGCATTTTGATTCATCTGACATTTAATAAGCGCTCACGCTGCTTCCTTGATCTTTAGATGGAATTTGCCAAATGCCAATGGGTTGGTCACAGTCCATATTTTGGTCCACTGACAGCAAAGGTGAGCGCTGCAACCCTATTGAAAAGCACTTTACATCCAAAGAGTCTTAAGGTGTAAATCAATAAGAGATGGAGCAGGGCAATACATTTTCATTGTCGGGGTTCTGTCTGGATTGTCAGCGCGTGACCTGCTTCAGAGGGAAGACGGAGAATAGCTCAACATCTAACCGGGAGCAATATGGAGCCAAATTGTCTTTCCTATTCATTTTGTCTGTCTGGGGGTGTATATATTTTTTTCCTTCTGAATGCCAAGAGGCACAGTATAGCATGAAAAGACAATAAATAGCCACAGATGTCTACTGTTTTTATTGGTAAAAGTCATTCCTCCCTGCCGTTCTAAGGGTCCAGTATAAATCTTTTAAATTATATATCGATAAATAGTTAATACAATAATAGGAATCTCTATAAATATTTAAGTAAGAGGGTAGGGGCAGAGTGGCGGAGGGAGGAAGAAAACCGTTAAGATGTATGTGTGCGACTGAGGGCATAAAGTGACATTGGTGCATATGCACACTCATGCAGATTAACTGGGAAAACATGCAAGAAAGCAGAGGAAGAGACACATTCTAGAACTGCATTCTTGGCTTTTGCACCCAAAATTTACAGTAATAAAATGGTTTCAACCTCCATTGATGGGAAAAAACTGTGCAAGAGAAAGCGGGGCAGATAACTCGCATTTAATCTCTTCGCCTTTGCCTGTTTATCCTCCCATCCCTCTATCTCCCTGACAGCCCTCCGTCGAGAGTTAATTTGCCGGAACATTCCCGCTGCACATTGTGATCACCTAGTGAATACTCTCATAATTCTCTCTGCCTCTGCCTCTCCCTCTCATCCAGCCCTGGAAATGACACAGAGGGGTTGACAGTTCAATTTACCCATAACGGATGGCAGCTATCACAGCGACACCCGAGCGCCGGCCCTTTCTTGTTGACTTTTATTTTTACCCGCTAAGATAAAGATGCTGCCGCTGCGCGTCCCTGTGTTCACCCCTCTAGACTCGAGTCGCGCCTCGTCTCCTCAGCATCACTGCCAGTCCTCTGGGGACAGATGCTGCCACTTGTTTATGTAGCCCTGTCAGTGCCCCCCTTCCGCACACACATACACACATTGTGTTCATATCAAGCAAATGATTCCCCCATTGCCCCCTCACCCCTCATCCCCCTGTTCTTCGAAGAATAATACAGCAGTTATTGATTTATAACTTTGGTCATGATGCCTCTCAGCTTGTTATCGTTATCCCCTCATCATGCCATCAATATACTTCCCCCCTCCTCCTCTCATCCTCCAAATGATTTTTTCCTTCCTCTCGCCTCTTTCCCATTATCCTTCTTCGCTTTACATAAATCCACCCGGTCATTATATCCATCAAAAGCTAATGGTCATCATCTTTTTTCCTCCCTTTTTTCACGTTTTTCCCCTTATGACTCACACTCCATTTTTTTCCTTTTACATTCACACACATTCTTATGCAAATGCACACACATACTGTACACAGGTTTACATTGCACACATTGTTATGAGCAAGTTTGTGAAGCTGAATTGGACTACTACCCCTAAACCTAGTTGTTCTGAGATGTAAATTACAGAAATGTGTATTGTATTTGACTACAAAACTGTGCCCCGAGTCCTCTAATTCCTGCTAGACTTACACACACACGCACGCACGCACGCGCAAACACCCTTCTCCCTAGGAGACACATCGTCCGAGAGTAGCTGTCAGCCACGTGTGTCATGTCATTCATTAGCTTCCCGCTCCTTTCCTCATAATGAGCTGCACTTATAATAAAACAATGATAGGGAGGACGAATTCAAACATCCTCGACTGCCTCTTTCTCCTTGCTATCTTTCATTCTATCTTTCTGTTAAGTCATTTCATTTGGCTCTGTCCTTGACCACTGAGTAAATGAGACACATGCTGAAAAGTTAATTTGGAAGTGCTCTCCTGTCTCTTTAGATGATCCATGTATGTTATGAAGTGGCTGTTGGTGTTTCTTTATCTCTCGGCTTCTTATTCGAGATAGAGTAAGATATCATTGTCCGATCTTTTGAGATTCTAGTTTGCTTGGTGTAGCTACATTTTGTTCTCGTGCTGCCAGCTGGGATTTGGAATTGATGGCAAGTCATTGTTTCTTACACCTCCAGTCTGAGCTCCTCTCTTTTTGATATTTCAGTATCCCATAGATATCAATGTATAATCACAGACAGGGTTCCCCATGACCAAAAGTCCAATTTAACTGCTGGCAAAGATGGGCACACAGGGCTACACAGGTTTCTCTGTGCAACCTAATCAGCATTTGATTCTGATTCTGTCAGGACACCATGTGAGAGAAGCTTCGAGCTGCTCGCCAATCAGCCCTCTAGCAGCAGGAGGAGACATCCAGGGCTTCTGGAGGAGACCAATGGCCTCTATAATCACTGAAGCAGAATGGGAACTTTGAGGATAATGAGGCTCAATTCTTCTCCTGACACTTCTAAGGTGTATCATTGTCAAGTCAAATAACTGGAAAAACCCCATTGATTTCCAGCGTGGTATTTCTGGCAAATATAATTCTGAATTTGGTGACATACAGAGGTGTTATAGATATCCTGAAATTACTCCTCAGTGTATTCACCTATACAGTATCATAGTATAATATGAGTATTTTATGAAAGCATTGGAAAGCAAAGTAGAATGTGATATTTTCAGAAACATATTTTGAACATGGAAGGTTGATAAGTATCTTGACAAAGTTTGTGACACATTGTACAAGTACATTGCCTATTTCACACAGGTAGAATAAACCATAATTATTCTTTGCCCTTATTAGTGACATATTTCAGAAATGAAAATAAAAATGCTTGATTTCATAGTCATTTTAAGTAGATTGTGTAAATGGAAATAGTCAGATGTATCACAAAGAAATCAGGTCAAGCCATCTAAAAATATCAAGCTGAATATTGCAAACAGTGAAATAGTTGTTCAGACTCCATGTTAAAAAAAATGATTATGTAATATCATAAGTTTAATTAATTGTTGAAACTATTTTAGTAGAAAGCTGAAAAGATGAACATATTTCTGCAGCTGTTATCAGTACTAGAGACGCTTATTCATATGATAAAAAAGTCAAGTAAACAATGCTTTGTGTGCATGTGTGTTCGCGTGCATGTGTGTGTTATACAAGGTTATTATCAGGAAGAAGTCCTCACTCAGCACCTAACACACTATAAACGTCAGTCATAGCAATGTGCTGTAATGGGGGGGAGAGATTTGGAGAAAAAAAAAGTGAATTTTCAGCAGATTTTAGGCAAAACATTCCTTTCTCTGCTTCCTCTGTCAGCTCTGTTTAAACATTATGGCCTGCCTATCCGGACCAGCAGGCCATTAGAATCTTTAAGCAGAAGACGGAAGGTGAAATGCATCCCCAACACGACTGTGGTTAATGTTTAAAGAGAAAATAATGGAAATACAATGTCGGATCATACCAGAGAGTATCAAAAGTGTGCTTTATTACTGGGAAATATGACTAAATAATATATTAGATGTGCGTGTTTTACATCATTGTGAATATTGAAACACAGCTGAATGGGTGGAATGTATACGGGGTGGTGACAACCCACGGGCTTCTGCAGAGACAAGTAAACAAACACGCAAACGAGATGTTTTAATGGATGTTTGATAATGGATGCTAGACATGCGCATGGTTTTCTAGGCAAAGAGACTGTGACAGTTTTGCTTGCTTGTTTTTTTTTTTTGTGATGTTTCATGAATCTTAATGTATTTTTGAAACCAGCCTTTCAGGCTGTGGCTCATCTGTGAATGTTGCATGAGAAATTAATGTTTCTTGATGCTTTTTATTCTTTTGGTGCCTAGAAGGCAAACATGTGATGCTAAACAGACATTTTTTTTTCTCATGATAGCCTCTTCAAAAAAAATCTCTATTCATCCTTTTTGGTGACCTTTACTCTTACTTTCCATTGTATCCGTTCCCATTGAGGCAGAACTGAGTGCTCACAAATAAGGGGACAAAGTATTCATCAGCACTGTCTGTTAAGTGTGTTCAGGAAGGTCAGAACACTCTGGCTGCCCTGAGGACAGTACTAAAGTCATTCAAGCTTGCTTTAGTGTCTGGACACCCTGATACTCACACACAGCTTGAATATGACCCGTGGCTATGAAACTTGCTGTCCTTAACTTGTTGTTTTGCCCCTGAGAATCACAGTATTTAAGTTCCAATTTAGAAAAGTATGAAAACCTAAAAATATCAGTACATGTATTACAGTACACTAAAATACTTACCAAACTTTACAATTACAATCATCACATTGAAATCCTGAAAACCTCACCTACTCTACGACCTAACTGAAAATATCACATGACATGAATATACTCATGTTGAACTTCTGGACACAACCTGTCATCCACTTCTCTATGAAGTCAATTCTCAGTGTTTGTAACTTGGAGATTTCACATTTCCATATTCTACTTGTTTCTTCTTGAATTTGGACCAGGATCAGCTTCCAGAAGACTTGTGATGTAACAAATTCTGCTTGTAGGATGGCCTCTTGAGACAAGATTATATTTGATCAAATGTGAAAACATCTGCACCCCCATCATTCTATATCATGAAACTGAAACAATGAACTGTAGAAACATGGAGAGCTTCTTTCACTAGATACAATATGAGAATCTATGTCATCCATAAATGAGGATAACCTTTGACAGATATGCAAAAATGCAACTGACAAAGCGAAGTAACAACACCCCCCCCCCCCCCCCCCCCGCTTCAGTCTTGCAATAAAAGCACTTACTTTGACTGAATTTAAAGCCCCTGCCACTAGGGGGAGCAAGTCTACTAGAAGTAGTCAGCACAGAGGACTGCTGTGTCAGAGTTGCATTCGGGGAGGATGGAGGACACTGTGGTGAATTTGTGGCGGTTTGTGTGGTGAATTCATTAGAGAAGAATGTATCGTCCGTTTTCAATTTAAAATCTGTTCACTGTCAAAACGTATAGTTGATTATTTTCCTGAAATGTAAGAGACCGCCGCAGCATTCATACAGGTGGGTTTGAATCAAATGAGCCGCATTCTCTTAAAACTCAAAGCAAACCTCTGCAGGATGTTAAATGCTGACCCAGGGAGAAAACAGACGTAGGCTTTGGCTGCGAGTGTTTTAACTTTCAACAGCCAGGGCTAAAAATAATCAGCTCTATCCAAGAACATGGAAAGAGAGGGAGGTGCAAGAAAACCAAGGCAACTACAAAATGGTGTCATTAGTTTTTATAGTTTGCTAAGGAAACACTAATAAGCCGTAGCTGGTAAACCATACCTGTAATTAGATGAGAGTTGAGGGAGGGCATGCTATTTATTCATCAGCTATGTTATGTCAGGTTGTGGCCTGGGTTCCCACACCTTCACGTGGGACAGTTAAGGTTGCGTTTGGTAAAAATTCTGATGCCGAAGATTCTTTTCTGCCTTTTTAGTGGTTTTAACCTGCCCGAGAAACCACACAGTCCAAGTTGCATGCAGTCTCGTGCAATGACGTTCAATAGAATAAAGCATTTATATGAATTTCACCTTTGCCAAACAGGTTATGTCTTCATCCCCATCTGCTGGTTTGTATACGACTGCCAGCAAGATTACACAAAAAGTGCTGGACTGCTTTTTAATGAAAATTTGTGGAGAAGATGCACTGTGGTCCAAGGATGAATCCATTACATTTTGGTGATAATCCAGAAAGGCAGATCCAGGTTTTTTTTCCCCTCTCTCTCACTATGTTGGTATTCTGAACATTTTTTGACATTTTCCTGAATTTCTCAGGAAGTAATAAATCTTTATAAATTATGAAGAGACCCAGACACATTGTAAGAATTTTGGAATTTTTATCTTAACGATAGTTTGCAGGTGATGGTTTGTATTTTCTGACATTTTGATTAATTTCTGTTGAAATATTATAGCAACCTTCAGGAAAAAAATGCATATTAATGTTTTGAATGTGATGGGAAGAAGTTTATTTGTGCTTTTTACAGAGTGCCCTTCTAGTTTTGAAGCTGTTTTCTGCACATACAGTGAGAAACCGGAGAAATCCCAAACATCTCGTAAACTGTGAAGCGAGGTGAAGGGGAAATGTTTTGGGAGGGTCGTCCATGTGTGTCTCATCAGCATGTGGTCGTGATTAGACACCGAGGTGAAGGTGAGCTTCAGGTGGACTCTTTTCTCTTTCTCTAGTCCAACTCTTCCCCTCCTACCGCTCTTCCCGCATCCCATCGAGACCCATTATGTAGAATTAGCCCCATGATGTAAAGTCAAGTGTCAAGGGATGCACGCGCGATAGCACGTCACCGGTTGCATTTGATCAAATTTGGCTAATTGATGAGCATCCAAAATGGGATGTTGTGCATTGCCAAACATGTTTTCTTCAGATGCCCTGGCACTGGGCCTCGCTCTCTGTTTTCTCTCTCTTTCCTTCTCCTCTCCAGATTATTAGCTGAACATCAGCTTAGTTCAACATAAACTTTGTATTGAGAAGTTCAAGACCTTTTGTGAGCTCGCACGAGGCGTTCCATCGTGCAAATGATTCATGATTTTTCTCGGTCTAAGGTCCCTTTAGCTGTCCTGCTTTGTCCCTCAGTTTGGTTGTACATTTATTTGCCGAGTGACTGATCAAGTTTAATGAGGCATCCAAAGAACCTGAACAGAAGCCGGTTTAGGCGGCACTTCAAAGCCACAAGGTTACCTACCCCGAGGTGACAGTAGCTCCGGGGAAGCTGTGTTTACTGGCTTCAGTAGTTCTAGCATCATCCAGCCTGTGGTTTCTCAGTTCAACCTCTCCCTCAGATCTTTCACTGATCAAGGAGATAAGACTACAGCAAGATCTGGGTCAGAGCCAGTGTCTTGTACACATGGTTGATTTCTGTTCTGAAGTTCCTCCCTATTACTCCCAGATTTCTGTTGTTTAAATGCTAAAATATGGTAATTCAGTTGCACATCTTTTTCATTGATAGCGTTCCAGAAGACCGCTTGAAAAGCATTTCCTGCATGAGAACAATCATGGTTCTTAGGAATTGTTGTAAGAGCAGTATCACGCATCCACATTATTCACTCATCCTTCTTTATTAAAGATACAGAGCAGCTCATTTATCATTGAGGGAAGAAAATCCTCAACTGAAATCTGTCAGAGCAAACTCCAGGCTCCAGTCCAAACGAACGCAGACAGTTGACATATCTCCCCCCAAGTTAGGTTTGTGTTAATGGGAGACCCTCGCAGGTGGAGGTCTCCTCTTACACAAACACCAGCCGGTGATTGCCTCCACTTAGGACCAGTAAAAGTAATAAATGATGACCGATCAGGTCACACTGTAAATTCTGTCCAGCCGCTCTGATTGATAGCCAGGTCTTGGTGTGGTCTGAGCCAGAGCTGGTAGGTTTAACGACCGCTTGGTTTCCTCCCACGAGCTTGTGTCTGTCTGAAAATCAGTCCAAATGGAAGTCGCAGTGGAACATTTTTCTCTGTGAAGAATCACATTTTTGGTGATGCAGTGTACTTTTTCCTTGACTAAATATTCCTCCTCCTCCTCTGTTCCATACTGCAACCTAAGCAAGTTTTGCTGAGTGGTGATCTTGAGTTTTCCTCAATAGGACGGCTTTGCTATAAGTCACAAAGAGTTTTAGTCCAGCTTTAAATTCTAGCGGTTCAACTGCAGATTTAGTCAAACTGTAACTTTTAGTCGTCAAACTTTTGAGTACAACTCCGTTAAAAGAAAATTCGGCTCTAAACCAGATTCAGCAATTTTAAATTTAAATTGAAACATCTCGAACGATTACAGAATGTTCACCTTTGTTAATGTTAGACTAATTTTTAAGTGATTCCAAAAAGTCTTGTAAAAAACGTCACATTTTTGTGTCTAATCAAAACACATTGTGTCCAATAATATAAATAAAGAAGTAAAGACATTTATATCCAGAATGGGTCCTCTGGATCACACTTCCACAGAGCGTTCAAGATTATATCTGTTGGCCAAGAAATTCATTTATGAAATATCCAGAAAATCATGGCTCACAGCTATATCCTGCCAGTGGCCTAGAACAGTCCTCAGGATCCAGGATCTACAATGCGATCCAAATCAACCTGTTCCTTGTATTACCATCCATCTTTCCACCAAATTTCAACAGAATCCGTCCATTAGTTTCTGAGATATCCTGCCAACAACCTGCACACACCAGAGATCATGTTACCTCCTCGGTGGAAGTAATAAACCATTTTTTTCTTGTAGACTCATAATTTTAATCTATAAAAAAAACCCTGACATTTCTTCACTTCTTACTAAATAAATATCAGGCTTGTTACTAAAATGCCCGATGCTCCATCTTTTAGCATAAAACATCTGAAATTCTATTGCAAAATTTGGTTAAAAGTATTCCGCAAACCCAATGCAGCGCGCTACAGTGGCTATTCAAAGAGAAAACATCAATCTGCAATTTGTTGTGTGCATCTCATGTCTGTGTGGCCAGTATCCAGAACATATTAGTAAATATCTGCGCTCTTGTTTAACTTGGCCACTACACATCCTGTGGGGATTGGGCCGAATCCCCTTCCCTGTGGCTGTGTGGTAATCTTGGTTTTTCATTCAAAATCTCTAACACATTGCAGACGTCTCTGTGTTTTCATAGAAGTGCATTCAGGATGGACTTAACACTTGAGAGAGCAAGGGCTTAGTCTAAAATGATACAGCTCTGGCGTGGATATTGCTTTGTGATGTGTGAAAAGGGTCAACGCTGAAAAACCTCTGCAAGCGGGAATGGCCTTGATTAGGATTCTAAAATTACATCTATCTTTTTAAAGAACCATATTTAGGTCTGAGGTAATGTCATCTTGTATGCTAGAATGTGAATAAAAACAGGGTATCGGGACTGTTATTGAATTGCACTTGTACTCAACACAAAGTAAATCATTTTTGTGGCCACAATTACAACACCAAAAAAAAAAAAAATCCCCCATCTGCCGTAAAACTTGGGCAATATTATGTTCGTTTCTACAGGGTTGCCATATAAATCCATGCTGTCTGCCGCGATTCACTACGCCACATTAAATTCTTTTAGATCAATTAAACTTCCCAGCTCACTTTACAAGCCACCAGTTTTAATGTTGGCTCCCCCCTACCCCTAGAGCAGGGGAATACTCTTACAGGGGTTAGGCGGCACAGGGTGCTCTGCAGAATTTATTGAGGCATTGCTAAATGAACTGTTAGGGTAATGCAGGAATTAATCATCTTCAGCATTTTATGGAGAGGAAGTGGGGAAGTTGCATGAGATTGACCCTCATAATTCTCCACTCACATTGTAGTGGACAATATTTTGGGTGCTGCTGATAATTCTGTGTTAATGGCATTGTAAAAAGTGGGTGAATGGTATCCAAATATGAGTTTTGATTGCGTTGTTTAAAAAAAAAAAAAAATTCTGGTGATGGCTGCTTAACAGAGCAAGCATGGAAACACATTATGCGCGAGTCTGGCTCTGTCCCTGTGACCGGTCCGGATTCCTTTCTTTTTATTTTTAGTGGACTGATGATCTGTGAGTGAACAGGTGGACAAGAGCTCGGTCACCAGCAAGCAGTCAGATTTGCAGCTCTGTTGTCTGCCAATGTTTAAAATGCTATTAGACTGAAATAAAGTGCTGGATGTTAAAGTCTTACATTTTTATCATAGCGCGTAAACTTTACAGTCCACTCCATATTCCAGTCTCTTATCGCGTTTATAAATTGAACTCCATGTGTGTTTGTGTGTACATGCGTTCCACTTCTACTGTGCTATTTCTGTGTACTGTAAAGGTCATTCGCACTTTCTTAGTTTTCACCCATAGTTATTATTCACATTCACAGGCCATTAAAGCTTTAACAAGCTGCAAGCCATGTCTGAATATCAATTATTCTTTAATATGCAATGCCAAAGCAAATCTAATACTTGGGGGTGGGGGGGGGGGTATTGTTGATAAGGTGAGCAGGACCATGTGGGCACCCTGAACGTGTCAACATATGTTGCACTTTTGGCGCACCATTTGAAGAATTAATTGCTGTAATTTTGCCCCCCCACCAACCCCCACAGAGACTTAAGGTGCGTGCTGAAGTTGGACTAAGTAAATTCACTTTATGACACTGCTGTGACATGTGCATCTGTGATTTCACACGCATAATGTAAAATTTACAGTTGCAGTATTGAATGTCACGCGGGCTGTGGAGAGAGCAGGGCGTAACCGGAGCCCCCAGAGAACAAAGCTGGCGCTTTGGCCCGGTCCCCCCTTGCGCATGCCTCCCCGGCTGCCACCCCACCCTGCTGCTCTTTACAGCTGTGGAGGTGTGATCCGAGCACGACGGTTGGTCTTATAACCGTTAAGCAAGCGCCACGGCGCTTCTAATGGGCAGAGCTCCTAATGACCAAAACACCTGGAGCCATGGGAGTGCGGGGAGAGTTTGATTTTCTCAGGGCACTGCAGACATGAGCCTGAAAGGGGGGACATCGAGTAGAGTCTGCTCCAGTCTCCATGTCCCTCGTGAGCACTGACGCTTGCATATGATCATCTGAGTGACCATATCCTCCAGCCCGCTTTGGAGGGGTCTGATGGAATGGCGTGGTCATGTTCAGAAGAAAGAGGCCCACACTCACTTAAAGTTCAAACGTGGATTAGGCACGCTCGTCCCTTGGTGTCGTGTTCAATGCCGACCCCGCCCCCCCCAGGGAATTGATCCCTCACACAACCCTCCACTATTGATTTAGTTCTATATAGATCATCAAGCTCCATCATGTGATTAAGCTACAAGTCACACATTATACAGATATATAACGGCTCTTAAATGGTGTTGTTTTCCAACTTAGGTTTTTGAGATCAGTTGGAGTTGAATATGATGTCGTACCTATGAGAACTTCGTCTCTCAGCACACGCGGCTTTCACTCAGTCTGTCTGTTCCATTATCGTGATGCTGATTGCACTTCCATGCAGCGAGATACCTCCTACAATTCCAAGAAATACCTCAAGATGATCACAGGATGAAAATACTACTTACCTCATTGTTACGAGTGACCCGTATCTGAAAAATCTTAATTTTTGCATAGTGCATTGATGAAAATAACTTTACTTCTAGCATTCTTTGAGATCTGAAGGCAGGAAGATTCATGTTTAAATGATGTCTTTGCTGAATTAGCATCCAAAAGCTGTGGCTGCAACTTTTGCTATATGAATGATGTGCTTGTGGGTATTTGTCTCAAACAAATAATTTACAGTTTGGGGAGAATGTTGCTTGTAACCTCTTTGTAATTTGGAACCAGGCTGAATTGAGAAGATGTAGGTCTTTTTGAGGAAGTGGGTTTGGTTTTATTTGAACATCATCCTTTGGCTAAGGTAAGATCCTTTTTTTCTTCTTCTTCTTTCCTGTTTTTGCTATTGCAGCTTCAGATCTGTGTATCAGAGAGCACATGTCTCCGCCAAGGTGATACAACATCATCACAGTAAGAGCAATTCCAAACACAAACCAATTGTTCCTCAACCCGCATTCTATCATACCACCAAATTTCCTCAAAATCCACCTGAAACTGTTTGAGTTGACGGACAGACGAACAAGTGCCGGTGATCACGTGAACTCCTTGGCAGACCTTTTTGACATTTGCGATTCAGCAACTTTGTATCATGTTAAATAATCCTGGACTGATTTGGACTTTAAGCTACCTGCCGTCCTGCTAAGCTTCTAACACCTGATCTTAATAGGCACTCCCTTTTCCCATCTTCCACCTAAAGAAACAAGCTGCTGTTATTCCACCAGTGAGCTGTAAACCTGTAATAAAACGGTGCCATGGCCCCGACGTGCAGTATGGGTAATGCTCCATATACTTTAATGGTACACTGGACTAGGTCATATATTTCTCTTCTTATGTGAGATTCCCAAGCAGAGGTAAGGGATGAGGTTTGTGCTCCAGCCAGGGAGTTTAATGTAGAGTGTTTGTTAATAAGTACCATGTTGGGGGATGGAGGAAAAAATGCACAACAGTGAATGTTCAGTGGATTTGTAAACTAAATTCAAAGTTGAACTAGTCAATAGAGCATTTGGAACCAAAATGTTGTTTTTTTTGTCAATGTGCGTTACCTCTATTTTGTCACAGAACAATTTACAGCTTCATTGAAAAATATGTATCTAGAACAAATTACATGGGGACTTGTCAGTTTAGCTTTTATCTCATTTATCATTCAGAGCACACATGACTAATTCTGTAACACAGCACCACAAGCACGCTCTGATGCTAACCCAACAAATTTCACAACAACAAGAGAGGATAGGTCTTCCTCTACCGCAACCGCTAGACACTCCTCGGAATTAGCTCCAAATGTGGTAGACGACATGTATTTGGGAGTGCGGATGTAACTCTAGACTGCAGCCACATGATACTGACGATCAGCGCTAGGTTGTGGTTGAAACAGATGTCTAAACACACAATGGCGTCGACAGACAGAGGCAGAATGTTTACAGTTGCCTGGAAGGATGTTGCTGCTTCTTTGCAAAGAAAGGATGATTGGATGCCCGAATATAATAACACACACTAAAGACTCATCAGGTTGGGGTTGAAGATCCATTATAAAATGTACCGCCAATTTTACTGTCTAGACTTTTTTAAAAGAGCAGTTAATTTGGTTTAATTCTGTGTATCTTTAGCAGACGAATGACAAAACAATTTTCTTTTTTTCCCATTGCTTCCTTTTTACTTCAAGGAATAAATTCTTCAAAAGCAACACGAGTAACAAACATTTACTCTTAGTAGATATCATGGTTTTTGAACCTTCCTCATCCATCCTGTTTCAGCAAAAGATAGTTAAATTTGATATAAATGCCCTTGCTGTTTGAAGTTTTAATAAGTGAAGTACAAAACTTACACGTCTGGATCCCACCGCTGTGTTTTTGTTCTCTCGGTGAGGTCAGACAGCTTTAAAGCCTGATCGTTTCACCTGTCTAGCCTCGGCTACCCTCAGGAAGGAAGCTGCACGTGTAAAACGTCTGTCATGTGTCTCAGTGTGCTCAAGGAAATGTGTGTTTTTATGAATGATCGAGCCTCTGTGTTTCCTACCTCTGGCACAAGCCCTGTCTGTCTGTTGGTCCTCTAAATTTGATGTTTTTTTTACCTCTGTGTGTGTGTGTGTGTGTGTGTGTGTGTGTGTGTGTGTGTGTGTGTGTGTGTGTCTCTCCGTGTCCACACAGTTCACAGGCATGGGATTTGTTTTGTTGTCCATAATGAGTGATGTTTTTGAGGGTTTGTTTTCTCCTAGTCAGAGAGAAAGATATTTGATCTTGTATTTATATATGAGATTTATTCAGTGGATAATTCCATCCTTCGAATGTGTCAGAACCACCGGTATTCTATTCATGCTTGTGGTCGAGTTTGTTCTATTACACTTAATGTTGCAGAAGACCTGGGTTGACTTTTTGTACAGATTACAACCAACAAGCTTCCTAAAAACATGTTTAAATGTTCTTTTACTTAAGAAAAAAATTTAACTGATGTAATTGTGGCACTGCCTTCATATTCCCATGCCACCCTTATGTTGGCATGTGAAAACGTCCACTAGAGGGCAGGACAGAGTCAAAAGCGTCTTTCTACAACAAACATGGCGACGTGCTACTTGCTTTCCATTTCTGTCCAGTCTGCGTCAGGCTGTTTTGTCGCTGTTTTGGGTTACTGTACTCAGCGCGGTTAAAAAGTTCTGCCTTTTTTTTTTCATTGTGTTTTTAGTGTCTCGGCGGTCTCTGTGCCCAATACTGCCTCTGTGATTTCTGGCAGTACTGCTGCCGCAACATTTTGTCCGTAAACATTAAAGAAAATTACACAAATTCTGACAAAATTAACCCAATATGGACAGAAGGCTTCATACATATCATTTTTTTTAATCTTGGATTAATTGGGGCAGTACATTACGAGACAAGTGAGTCATGACATGAGTGCACAACGCTGTGCTCATCAAGAAAACAACAAAAACATCTTCAGAATTATCAAGCGTTCAGCATAAATTAGATTTAAGGCTTGACTTTTTTCTTCATGTGCTTCATAAGAGTGTTAGAATACACATAGGTGCCTTGTACACAAAAGATATGTTTCTTTAATTAATGTATCAAGATTGAAAGTCCTTAAAATTGTGCCTTCTGTTCTTAAATACAACTGAATAAAACCACCCGGTTTTGCCCTGGACTTTGAGAACCGCTGGAAGTAAACATGGTTTATTTTATTTAGAGACTTTAAAAAAATGAGAAACACAACAATATTTACCTTCTGTCATTTTTTCCCAACACAGACTATTTTGTGGGGTGGATTCTGTAATCCTCAGTGGAATATGTATTTAAAGTAATTTTCACTGCCTTTGTCACCTCTAGCTGCCCTCCAAAAAGGATTTTCCTGTATTTTTTCACCCCATCTGACTTCGGATCATGTTTAATGTAACAAGGATAATCAAAACAGGAGACATTCACCCCTAAATCTGGTGTCCAAGCTGTGGCTGGACAGGAAATTGAGTTGGAGGGGAATGGCTCTCTGGCAAACCTTTACTGTTATCGGTGAGGAGGAAGGCAGTTACAAGTTAGCCGGACTCTGCTCCTCTCAGCTATGACCTGTTCACACCTCGTTGTCTCCATCCACCTCCGATAATCGAAGTGCAGGTTTCTACTTTTTACACTCCTGTCCTTTTTTTCCCATTACAGCTTTGGCAAGGAAGGGGTTTTCGCAACTCTACTTGTGTGGCCATTGCAGAAAAAAGGGAGACTGAGTCCAAAGTTTTGCAGGAACTCCGAACAGCCAGTTCGTGGGTTTCCATAAGTATGAGGAAATGAGAAGAAGAGGAAGCGAGAGACTGTGTGTAGTACATATATATGTGGGGAAACGGAGACGAGAGAGAGCAGTGTGGAAGCACACCAGCAGAGAGAGAAACCTGATTTATTATCACCAAAAATCAGCTGCAGATGTCAACTCGCAGATTCTCCCTCTGCCGCCAATTATAGACACTCACGCGAAGATCTGCTCAGCCCCAGACACACACACACACACATACACACACACACACACACACACACATAGATGTGTCCTGAGCTATCGTATTCTCAGCTGTGCGTGAATTCATACGTGTATGCATGCACACCTTTATAATGATGTACTTATGACCTTTGCTTGAAGCTGAAATGATAGATTTGTCACCCACCTGAGTCCCATAGAGACCTGGAGTGGCCACGGAGAGATTAACCTCAATGGAGTCACAAGACATATCACTTGTTGCCTAAATGAAATTAATTTTGGGCTTCATGATGTAACATGTTCCCTCTATTGACCTGTTTTGAGGCCACAATATACAAGTCAATCCCTCAATTAGGGTTATTTTGAGGCCACTAGATATATCTTCTTCCTCCATTTAGTTTGTGTTCATAACTTGTTCTCTCTATTCAGCTATTTTGAGGCTAGAGATATAAAACAGAGGAGAGTTATAAATGAGTTCTAACAGACCATAAATTAAATTAAATTGAAAGAACAAGTTATTTATTGTGGCCGTGAATGAACCTAAACTGATGGAACAAGTTATATCTCATGGCCTCAAAGTATTTTCTCTCTATGAAAAGAAGAAACCAATAACAACAAAATCTCTCTATGGCCACTCCAGGGCTCCGTAACTTCCCGTTTCAGTGAACGCCAGTGATGGATAATGAAGATATCCATAAAAAACATTAGCGCTGTGATGTCAGCAATACTCCCAGGAAAGATTTCTCCCCTCAAGCTTTTTTCCTCCTGCATGTTGTTCCACTGTGGCCGTCATTATGTGCTATTTCAAGTCGTTACTGTAATCACCAAACCATCCTCTGGATTTAGCTTAATCTGTCCATAGATTTTTGGATTTCATTGTTTAGAGGAAAGAAGATGTGAACTTGATAATGGCTCACATAAATCATGTACGAGAAACAGGATTGAAACGCTATTTCATCATGCATTGTACAGTATGTTCACATAATCATAGAGTCGCAGAAAATTGTCTTGAATTTATGTTAACATTTCTTCCTCAAGCAGGCATCAGCCTCAACTAAAGCCCTTGTGGACTTAGGACAAGGATAACGAGGGGACGTGGACTGAAACGAGACTTCATGCGTGCCAGAACCCCTCCAGCTGCTATTTAGTGGGATTCTGCTTTTCCTGTTTCACCATTGATATTCGATAATTAATGTTCTGACATACTCAATAGTCCTTTATATCTTAGTGGTTTTACCAAATCACATAAGATGGAATTTTAGACAGCCTGTCAGTGGGATTCTTATCAGGAGAATGGAATCAGTCCAGCAGTGAGGAGCATATGAGGCAGCACAAGCAGCCAAACATTAACGGTGCTACTACAGTGACACCTGTTAGCACACATGGTCAGAGAGAGTTGAGATGAAGTTTATCCTGAAGCTGGAAAAGGAAGCTGACGGTGATGATGTTACCAAAGATGTGTACACTTTGTAGTTTTGTAAAGTTGGTATGGCTGATAGAGGCTTGTAGAGCCCTTGTCTGTGGGGTGATATGAGGCACCTTAAAGGTGAAACAGAGTTATTCACTTCCATTTGTGCATTTCTTGTAACATTATGAAGCTAGGAAGGGACTTGTCATAGGTTATTGATTGGTATTTACAGCTGCCTATAGCGCTGAGTGAGGATAACATACACCAGAGCAGCCAAGCAGGCTACATTCAGTTAGTTCTGTGCTACAAATGTGGATAAACCATTTGATAGTGTGAGTCATTTTCAGGGGATGTGTAATGCAAAAAAAAAAAAAAAAAAGCTTTTGATTTTCAATCCCGAGAAACTGACTCGAGCACATTGAACAGTTGTCTCAACCTGCAAAGGCTAATACACACTGCTAGATTTTATAGCTCATCTAAACACTGTGTTCTCAACAGTTAAATGCTATAATCACATTTGGATATTTTTATAATAAGCTCTTCGTCTTCTTTCTTACGTGAATCAAGTAGGCAAGTTACAGACACTTGAAATGTACTCACAGCTAGATTTATGAAATACGCTGAGTTTGTTGGAGGTCTTGAAATGTGATTAATGACCCATTTATTACAGCTACAGGTGACCGACCCTTTGATAAGTGTTGTGTTTGTGGTGATGATAAATGTGGCTAAGTAATGGCACGTTATTAGCATTAGCATCAGAGGTTAATATGATGGTTTACACTAGCTTAACGATCTCGACCAAACAATAATAAAGTACAGACTAATCAGCATGTTTACGAGAGCTTTTTAATAGACGACTAAGTGGTGCTCAGTGCTGCAAGCTAGCACCGTTAGCCCAACATAAACACCCCAGTGTCCAATCATCTCACTGACAAGTACTATAAACATTCTCAGGATTGAGAGAGATCTATTTTTCTCCTTTTCTTCTTTTTGCGTAAAAATAGTCAAATTTCTAGCAGCATTTACACCTCCAGGGTAATACCTAGCACACAGCTAGCAGAAAATGGCTGATACTGATGACGCTGGAAGCCTCTGTAGGTTAGACTGTGCTGTTTACACCGACAGGTGAACTCTCAGGAATGGTGCGACATTAGCAGATCCCAAAGTGGCCTGTGCCTGCTCTCATACAGTAGAGATACTCAGTCTTTATACTGCAAGAAGCGCATGTCTGCATGAATACAAATCTGTATGCCCTGAGCACTCCAAAGGCTTTTCATATTTTGACTGATTTTAAAAACATGGTAACAAACACAATGACAGATGTAGTATATCATTTTTAATGTTTTGATCTTAAGAAAGAGCACAAGACACCGGACCACACACTTGATTTTTAAAGGCCTGCAAAACGATTTCAAGGTGGCAATCCTAGGAACTTGGAAGCTCTCATGATCAAGCAAATGTTGAAGTGGCTGTCATGTGCTGGTTGCATTTGTGCATGCTGTGTTCTTGACCGAAATCCAACAAAAATACACATTAGCCACCCTTACATGCAGACTTTTTCTTCATTCCAATTGAAGAGTTCGGGTCAACTGTTTACATGTGACGTGATCTATTCCGATCTGGTGTTTCCATGTGCCACTTCATTCAATCGGAACCGCCGTTTTACGGCCATGTGTCACGTGCAGAGCGATGTAAACATCACGTGACTGAACTTAGTTCAGTCACGTGATGTCTTACATCGCTCTGACACGTGACACATGCCGCTTTTAGTTTTCGTGACTTTTGAACAGGGTTCGATTGAATGAAGTCGGCACATGGAAACACCAGATCGGAATAGTTCACGTACATGTAAAACAGTTGACCCGAACTCTCAAATGGAATGCAGAAAAGTCTGCATGTAAGGGTGGACTAACTGTGTATTTTTGTTGACAGAGCATGCGCAGAAAGAACACAGCCTGACAGCACTGCGTTTCACCGTTTACATGATAAGATTTTACATCTGATCGGTTTGGGAAAAGGACTATTCTACTCCTGTGAAACCGAATGAAATTCCATTCAGTTTAGGCCTCTTTATTTGGATTGAGGTGTTTATATGAAACATTTTTATTCGGTTTGGGCTTCTAATCCGATTCTAATTGGAATATTAGGCTCCACGTAAATCAAGCTATTGACGCTGTTGGTCCCCTGACTGTAATAATAGTTGGTGTTAGTGCTCTTGTTATGTTTCTTTGAAAGTGCTACACTCTTTACCTGTGCTAAAAAACAATGACAATTATAAAGTAATGTTTTACGTAGTTTGATAATGAGAGCCCAGGCTAAGCCAGTGTGTATCTTTATGAGGAAACAATATTTCTGGCAGGACTTTCATTACCAAAAATACATAAGCGTGGTGTGAATTTCTAATTCCGTAAATTAAGTAGCCTTAACACACCTCAGCTCTTCATTTTTAGTTTTTCTTCTTTTTCCTCATTCTACAAAGGTGTTTTCTTTCCGGTACATACAAGTAAAGCAGTAAATCAGACAATTCAATGGGAAACGTAAAGTTCAATTGAAGTCTCCACGTGTCATGAAAGACTATTACTTTGTGGGATTGAAATGAAGATGGGTTTGAACCACATTTTGTTAAGCATTTTGCTGAACAGCCCATTTCCACTAAGCAGGCGTCGGCTAAGTTGTGCAACTCTAATGTTTCATGATCCCTACTGGGAATTTATTGGTGTTTCTTAAGATGTATTTAAAATTCTTTGCCAAACACATTTATCCACAATGCAGAAACTTTTTCTACAAAAACTCATTTTTCTTTTCCCTTCTAATGGATAATAATAGTGTTTAACCTTTAGAGATAACTGTAAAATATAATAACAGGTGCCTTTTGTAAGCACGGATGCCCCCACACTTAGTGTTAAGTCACAAATGAGTGAACACGAATGGCGTTTCAGTTCAGACCCCCTAATTAGTTTAACATTAGCAGCTACAATCAAACGTATGCTGTTCTCAAGTACAGGAAGTCATAAACCTCAGTATTTACTTTGTGCGCCCCTGTTTGCACCATTAAAACAGCTAATAGGTAATAATGCCTTTCCCCCAATTGATAACATTAAGTGCAGTTAGTGTTTTGAGGCTGTGTTTGAGTAGCGATTTGTTGGACTGCAAACTCTGAGAAAGCAAACTAATGGTCCCATAAGAATTTATTTCAAGGTCTATTCTATTTGTTTTCATCAACGGTGGCTGGTGTGTCTATTGTAAATGGGCCGTGACACTAATATTATAAGTAAGAGGATTGCATATAACGGTCAAGTTAATATCTCCAGCTCACCTCTGCGTGATCTTATCACCACGCTCAGCCTGCTCATCTGTCATTCCTGAGACACAAGGCTACCTCCAAACCTTGTCCAATCTTACACCCTGACACCTACTGAAATCTCATCCAGTATCACCAGCTAATAGCTCAAGAGTGACTTACCCCCTCGGCTGTTTTATGACTGGCATTTTTTACGAGACCACAGTGGGCCCTCCAGCCCTGAGAGGTCAGACGGCTCGACAGCAGCGCTCAGAATGAATGGCTCATTTCCTAGCCGTGGCGTGATGGAGAGGATACAGTTGCTCTAGCCTTTCCTCCGGGCTGTCACTGACAAGACACACAGACAGGCCTAATCTTATCGAGTGTGTCAAACCACTGTCTGTTAGCTCTGCTTCATGTACTGAACACCACATGGGTCATTATGAGTCGTTTCAGAGCGACAAATCTTCACAAAGGGTGCAGTCAAAGGGATCTGTTCCAGTGTAACTGGAAAAGGTAGCTAGCATTTAGCCTCCCCCAGAAGATGTGGTTGATTTCATTTTATATGGAGTGAAACAATGAGTCAGGACGGGCTACTGCTGAGCGCTCAATGTAAATGGCAGCCATCCCATCTGGAGGTGACTGAGTGGGATTTGTATCAGCCAGCACTGGATATCCTCGCTGTCGTCTTTTATAAGTTCATAAGGAGAAAGAGGCGAAGGAGGAGGGTTGCAAAGGGGGGGGGGGGGTGGGTGGAGTGCTGTGGCTCTGAAAACCAAAGGCATTCTGGCGTTTGCCTTGATGCATTTTATGGGAACTCTGAGCAAACGTCATTGGACAGCCCACTCGCTGATCAGGCCCCCACGGCTATAGGATATCTCTGGTTTCCATCACGGGGAAAAAGGCAACCATGTATAAAAGGACAATTATACACACATGCCATAAAATCTTTGCAAACACACAAACTTGTGTATCAGCCTAAAACACAAGTACAAGTGAATATTCACCCGCACACACACCGGCTTCCTCAGCATGTTAATCATTCTCATAACAAACACACAATCCTTTCTCTCCAACTCATTCACACACTGCAACCAGGGTCTGGGAGCAATCAAATAGTTGCGCTACACAGCCCGTCTGAATCCTGTTTTCCTGTGCGTCTGCACCCATGTACCAGCGACTTCTCCCCAGTGCTCTAATAAAACCTCACTAATGATCCCTCTCGGCCCCCCTCCCCAACTCCGTCACCCCCGCCCCCACATTCTGGCTCTGGCACCCACCCTGCAGATGCACAAACCAAGGGGCACTTTACGAGTAAAGCGGCCGTCCTTCACCGTGATGTCATCCGCAGCTCTCACTTAATCCTGCCAATCCTCTGAGAGCTGCCAGCCAGACGCTGCAGAGGAATACAGCTGCCTTTTTCTACCTCATGTTTCACCTCTATCCAGCTCTTCTTTGCTATTTGTTTGTTTGTTTATTTTTCAGGTTGTTAATTATGTCTTGCCTACACACACACACACACACACACACACACACACACACAATCACACACATTCTGTAGGTGGATATTTTTTTAAAGGGCTTTTCCTCAAAATATACTGCTTGTCCAATTACAGACACATTAACTGCTTCTCATCTGAGGCAGCAAGCAGCTAGCGGACATTGACTCACTGTTTTCAGAATGGCTCTATTCAAGCAGAAGAGAGGGATTATGGGTTCCTCCACGGGGCTACCTCCATCCAAATAGGAAGTAGTCTGACATGCACTCGCACTCTATAAATCTCCCACCTCATGTTTTTCTCTGGGGGCGGGGGGATTTATGATCGACTATAGGTGTTGATCAGTTTTGAAAGTCAGCAATGTTTTGGAAGAATTGTTCCATCTGCGCAGAAAAATAATGAGCCTTAAATCTTGTTGAGTAAAACATAATATCAATCTGAGCACACAACTTTTCCAGTGGAAGTTGAGGTTTAATACGTCAGTCTTTCAACAAATATTTAGCAATGACATGTGGCGGCGTAACAGAATATTAAGATGATTATGATACCAAAACAAAAAAAAAGGTTTGTTGCTTTAATCCATGAATGGTAATTAGGTAAGTAGTTGTTTCACATTCCAGTGCAATGGGTAGATGGATGGTTCCTGGGAGCATTCAAACACAGGCTCCCACTTTGACACAAACATAATTGTTCATTAGATGAAACTTGTGATCCGTTTGTGCACATAAACAAGTCTCATTATCATACCCCAAAATCAAACTTGCTCATTATAAAGCAGATGGAGCTGTTGAGAATCTATCTGTATTTAAATCTTATTCTTGGTTTTTTCCTGATTTTTATATCAGTAATGATGTAACTTTGAACCACATAGGTGTATGTATATGTTTTTCTGTGGATGCATGTACTGTATATATCGATGACTAAATTAAGTATTAGATCAGCTAGGAAGCAATCCATGACTTATTGACAAGGGTGGGATTAAATCAGTTTGTACTACTACTCACTTCTCTTCCAATGTATAAACCAAGTCATCAAGCATTTGACAAGTTCTTTGCTTTATAGTATTTACATATTAGAAATAAATATTTCAATCAATTTGTTTGCTGGAATAATTTTGCTGTTTTAAAAGGTTCAATAAGTGAAAGAAAAACGATGAAAAATGGATGTTGCAGAGGCCGTTCCTCATGATATTTTATGTATGAGTAATTGGGTATTTTGATTCTTAATGGTAAAATATGCTGATAGCACTCATGGGAATAGGAACACATCGCATTTGTTTTCAAATGCGGTGCTTCGTTAACCAAATGTATTTTTCATGTGTTTTATGTGTTGATTTCACCGAGAAATTAGGGAGGATGCGCAGGCGTGTATTTAGATGCCAAACAGTTTTGAAACAAATAAGACGCAAGTCAAACCAGCGCGCTGCCCCCAACAATACCTCTGAGAACTTTAGATCACTGCAGAAGCACTGGATGTTTCACTCAGACTTTATTTCCAAACATCTGCAACATCCTCTTTCCCTCTGTCACTCACTCACTCACACACACATACACACACACACTCAATCACTCCCTCCCTCTCGCTCTCTTGCACACACACACACCCCATATAAAATCCAACATGGGTCGCTAATTATGGGGGAAATGGCCCTTTTCTCATTTGAAAGTTCTCCAGACAGGCTCTGACAACACCTTCTCCATTAGCCGCCATTTGTCTGCTGAAATGAATGACCTGCTCTCCCCTCGGTCACCCCAACATGTTCACGTCCCTCTTTGATCTGGAGTTGAGTCAGATCAGAGCTTCCACGCTTCACACTCAAACGCTGCTGCACTCGTAATAATTTAATAGATGTTATTTATGGCATATTTTGTGCATGTTTACAGCATTATATTTCATTCATGTATTTATTTGTTTTTTCTATTTCGACATTATTTAAGCAAAAGAAAGTTTCATTGAGTTTGAAAATGTCTTTATCAACAGTCCTGACTGCAGAACGACGAGTTGCAGGCGCATTGCAAACATAAAAAAAAGAGGACACAAGAAGTCATTCAATATCCCAAGAGAAATATTCATTTACATTTAAAGCAGCGACAGCCTACTGAAAAACCGGTGGGGGGGGGGTGTTTTTGGATACTGTAGCTCAATTTAGATGTTAACTATGGATGCAGCTGGATCGCGCTTTGCTAATAATTAGTAATTTACTGAAATATACGGTGGCCCTGAGAGCTCATCTCACTGCAGTCTCAGAAAACACACTTAGACAAGCAAAGTAATAAATCGTGAAGGGCGTTTAGAAAACTAAATATTAAAAAACTGGAATACAAATTAATACTAATTGATATCAAAAATCAAATAAAAACCCGCATCTATATTGTCCAGTGCAACGAAGCGCTCGTATTGTTACCAATTGTAAATTGAAGAGTTTCTGCGATGTGTCACATGAGTTTGCTGCAAAAAGTTAAATGCTGTTTTGTCGAATTGAGGATTGTTTCTTAATTTGCTCATATTTTTTAATTGCATGTCACTGTGCTCCAGCGCTCTGAGCTCTGAGCCATGGTAGACTAGTTGACGTAATCAAGGATTTATCATCGTCAGTCATACTTTCAACATTTATCCTGTAAGTCAGTAAGAGGTGAGAAAACACTCAGTGGCAAGAAAATCTGAGATTAAAACAGTACAATTCCTGTTCCAATTTAGCGCCCTGGTGCTGTCGAAGAATGTTTACAGGATGACCATCTGTTGATTTGCCGAAAATAAAAGAAATAAGTCAAATAGACTTTGATTAAAGATTATTTTCCATTAATTCATGTTATACCCTTTAAAGTTAAAAGCTGTAGCATAGAACCTTTGGGGGGTGTGTGTGTGTGTGTGTGTGTGTGTGTGTGTGTGTGTGTGTGTGTGTGTGTGTGTGTGTCATTGCCTGACTTTTACTTGCTTGATGAAATATAACGGAGTGTGTTGAAGACGAAGGTTCACTGCAGTGGTCGCCAGGGTTCTTTGCTTTGTGAAATCTGTTGACAGCTTCTGGTCTGAGAGGGCGCTGGGGGGACGCAGGACAGGTGACCAGTCTGTACTCCCCTCCCCTCTCTACCTCTGGAAAAAAAAAAAGTCATAAACTGAAAGAAAAAAAGAGTTCTTTGCTAAAGAACCTAACGGATGAATGGAGAGAGAGAGAGAGAGAGAAGAGTAGATTGAATGAGAGAGTCCATCAAAAAGAACGACGGCCACAAAAAAAAGAGGAAAAATCCCCAGGGCAGCACACAATGCCATAGCTGGGGTTAAGTGCTAGGATTTCAGTCGATGGGGGATTTGGGGGTCCCTGCGTTTTTAAGCCTCTGTCCCCAAAACCTTTGCCTTCATCTCTCTCTCTCTCTCACTCACTCACACACACACACACACACGTCTTTTCCAGATCTACCATCTCCACCCCCCCCCCCCCCCCCCCGCTCCATAGTCCCAGTCATCTGCCATAATCAGAACGATGATATACGGGCCCCATTAAAAGAGAGGGGCTGCTGACATGCAGGACAATAGCCCCTCACAGCGTGTCCAGGAAGCCTGCCCATCCAGGTGCACTCTCCCTTCCAGCCAGAGGCCTGCTGCTCTCCCTCCTCCCTCTATCTCTCTCACCCTCTTTTTTCCTTCCCAACCCTCCAAACTCAGTGTGAGCCCATTTAGAGGGAGAGGGAGGGGAGGAGATAGAAACAGGAGAGGAGCAAATGGGACTTGGAGGAGTTGTGCAGGGGGCGAGGTGGGATTTGGATGAGGGAGATTTAAGAGAGAGGGTGGCGGTGGGGACAGGGGGTGAGGAGAGTGAGGGAGAGGTCAGGTGTGTTGAAAAGACGAGACATTTGAGCAGTCAGTGAAGGTGGGGGGGTTGGCAGGGTCAGTGAGCTTGAAACAATGGTGATAATAAAAGTCTCCCCTTTCACCCATGTGCGTCTCTCTTTCTCTCCCTTTCTCCCGTGTTGCTCACCGTCTCTCCCTACCTGACCTACCGCAGCGCATCATGGAGCACCGAGGAAGGGAGGAGGAGGAGGAGGAGGAGAAGTGGGACAGGACTGGTGGTGACAGGGGGAAAGAGTGTGTCACTGGTGGCCCATCAGCACATCCTCACTGGGAGCCATTGCCCGGTCCATCAGCAGGTAATTTAGACCAGACGGGAGTCTGTATATACACGCGCGCACACACACACACACACACACGTCTGAGGAGAATGTGCATGTTTAGTACACGCTTTATATTTGTCCATCACTGCTCAATTGTTTCTTTAAGAATGTTCCGTTGCTTAAGTTCTGTTAGTTTGACATCCATTCTACTAAAGGAACGACTGACTGAAGAAGTTGCTTTCATTCAAACATATTTTCGAATATGATAAGTTGTAAATTATGTTCAAGTTCAGCCTGAAGCAGGTCCTTACTATCATTACTAGATTGGTATTGATATATTGATGCAACCAGACAACATAATCAATGAAAAATCTGACTGTTGAGACATATTACAATCTGCCATCTTGGGTGTAGTTTTATTTTGGAATACCTACATCATGTCCTCTTAGCCTCACTGCAGCTCCAGATTCAGGTTGTATTTCTGTTCTTCTTCTTAAAAAAAAAGTAGCTTGTTTGTCATTTCATTTTGTGTTCATGTTTTTCAGAGCTTTTGTCACTCATTGTGAGTCGATTGTATGAATGTATTGGCGTTAATGAGTCGCATCATTGAGCGCTGGCGCCCTGAACCGAGTCAAAATGAAATCGTATCAGCAGACTCCTTCATATCAGCTGATATTGTGTTTTCAAAAAATCCGTTGACACACACACTGATGGTGGAGGCAGCAGTGGAGGCGGCATCTACTCATCAGGAGCAATTAGAGTTTCAGTGTCTTGCTCAAGGACACTTGAGCCAAGTTTTCTGAAGAAGCGCGGATCGATGCAACGACTCCTCAATTACAAAACAGCCACTGTCCCTCCTGAGTCATGCAGCCTCTCGTTAACACTTTCATTGTATAATGAAGAATCACAACCAGAAACATTGCTCCTTCTGTAAATCCCTCCTGGCTCCATTAAACCAAGGTGGCCTGCAGTGTCCCCTCTGTGGCTTGTGGCCCAGACACTGTCACCAATACTGAGGGCCACCACCAGACCCCCAAAAGCCTCCCAGGTCTGCTGCACAAATCCCCCTACTGTGCATCAACTGGTCCATTAATACTCACTGACTATCTTCCCCGGCTCACTGTGTGGTCCAGACAACAAAGAGAAAGAGGAAACTGGAAGCGAGCTGACATGTCTGATGCTCTGCTATTTTTTTCTGGTAGTCTCCACTCTTGTATCCAGGATGGAAAATCCAGAGGTGCAATTTAGATAAGACACTAGCTTCTTTCTTGGCTCATTCCTTACAACTTCAGTGAATGGGGAAAAAAAACAACATATATTATCATGGCTCCTGGCCACAAAACACTGGGGAAAGTCATCAAACTCTTTTTGGGACTTTTAACTTTGGCTTGTTTTGGTTTTAAATATCAAATGGTGACTAGAGCTGCCCGGGCATCTGTGTTCGTGCATCGACTCACACACAGCTCACTGTCTATAGGACTGTTTTCCATGGCATCGCTTCCATTTAAGGGTTGTCTCTCTTGTCTTCAGCCAAGCTGCACTCCCTCACCATCTCTGCCTCCAGAGCACTTGGAGGGAAATGAAAGTTGGTTGGGGAGATGCAGTCAACAAGGTGGTAGGAATTTTAATGATTGGCTTTCTGCCGCCTTTTCCTCTCCTGCCGTTTTGGCACTCAAATAATAATCCGGCAAGCTTTGCCGTTTGGCACCCTTTGGCTTTCCTCGTTGAAAAGCGCGGTGAACAGAATAAAGGGCCACATCCCCCTGCTCGCTCTCAGCTAAAAGACAAAGTAGATCTTAATTAAAGCCAAAGCAATATAGCTTGAATAAACAGAATGAGCTTATTTTCTGTAAGGCTTATTCTTTTGATTTTTGGGGGGGGGGGGGGGGGGGTTATTTCTTTGCTTTTGCTTCTTTGCTCTCTTGCTGGTACTTTTGTACAGTCTGGAGGCTTCAACTAAATTCAACTCCTGTACACTTATGCATGTCCATATGTGCATTTTGACATGGGAAAAACAGGCTTAATGTACATGCGTAAGCACTCACACTCACAGACTGACATGAAATAAAGGTGACAGGCCGTCAAAGCTGTTGCAGCAGACATTACCCGGGGCCAGAGAGCATTTGTCATGACCAATCAGAAGAGCCGGTAGAGTTTGTTATTGGAGCTCTGGTTGTGGACCAGGGGTGCTCACACACTCAGCGGTAGGTCAACGCTGACAAAGTCCTGGTTTGTGTGTGCATCTCAGGGCAAGTGTGTGGCACACTATTCCTATCAGACCCCTCTCTCATTCTCTTGAAGCAGAACAGATCCTCTGGATAAGCTCAGCCAGCGGCAGAGACCCCCACCACCACCACCACCACCACCATCTATACGTACACACACGTGCACATTTATTACTCGATTGCATGCCTCCCCTCCCTCTTTCCATCTCTCCTGTCTGAATCTAATGCTGAGCCCAGTTCATAATGGAACAAAAACAAGTGTGATTTTCCAATTTTTCTCTGATTGCACCTTTTCGGTTTGTATACTGTAGATGAAGGTCCTGAGTTTCCCAGCGCAGGTTGGCTGGCAGCCGGTGCTCAGAGCAGACACAGGCCAATTGTCAAATATGAGGAAACAGATGAGTCTGCTTGGCTACAAAGAGCACCAGTGTTTGTTTTGTTTTTTGTTTTTTTTAGTTTGAATGATGATTGATGACGCTATATTAATAATATTATTATTGATGTGCAATGGGTCAGAGTATACCTACATGTCTTTGCAACTCGTGATATTTTCATCGTTGCATTTTGACTTTCATCTTGAAGTATTACTTGAGAAAAGATAGATGGAAATGGCTAAATGAAGAAAAAAAAAGTGAAAGCGCAAAATGAAAGATTAAGCTCCAGCATAGTAAAGCTTTAACTTGTAGCTGAAAAGTGGTTAACTCTGCCAGTGTCTTCCCGGATACTCCCAAACTTTGTCCTCATCCGTGGACAGCTTGCAACATAGCTGACACTGAAGAACAAATCAAGCAAGTAATTCCTCAACTTCTCTTCTTTTTTTATTTGGTGTATTTGTGGATGTGGTTGTTACAACATAAGGTTGCCTATTCTTTCATCTTCTGATGGAAATATTGAGCCGAGCTTATTTGCTTCAAACCGCCTGATAAAAACATGCCTAGTTTGATTTTACTCATTGGGAATATTTCCCAAGTTTCATAATAAAATGAAAACAAGACTTCTGAATGCATTTTCTTTTCACATTGCTTAAATGTATGTACATCTCAATGTATATTTTGCAGTTGATTTCCCCAATATCTTGTCTGCATGAATATAGATGGAGTCATCTTTATGTAGGAGGAATAAGATAATAAGACTTTTGAATATCCTGTTTTCCAACATGGACTTGGAGCATTTTCCAAACAATTGACCCCTCTGCACATTCATGGGTACAGCTTACCCCTGTAGCAGAAGTTTGACTCTGTCAGTATAACAAAATACAATTTTTACACTTTTTTTTTTTCCCTGCGTGGGAACAATTGACAGGCTAGTTTTCAATGTAATGAAACACATTTCTGATGGTGTTTGCTCATTTGATTGTAAATTCAGTGTGCATCGTTAAAGAAGCAGCCGGGGTCTGGAGTTGTTGATCACTGCAGGCAATAAGAAACCAGAAATCCATTTATTTTTAAGTATGGCAAAGACGTCAGCCAGCGTTAACCATGGTCACCTCATTTCCTCCTCCGCTGGAACAGGAAAGTAGCTGAACTGTTCGATGACATCTCGCACAATAACCAAGGTAACCACCAGCCATGACAGATGGCGTGAACATGGCGGAGCACATGATTGAAAGATAAAGTTCCACTTTACATTGCAATAACATTTAGTTATATTGAACATTGTATGGCAATGGAGACCAGATGGGAACAGTGACTATTAAATTTCAAAAGAAAACTGTAAAGAGATTCTGGAAGTTTAGTTTTGACTTTTGCTTTCTTAGATGTTTGCAATTCCTTGTTGTTGAGTTTAGAGTTACAGTACACACACACACACACACACACACACACACACACACACACACGTACTGTATATAGCAGAGCAGACCATCACACAGGACTGGAAAAGTTGAGAGGTGCCACCATGACCCCAGGCTTCCAGGTGTCTATAAGCCCAGTCTTCTCACACTGACGTCCCAGCAGCTGTCAGGCTATAAGTGTCACACAGTAGCCTTGTTCCAACTGACAACTTCAAAAGGTTACCCTGCATGGGTCATGCCATGACATTATATTCAGCACATGTTGGATGTGACAGTCAGAGGAAGGAAAAAAACCAAAACAAATATAGAGTGGCAACTTGTCCAGTTTTACCACATGGCAAATGTCTATGTGTTATATATGAAAATGGCAGGCGAGGACAGGAGGAATCATGAATCCAATTGTCTGTCACACTTTATTTGGACAACCAGAAAGACCAAATCTTTCCCAGTCTATGTGACACATTTGGTCCACAGATGAGTCTTGTAAAACAAGCCATTGGATGTTAACAGTAACCGTAAAATTCTTCCAGTGACGAGCAATCAGCATTAAGAGTGCTAGAATTTCACTAGCATCCCGCTGAGCAACTGTCACTCTGAGCTCCTCCCTACCTTAATCTGAGCAAACATCACTTAAAATCACCTCAGACCTGTGCGGGCTACACTTTGACATGCAACTTTTTTGAGTTTTTTGTTTTTTTTGTTTTTTGTTTTGGGTGCACAGAAATGAGAGGAGAAGGCCCAAGTGGTAACAATTTGAAGTCAATAAACTCTTCTCCTCTAAAATGCGCTGCTGGCTTCAAAAGAGGTAGTGTGGGTGTTCTGCGCAGTGGTAATGGAATTGTTAAGCATGCTCAGGGACTTGGCAGCCGACTCCTTTCGGAAAAGAGCGAGAGTGGAGCATGACAACCTGTTAAAATCCAGTGTTTGCTTCTCTCTTTCCTTTCGCCATTAAGAACACACGCAAACATGGCCGAAAATATGAAGCGGCGTTAATGTGATGTAGTAAGCAAAGCACACAACAATACCTCAGCCATGTCCGTCTCCCACGTCTTGTAAAGGAAGGACATGTTAATAAGTGGAGAGTTATTGTGCAACATGTGTTTGTGTGTCTGACACAGGAGGGCAGTCTTTCAACACTTGCCTCCATCTGTGGAAGACACCAGTCGTACTCTCACGTCTGGGCCTCTGCTGTTGCAATTCATTTGATCAAACTGGTCTCTCAAACTGACCCAAACACGCATAATTCCTTCATCTTCAGCAGAAGGAAAGGAAATGTTCCTCTGCTTCAGCTTGGCAAACAACCTTCACCTTCGTTTGATTAACTTGAGCCTGACCTCTCTCTGTTACCTTTTCAGAAAAGTTCCTTCCATCCCTTCACCTCCACTACACCACCTGTCCCTTCGTCACCCCTTTTTTTTCTGCGAAGAGAGGGCTGCGTGAGCCATTACAGATGAAACCAGTCCAGATTCAATATTTATCCAGGTTGTGCGTGAAGATATCTGCCATTTCAGCACTTGCTGTGCCCCTTCGACAAACAACGCTGATGCACACTGGAATTCCTCTGCGTCTGCTCCTAAACCCTCTCCTCCTTTCCTTCCCTCACTCCAAGACTTTCTACTTGGGAGGAGGAGGGGGTGGGTCTCATAGAAATTCTTCATTAAGTCTCCTCTTTGAACCCCCATGGAGGCAGCACAGGTTCATGCGCTGAGGTGGAGGAGATTTTGGGGAGCCGTGTGGTCCTAGAGAGGAAGCAGCGGCAAACCCTGGGAAGTGATGTTTTTGATGTGTTGCCGAAAAACCACCCAACCCCCACCCCCCCACCCCCCCACCTCCATCTCCATCCCCTCCACCCACCATCACCATCAACCTCCCCATACACTCCTGGCTGGAGCTCCTATTAATCATCCTGTCAGTCCGGCAGCACACACATTTGCTACGGCACCGACGTAGAACCAGCTCACTTACACGCCCTGCAACAAAACAAACAAACAAGTAACGTAGACAGTTACTGCCGGACAACAGGAGTCTGAACGGGAATGAGAGTCTAATCTCTGTGGAAATGATGCTGGAGACCTGCTGGATTTGTTTGCTATTTGCAGACTTAATTGGTCGGTTTTGGGTTACAGAGTTTTTGGTGTTGCGTGGTTTGGGATGTCAGGCTGAATGTTCAGTTGACCGATGTTTTTTGGTTGTTCTTACTTGAAACTTTAAAAAGCTCAAAATTCAGCAGCATGATTCCAAAAAAAAAATAATCTTTGATTTGCTTTATTAAAGGGAATTTTAATTTTTACGATCTTCATGGAAAAACATTAAAGTTACAATGGTGTCATTTTAATGGGAATCTCTATCAAATGAAGATGTTGTCTTCAGTCTGCAGAATATGATGTGTATTCAGGACATATCTGCACCACCACAATATTTAATTTGAATGGAATTTTTTTTTTTTTAACAAAAATTAAATTCCCACAAATATTGTGCAGTCCTGCATTATGAAAGTTGCAGTTGCCCATACTGCGATTTGCAAGTACAGTACACCCCACAGCACTCAGTTGCACGGTACTGGATGTAAGGGAAAGATTGTGTGTGCATCACATTGAGTTTAAGTTTTTTCCCCCCGTTTTTTTAATTTGCCGAAATCCCCGGCCGTGCCCCTTGGACTGAGGGTCCGCATACCTTGGCAGTGAAACCATATTACTGAAAAGCAGGTCCCTTTAGGCTGAGAATGTCAACAAGACTTGTGGGTTTGCTTAAGAGATGACAACTCTGCTGCTGCTACTTTGGATTCATATGAGAGGTATACACCCAACTAAATTATTAGTGTCATCGCCTTATACCCACTGTCATGAAATAATGTGGAATCAGCTGGAATATTGCAGGTAATGTGGAAGTGCTTTGTGTTGTGTTCTGTAAATCTGCATAGCTGGATTTTCCCAAAAGATTGAGCTGAGGAAATAATTCCAACACTGAGGCTCTCCCGTGTCTCTGCTAAGCATTTTCAGTGGTGTGTGTGTGTGTGTGTGTGTGTGTGTGTGTGTGTGTGTGTGTGTGTGTGTGTTGTGAGGCCCCCGCTGGCTGCAGTGACGTCACTCCCCACATTCAGTGTTATGATCAGGGCCGTTATGAGACGACTGTGGGATCTGGACTCGTTGCTATGTCCTGTAGATTTGCCTGAGAGGAGTTTGATAGAACGGACATCGAAACATGTTGGGTTTTGATGCTGCAAATAATTTGAGCCATTTTTGTAAATAAGAGTAAAATGAAGCAGTTCACGTTAACCTCATCACACCCCTGCTGTTACTGTAGACATGTAAGAATATCACTGCCAAAACAGTAACTGTCATAGTGGCATCCAGCAGGTTTCCCTGTATGGCCTCTCCGTTTCATCCAGTAGCGGTGAGAAGTATTCTCTGAAGATGGTATGATGAGAACAGAATCCCAGATCTGATCTTTACAGGAGGCGAGAACACAAATCTCGTATTGGACCTTCAAGGTTGGTTTGTTTCAAAGATGAGAACCAGAAATCCCAGGAGCTGGTGCGCTTCAGAAGTCTGCTGAGGGGGTGGCAGAGCGCTCTCTGGAGTCCAAGCCCGCCACCGTGCCAGCCTGGTGTGAAATGGACACTTGTGGGCTCGGCTTGTTCTGTCTGTCCACAGTTGTTAATGATAACATGAACTGGCCTCAGCACTTGATGCTGCCCACATGAGCTTTTTGCCGCCTGCCAAGTTGTGTGTATGATCTTGGTGCTAAAACTGTGTGTGTTTGCTACCTACTGGACTGCTGTCAGTGGCAGGTTGAGCCAGGGATATTTCTGTCTACAGAAGCTTATATTTCTGCTCTAATCACGGGTTTATCCAATCATATCCTACCTGATTATCCTCCAGGAGCCTTTTATTCATTTCAACTGAAGTACAACTGTGAAAGCTCCTCCCAGCTATCAAATGACACCATGTTTACAATGACTATATATATATATATATATATATATATATATATATATAATTTGAAATTTAGCTAAGACACTCAAATATATTTTCTGTTAATGATTATTTTTGTTTTTGAATTAATTTAGTATAAATTATAATCAAATCGGCCTCAACACTCCTCACATTGCTGATATTCGGCTTTTTCAACACAAGCATGGCAGTCAATTTAATGATTTATTTAGGATTTTATGACATTAACACAAATATTCAAACAAATTATTGTCATTGCTTTGCCTGTAGTTACAAACATGTTGACGTCACAGAGGTGTCAGATTTTTTTATTTTTTAGATTTTTTTAAATTTTTTAAATCCTGTCTTAAATAAAGGCTCCGAAGGCCTTTTGGCCTTTCTCTCTGTTTGTTGCCATCCTCCTGTAGAGACTCTCTATGAAGGTATTTTCTCCAGCAGCGCCGCGGAGCCTCCGTACTCCTCCGGTAGCTCTACGTGACACCGAACCGACGTCAACCGTGTGTGCTGCTCTTTGGCTGAGTTGTAAAATATGACAGGCTATTTTCTCGCTGCCGCTCCCAACTCAAAGATTAACATTGTGATTCCAAGTGTCCCAGCAGACAGCGTGATTGATTACATCATATTAAGGTCGTTTCTACATCGGGGTAATTTTCACTGCAGCCTCCCGGCGATATTTTAATGTGCATTTGTTTGGCGGGGTTGTCGGTTCCTCGCTCCTCTGGTCTGCGGGGAAATGGATGGCGACATTAACGAGCGATTAATTAAAAGCAAGAACATTAATGACGATGGCACGGCTTGCTTTTTTTTTTTTTCCTTCTTCTAATAAACATTTAATTTATACGTTTATTTTTTTTAGGTAAACCAAGTTCCCTATCAGAACTTTAACATCATGCAAACTGATCGTCACGTGAGACGTCGTTTGTATTTGTTTTTCTTTCAGAACAGAATTCGAACACGACGATGTCAAATCTCATATTTCAGTATTGACATAATATACATATTCTTTTATCAGGTCTACGAAATAGAAGATATTGATTATTTCATCACTTCTTTTTGCGTTGGCTCTGGTCGATCAAGTGCAGCGGGATCAAAATCCAAAATATGACCCATAAATATGAGTGAATAAATAATGAATTTGATCATCAATTGTGGCTCGTTTTACTCAACAGATATCTCAGCCACAACATTTAGCGGTATTTTTCTGCTCCAGCCAGAACTGAATATCAGATTTAAATTTTTACCAACCAGTTTTACTGATTATTAACGAAGACGCTTGTGACGCGCACAGACGCGCATAATTATTTGCAACTGTTTCTTTTTTCTTTTCTTTTTTTCATCTCCACAGATGTGAAGCTGGAGAGCCTTGAGCGCTTCTGCAGTTTCTGCTGCTGCTGCTGCTGCTGCTGCTGTGTGTGTGTGTGTGTGTGTGTGTGTGTGTGTGTGTGTGTGTGTGTGTGTGTGTGTGTGTGTCTGTCGCTGGCCTCTAACCTTGATATTGCTGAACATCGGTGGCCGTGGTGCAGCCACGCAGCGTCTATTTCTGACAGCATATTAACAGCAACTTAGAAGGCCCCAAAGAAACGTCTTGGATTAGCGGTCAGATTTCCCATTTCCCAATCATATGCACCAAGGTCCTGAACCCAATTAATGGCTAATAATTACCCTGGCTACTTCACCATGACCGCTCGCTTCTGGGGGACTTTTTTTTTGGGGGGGGGGGGGGGGTTCGGCCTGCTGTGAAGCCAAACTGAACTGATATTTTAGAGAAGAAAGGAGGAGGGATTTGTCATTGATTAGCTGCTTAGATCCTAGTGAATTTTTACCCATCGACCTGTGGAAAAGTGGCATTGTTGGTGTGTTTTTTTTTAAATTTATTGTGCTTGTCACTCACTGACACACACTGTGTGTGTGTGTGTGTGTGTGTGTGTGTGTGTGTGTGTGTGTGTGTGTGTGTATCATGTTTACTCCGCTGTTATATCGACGATGGCAGAATTTCATTTGACGAAGTTACAATGCTCCCAGGGCTCCCTGGACGTTCATCCGCAGGCCCGCGGACCGCGAGGTGCTCCGGTTCACATGTCTAATGCGCACTGATGTTATCTGCGCGTAACGGCTAAAGTCAGAGACCCGGAGCCTTTTCCACCGTGGATAAAGCTTGAGTTTCAAGGGTGTGTGTGTGTGTGTGTGTGGCTCCAATGAGCACGCGCACGCTTGTGTGATATGCGTAATGATGAACGATGATGGCACCGAGGACGGTTTATTGGAGTAGCGTTTTTTGGGTTGTTTTTTTGTTTTTTGTTTTTGTTTTAAATCGTTTCACACCATTTTAATGACGTTACTGAAATGGGCTCCGGGCTGTGGCGCCACTGTAGTCTTTACAAAGATCCTCCAGGTCTGAGCCAGCTTTTGCAACTTGTATTATTATTATTTATTTTCGGTGGGAAGGATTTGAGATCCTTCCAGGTGTTAAGTGTGACATTGAGGGGAATTAAACATCAAATTGTATCATTTGTACTTTATACCGTTCGTTCACAGGCCTCAGTAGAGCAAACCATTATCTACAAAATCACATGTCATGATAAATTTGAACAAATAGCTCAATATAGACACGAGAGCAATGTGGGGATAATTATTTGTGATTTGACAAAATACAAACCGGAAGATTTTTTAATACGCAACCATCAGTAATGTTAAAATAATGGCAGAATGGGTGGAACAGTTTGGTAACTTTAGAAAATGACATCACTCTTACTGTAATACAGCCTTTAAAATACAGACCCACAGATATGCAATGGTCTTTATGCATAATGACATATGTATATAATGTGTACAGTATATATGTATAATATATGTGTATATATGCATATGTATGTATGCATGTACATGTATATATTTACATTTATGTGTGTACGTATATACACATGTATATATGTATGTGTGTGTATATATCTATATACATACATATATAAATATATAGTGATTAAGAGAAATAGTACTTGTGTAAATATACGTCTTTGCAATGATTCCTCAAATGCTTGTGACAAAACAGACAAAACATCTTACTGATCAGCAATGAATAACTTTATTGGCCAGAACCGCAGCGCAAGACTGCCTCCACTTAAAAAGGGGGGGGGGGTGTAATATCGACTAGTAATGGCTACTATCGGTCAGCTGGTTAATCGGCCTGCAGCCAACACGATATGAGTGTGCTTGGCTGCTACCTGGTCAATGTTGGGCCCCTTTAATCCAGGAAAAGACGTCATGCTGCATCACCGTAATGGTATCATCAATCTAAATGATACTTTGGGCATTGTGTGATATCTGATCCTGATATGCAACTGTCCTGCCTCAGTGTCGAGGTCTGGAGGTGTGTTTGCCTGAGCCATTGAGACCCTCACACATGAACCCCTACACAGGTGCATGAACGCGTGCAATACCTGCCCCAGACGTCGCTCCGCGCCCTGGAGCCGGCGCAGGTAAAAAGGCTTCCTGGTTACAGATTAAAGGCAACATGATCAAATACTCCTAAAATGCCTTATTCGATCGTCGAAGTTTTGTTTGTTTGTTGTCTGTGTCAACTGATCCTCTCATTCGCGCCTCTTCAGTGTAATTAGACGGATTAAAGGATCCGGATGATTGAACAGGAGCACCTCTCTCTCGCTCTCTCTCTCTCGCTCGCTCTCTCTCTCTCTCTCTCTCTTGCCCTCTCTCGCTCGCTCTCTCTCTCTCTCTCCCTAACTCTCTCTCGCTCTCTCACTCTCTCTCTTCCGGGGACCGAGCCAGCCCTGCTGCCGCCGCCGCCTTCATGCACTCCTTCCAGCCACACAACAACTGAAGAAAAAAATACCGCATTTCTCGGGAGGAAACACTCCAAAAAAAAAAAAAAAAACCCCTCCAGGTTCTCCTGCACAGAGTTTCCACAACCCCGGTAGAGGTCGATGTTGAAATGGCAGGAGGTGTTCCCCAACGGGCCACACTTTTCTTAGCGAGCCTAATCACACTTAATTGCTCCTTTTAAAAAAGGTGTTGTAGCGCGTGAAGTCATTTGTCCAACCCGATGTGCAAGAAGTAGAAATACGCGGGATTCAAAGGCCTGGCTGGACTGTGTCGAGCTGCTGCTGCTGCTGCTGGAAATTATTTTAACAACAAAAGCTGCGTAAAGTTTTACCTATTTTTTTTTCTCCCCAGTATTTGTCAGTCTGAAGCTGAGTGAAGGGCGCAGTATCGATAACGGTTGATCGATTAAGACAATGGATCATTGATAGCTTGTCGTCAGCGTCCCGCTCTTTGTTCACACACCGAGGAATAAACAAAACCTTTGTACAGCACCGGTACACACATCATTTATTATTTATTTATCGACCTGCTTCCTGTCTTTTTGTTGTGTGTGTGTGTGTGTGCGCGCGTGCGTGCGTGCGTGCGTGTGCTGACCTCTGCGCCCCGCAAGACCACGCATCCTGGTGTCTTTCCCAGCGCGTTTTGAAACTGATTCCTACTGTTTATTTCTTGGTTGGATTACTGTGTGCAAATTATCAGAAAGAAATGATAAATCTGAAGTGTGGAGGGAACTCCTGCCTCTCCCCGATGGAGGCATCCTCTGCACTTTTACAATTTTTAATTTTTTTTTTTTGCAAATCAGAGGAAATTAATCCTCTCGTGTCAAATTGCCAAGACACACACTCCCTAATATGCAGATAATATATGCTAATTGCCGCTGATGATTATTGATGGATGATCACGCTTTTCATTTCGTCAGGAAACATCCCATGGCGATTCCTGCCCAGCACGCTTGTGACGTATTTGATGAACTCGTGCCTTCGTTCAAATCAATTGTTGTTCCGCGTGCATTATAATAATTAAAAAAAAACAAAGGAAATTGTCAAACACACTTGATTGCATTGAGCCAAAACGCTATTTAATAAAAGCAAAACATGTGGCCTTAAAAACTTGACAGTACAAAATTAATATAATAATAAAAAAAAAGTTGTTTTTTTTAAAGTAGGTAAAAAAAAATTAAATCAACAATGTGATGAGTGTGCAGAGAATGAATCCCGGCGCTCTCCCAGCAGACTGCAGTCGCTCCATCATCACCGATCGTTAATAGGCTCCAACACTGAACCGCCTTTATTTAGCCAAACCAGACGGAAACCATTCCCACATGACATGCAGGCTACAGGCCCAGGCACCATGTGTGGAGCAGCCACCAACACTTTTATTATTTTCATAAAATGATGAAATATGAATGTATCATACTATTATTTTGATCAGCCAAAAAAATAAATCCAAAAATAAGAATAAAATAAACAGTTGGAATAATAGTAAAATAAGAATTTGGTTGTACAGTTGATAAATTTTCCAATAAAATGTCAATTAATCTTATTAAAATAAAAAGGAGAATGACCTAAATAGCATCTCATAAAAATGTATATATATTTAAATATAAATGTTTTAAATAAATGGACAACTAATGCATCACGTACGCGATGAGTAACTAAATTTCGAAGAACTACATCCAAACATTGGGCTACCTTGTACAGTCGTGCAGGCTGCACCACAGCTGGATGCACCACCTTCCTGCCTGCAGCAAACAACAAACAAACAGGTGCGAGTCAAAAGTCATACTTACAGAGTCTGCAGTCGATCCCACTTCGTTCAGCCTAACTGCGCTTAACTCTATAGCAGTGCTGATAGTGGAGCCGAGCACTTAGAGGGAAAAACTGCGAATACGAATGAAACAAAAAGTGAACATTTGCAAGGAAAGAAAGAAAGAAAAAAACCCTCCTGTATGATTGTGGAGGCTCCGTGCGTGCGTCAAACAGCTGCTGGCCGCCGCTGCTGCTGCTGCTGCTGCTGCTGAGGGCAACGAGGTTTACACACACACACACACACACACACACACACACACACACACACACACACACACACACACACACACACAAACTTCAACTGAACTGAACTGGGCACCCATCAACTCCTGCATGTGAATAAATGAAGACTAAAAATATCTACATGATAACAGTAGCACCAACATTCTTAATACATAGTTTGTCCTCTGAATAAATGTAAAAGTATATTAGATTTTTTAATTGCTTTAGTTTCAAATACAAGTAAATAAAAAAACAAGTGAGAAATTGTGACAAAGTCAAATAAAAGGAGGATTAATGACAGTTCTCGCTGTAGAACCGTGACCTGACCGTACCTCTGCGTCCGTCGCCGGGTGGAGAGAACCAAGTTGCCGCTGTTAAAGGGGTAAAAAATCCGAGTGGGTGCTGGCAGGAGCTGAATGGGGTGGGTTGGAAAGGGGTGAGGAGGGGGACGTGGGTAAGGGGATGTGAAGGGGGGGAGGGAGAGAAGGTGAGATGGTGAGGAGAGCGCAGGAGGAGGAGGAGGAAGAGGAGGAGGGGAAGAGATAAGTGATCTAAAGGGGAGACGATAGGACAAAAAAAAGTGATGATGATGAATACATTGGAAAGTTTTTTGGCCCCGGCGAGGGTGTCAGATTGAATGGCCTGTGCGCATGTGCGAAGGTGTCCAAACTGACAATGCTGGTGAGATGAAGATAGTGTTGTTGCTGCTTCTGGGCTCACGGAGGACGACGAGAGGAATCTACAAACCGACAAGATGAGATCCAAGGCGAGGGCGAGAAAACTAGCCAAAAGTAGGTCTTCTTTTTCCCCCTTCCTCACGCTTTCAGCCGCCGGCTCCAAACTCCGGGGTTTCTAGATGTCCAGTGTGTCCTTGTCATTTGTCATAGCCTTAAGAGAGGAGGGGGGCGACTCTTTGTCCACACAGACAGGGGAGAACTTTTTCAGCTAAAAAACGTGTCCCGCTCCGGGTGCTCCGTGTCTGCATGCTGCGGTCTTGGATGTGTCGCTTCCCTGAAAGTTTCATGCCTGATGAGTGAAAACGCCGCTGGTGCTTTAGCCGCACACACTCCTCTGATACACACACACACACCGCCGCTCAAATCTGCGCTCCAGGATTCTAATTTGCTCCTCTCGCCTGTCGAGGCTTTAGCGGAGGCGCTGACTCGTTTCCCCGAAAGTTACCAAGAAAGTTGTCGAAATGCATTGTAACTTTTTATAGAGCCGTTCCAAGTCTTGTGAAATTATGTTCCCAGCTTTTGAAATAGTGGGCGCTGTGGCACTGCTCAGCCTGCTGCTGCTGCTGCTGCTGCTGCAGAGCTCCCACAGAGCAGAGCACAGCGCACTCCTGCCCTCGCCTGCAAACCGTCGCGCCAGCGTGAGATTTTTGAAGAAGAAACGGCAATATATATTTTTTTAAATGCACATTGTGTTGTTGTTGTTGTTGTTGTGTTGCTACTCGAACCGCAGAAGATATCGCTCCGCTTGAACTTTGTCTGTCCCCGGGCCCTCGGACTGCTGCGGACTGGTTCCTCCTCCAGGGAATGCCAATCAATAATGCGTCCTGTGCAAGAAAGCGCCCATGTACTTGGTGGACTGCTGCTCGCGTCACACGGAAAAAAAATCATGTATTCATTTTGGAGAACATGAGTACTAAGTTGTTGGAGGTGGACCATGTTTATTGTTTGATAGTTTGTGTATTGTTGGTGGGTTGATTCACGAGGCTCGTTTATTTATTTATTTATTTGAAATTCCTGCATGAGTGCATGTTTTCTGCTGTGGACCAGTCTGCCCTTTTCCTCTTTTTGTAATATTTAGCGGTGATGATATAAACCCTTGAATTGTGGTGGCCTGTTGGCATGTGTGTTTATGGTTTTCTATGCTGGTTGTATTTTTATTTTGATTTAAAAAAAAAAAGAACTAGTTTTGTAGTTTGATGTCAGTGCAGAACTTCAGCACAACGACCGTAGCCTTGCATTCATAATTTTCAGGAAGTACAATTATTTTTAAAATGTGCCTGCAATTCTTGTATATACTGGGGTGGCTTGAACGCATATTTATAGGCCTTAAAACTTTGCCAAAACCACTCAGATGCTTAATTCAACGCCAGACTCGTTTAAAAAAAAAACAAAAAAAAAACCCCAAACAATTCAGCCTCAAAAAAGCAGCATCTACATTTTTTTTAAACTTATCAGACCTTAAATGAAATACTTTTTTTTAACAAACATGAAACCTGTCATTTAAAAGAATTTCCCTTCATTTTATTCAAATAAATTCAGCTGCTCTATTTTGCCTTAAATCAATGGTTCGTACACGTGCATTTACATTATTATTAATATTAATAATAATCGTAATACTAAGACGGTTTATTGCTGTATTTGGTATTACCTGAGCTCACGTGCAAGCGTGATCCACGTGATCAAGTTTCCGTGTAGAGTTTTTAGTTTAAAAAAAAAAGTGGGAGAAAAAATGCAGTAGATAGTAAAAGTACTTAAAGATGTGTAGGAGGGTGCTGGCTGCCGGCAGTTGCACTTGGTCTTGATCTCTAAACAGCCTTGATAGTCTGTTGATCCGGGTGCTAATGAACACAAATACCTGGCTTTGTAGCCCCCTCACACTGGAGCAGTGGAGGTCTGCGGCTCCAGCAAGGCCTCGGAGCGCTCACACACAAAAGCAGAGCAGACAGGAGGAGAAAAAAAGAGAAAAGAAACTATCTTGTTCTTTTTAACATTCAAAACAAGCAGGCCCACAACTTCTGAAAACGACGCGTGGGAGTGCAGCCCCCCCCCCCCCCCCCATTTCTTCTTCGTCGTCGTCTGTCGCCGAGGTGCAACACTCTTGCAGCCTCGAACTGGCGTCAGCTGCTTTGTCATATTATTTTTAATCCTCTTGTGTATTTTAATTTTTGAATTGAACACTCGGCCCCTCATATACACCGAAGGCCAAGACTCTGTAGAAAAGTGTGACTCAACACGTGGGAATATGTGTGTGTGTGCGCGCGTGCGTGCGTGCGTGCGTGCGTGTTTTAATGGAAGCTCGCATCGATCAGCGTGTGCAGCTGCTTCGTTTACATAATGTTTTTTGGGTCAGGAGCGTGTTTGGATTATATAGTCTCACATGTTGGCTTTTTTTTTTTGGAACAAGATTCATAAATATCACCTGCCTTTGTCTGAAAAATAAAGTTTTACTCATTTTGCATTTTTTTAAAAAGAATTTACGTCACTTGTTTTTTTAATATCTTTTTTTTTATCTAGAACAATCAGTTGATTATTAAAATGTAAATATTCTTTTTCCCCAGTATGTTTTACATATGAATTCTGAGAGCTGATGTCATTTTTTTTCTTTTGGTGGACAAATAAAAGCTTTGATCCATCTCTGGCTGACTAACTATGCAAAATCAATACAGGCAATCGGAAGGTCAACACCAGATGAAATATTTTCTTGCACCTGAATGCAGATGTCAAAAGCAGCCACAGAGGTTAATTTATCTGTGCAGTGACCAACTCCTGTGCTTGTCTGAGCCTTAGAGTACTGCTCGTGTGTTGCACAGCTCACAGCTCTTTTATTTTGATAAAATTCTGCTGGGCCCATATAGACTTGATTTGGATCATTTAAACTTACGGCGCATTTTTTTTTGTGGGCATTTTTCAGCGCGTGTGTTTGTCATATATGTATATATGCGCACACACACACACACACACACACACACACACACACACACTTTCTCACATATGTATCCGGATGAACAAAATAATTAAAACGTGTCACAGCTTCTCTCACACGTGGGGAAACAGGAAGTTTTGAAGCCACGCTGATTTTAACCACAACATAACACGGGTTATTGATTTTCAAAAGCTGTTTTAGTGACTGAGGCCGTCTCCATAATCAGCTCAATAAAGGAGCGGTAGAGCCACACCGTCTTTCACTACCTGATTTTTTTCCCCCCCTTTGTACATTTTTGCTGAATTTGCAGAAAGGCTCCCCTTCCTCCTCGCCTCTCTACCTACCTCCTCATCTATTGAACAAATGCTCTCAGTTAGTGACAGTTTCCCTCTCATGCCTCTCCTTCCCTGTCTGGACTCTATGGACTCGTGCTACTGGCCTGATATGCTATTGATCTTTGTATTCGAGGACCTTTATGAGACGACTCCCAGTCAGGAACTTGGCGTGGCTCAAGAGCATCTGATGTTTTGACAGAAGTAATAAAAGCCAACCCATAACACTTTAAATCCAACAATGGTAGCTATGTTGAACTTCTGGCTAAAAGTTCAGGGGTCCTGCATGTGCAGGCTCTCGTGTATTTCTGCTGTGCAGCTGTAATGTGTGTCGGATAGCAAAGCTCCGAGTTCACACATTAAAGCATGAACACAGAAATTGATAGGCTTATCAAACAAAAAAGGAAAGGGTTTGTCTGTGTAACAGTCACTGTATCCCACACTGCAGCATATATTGAGGAACAATTTGGATTAAAATCCCCTTTATTTGGAAGCCGGTGAGACTCTGGTTTAAATGACAGGCCCATGGTGTGGCGTCATGTTGTCATTTCCTGTTCTGATGATCAGCCTGCAGTGACTTCATCTCTCTATCCAATTTTACATTTCAGAAGCACTGGACACAGGGCCTGATGGAGAAGATCTTTATTTTATTGTTATGAAGAACATGTTTGGAAACCTGAGACGTGCGTAGCTGCAGGAGAGCGCTTTCCTAGTTTGACGTGTCCTCTTTAAAACAACTGTCTGGCTGCTGTGGTCATGTGAAGACGAGCTCAGTCAGGCGATATATAAGAACCCGTGGTTGTTTTTTTTTAATTTTTTTTTTTTTTAAATTTTGCATTTATCTGTCCACCAGCTCGGTCCTGATTTTGTGGGAGAAAAAACAAAAACAAAACACCCCTTACTTTTTCACCAAATCGTGACTTCCTTTCATGATGTGTGCATTTGAATTAATTTGAGGACAATTTGTGTCATTTTGAAGGATTGAAAGTGAACTAATTGCATCAGCACACACTTGGCACAGCCTCATATGCTACATCAGAGCTTGATTATGGAGGCTGGAGGGATGCGAGTCCCTCATCCCTCTGTCTGCGCACTCACAGTTTGCAATCCTCTTTCCATCCTCATCTACGTCTGCTCACTGAAATACCTTCTATTTTATATAATCAATTACTGCTCTCTCTTCTGTGTTCATGAAAAGAAAAACACCTCTGTTCATTACGTTGCAGTGAATTTGTCAATTTGTAGCTTGTGGAGGAGGAGGGTTGGGGGAAGATTTTGGTCATGGTTACAGTCAGTTCAGTGTTAAGCCACTGGTGCAGTAACATATGGTCCACATTCGATTCACATAATACGATACAAATAAAGATGTATTGCCTTTTGTAACCATATCTTCAAATTTGCTGAGAGCCGACTCATGAATCGTTTTCTTTCCAGCAGAGTCTTCATGTTACCTTGAAATGTGGAGGACACTGTCTCAGTTCTGCTTACTCGTCCTAAATTTTTGAAACAGACACAGTCGAGCGAGCTCCTGTGATCCCCTCCACCTGTGTGGGTAATAAACTGCAAGTTTAAATGTGACGAACAGGAATTACTTGAAGGGCTGGAAGCATTAATTTATTAGAGGATGGCTCAATTTGACTTGATTGTTCTCTGTTTCGTCTCTTTTTTTTTTTTTTACACAACTTTTCCTCCGTTAGTCAACCGTGTAATGATTTCTAGCACTATGATTCTCTCTCTTCTTCGCTGCCTTTCATCTCCAGGAAAACACTTTCATTGTAACTCAGCTGCAGTGTAATGCTGCTGCTGCTGCTGTTTTGGCCTTCGGATAAGGGATCCCTAGTCAACGTGCCATAAAATATAGAAAACAACTCAGGACATTGGAACCACCTCTAAATCTTTCTGATGTGATGTTATATGTGGCTGTTGTATCCATCATTTGTCATCATTTTTGATTCCAATTTGATTGATTCAAATTAAACTGTATGTAATTATTAAGGTTAAGAATTTAGAGGCCGAGTGTTTATTCAGTAATTCATATTCAGTATTATGTTTGTTTAATAAATGGTCAAACCCTTGCCCTCTTCATCAGGAGAATATTTCACTCTTTATACTAAAGCTTGAAATGAAGACCGAGCTGTGGTTTTGGTTTTTGGAGTAGCGGAGCTGAAACGAGTCCAGCTGCAGCTCTGCAGAATGCTGAAGTCTCAGGGACTCTCGAGTATCAAATGTGACTCACTGGGCTTGAAAACATTTGACTTTCTTTCTTTCTTAGTTTTCAGCTTTGCAGTGACGTGTAGACAACTACTCCGTTTATGCACACACAGGAACTATACTGCACATATGCACGGCAACATAGATGGACACATGCACACGCGCGCACACACACACACACACACACCTTAGCAGTGACAGATTTTTGGGCAATGGTAGGATTTAACCCCAATCAATCAAAAACTAGCGAGGTTGAGTGTAAATGTCACCCAGACAGCAGGAGTTGGCGGTGTTGGCTGGCTTAGTCGAGTGTGTGTGTGTGTGTGTGTGTGAGAGAGAGAGAGTGAGAGTGAGAGAGCGCGCGTGTGTGTGTGTGTGTGTGTGTGTGTGTGTGTGTGTGTGTGTGTGTGTGTGTGTGTGAGAGAGAGAGAGAGAGAGAGAGAGCGCGCGCGCGTGTGTGTGGGTGTGTGTGTGCGCACCATTTTGTACACTTGTTGGAGGTCCTGTCACTGTTCTGAGTTTTGACCTGGGTCGAGTCGGAAGCAGTGATGGGTGGGCACCTCTTCCACCTGGATACACACATACACACACAGAAATATGGGCTCACATAAACACACACATCTCAGCTCCACACTTCCTGCCCAGTCTGATGCTGGCTAAGTCCAATTTTGAGTTGACATACAAATACCATTAAACATTAAGCTCTTGCACATGGCTCTAAATCCCATTCATTCCACTGATACGTTGACCTCACATTATCCAGTTGGCAAATACGCCTCTTTCCCGCCTCACACCATGACCTCACCCGCCATGTTTGTAAAAACATCTCCCAATCATTTGGCAGTGGAGACTGTGGCATGCCAGAGAGAGTTTAAGATATATCCCTGATGTTTTCTTTCGTAGCACCCCCCCCCCCCCCGCCCCCACTGTTATTCGTCTCTGCTCATACCCTTCATTTTCAACTTGCAGATGGGGGCGGGGTCTTTGTTATAATTAGTCCTCCGTAGTGCAGTATGAATGGCGTTGCAGTTAAATGTATTTTGTCTTGACCTGTGGCTGCTTTCATCTTTACTTCCCGAGTCTTCTGATCAATGGCAAACGGTTATCTCTCGGGGTGTCTTTATCACAGCCCGCTGTGAAACAGTGCGTGCTGTTTGCTAAACAAGGGGGCAAATTTGTCGAGCCCTAATTAACATGTTTTAACAGCTCTCCTGATTTTCTCTGCATTGTGATATCCCAGGGATTGCTCAGCATTGTGACTAGTCTTATCTGGGTCTAATCCCGATTTGTTTGGTATTAGCCCAGTCACTTTCTCTCCCTCTTTCTCGCTCTTTCCTCCTTTTAATTCTTCATTTGTCCCAACTCTGGTCATTTCCTTTTGTCCAGTCCAGAAAGACTGTGTTTGTGACATGTGAAAAGCTTAATTTTAGTGGAAATGAACATACTGGGTTGTAGTTCAATGGTGCTATTAAGCAACATTCATCCGAATAATTTTTGCGAATATATAATTTAGTTTGTCTACTAATTTTTGTACTGAAATTAAAGATTCAAATCAAGTTGTAATAAAAAAAAAAAAAATTACCAAAGCAATTGGATGTTTTTTGTAGGCTGTGTTTGGTCTCTTTTCATGCATAAGACGCAGCCGTTGCCAGAATAACCTTTTATTCTTCTTGGTTGACAACACATCTTTTTTCAACAAAATTAACTGACAACACACATATCTACAGTCAACACGGCTTCTCATAAGATGTCAAAAAAAATGTATTGTTTTTTTATGTTCGGCCAATGCCTCGATATTGTTTAGAGTTAGCAAGATTTTGTGCCTCGGACTAAATTAAAAAAAAATATGATTTCTATTGACACTGAAATATTGAAATAATAGTGTTGTCAAATCATTTTATTTTCATTTATAGCACAAATTCACAACAGAGATTGCAGCATTAGACTCAGTGTGAGTGGCCATCTGCCTCGACCAGGAAATATCACAGGGGACAGTTTGAAAGGCATATTGTGTCCTCCTCATTATATACTGTAGCTGAGTACTTGGTACCAGAGTTTATTGCATTACACACCAACACAAACCGTCTTGTTAGGGACACTGACCTCAAAGATTTGGTTGAGAAATACGACGTATCTGTCATGTTATATTCTCTCGAACGGATTGCTAAATTGGGAGAATTTATCACTTTGTGCATCGATGTTATAATGACTACTAGATGACAAGAAGACAGCAAACTAACTCTCTTCAGCTGGTCAGTAGACTTGACTAATATCTGGCTGTCCTAAAAGGCTGCCAGAGGACAGCTTGTGACGCATCTTTTAATAGACACTCTTGAGTCTCAGTCCCAGTCTGGCGCTGATGATGATGATGATTGCTCATCCTGTCCAGATATGATAAGCAGACAAACTGCTGTGTCCCCTGGGCTGTTTGTCAGTCTGTCTCTGAAATAGACCATGGTGTGTCAAGGCAGCGTGGCTCTGAACTCCCTCGGCCCTCTTCCCCTTTCATCAGGCCGCCAGTTCAAAGCCTTGGCTCCATCTTCACTTCTATCTCTCCCCCTCCCTCCCTCCCTCCCTCCTCATCGCCATCGTTCTCACTGTCTTTACCACAAAGATGGGCACGCAGTGTCTCATTAAAGCGGATTAGAGACATCTCCACGTCTCACAGGGGCAGAGCGGGACATTTCTCTTCTCCAGTCACACCCCCCCAAACACATACACACACGCATGCACACACACACCCACCCTACCCCCTTTTCTCTCAGAGATCAGGTTCTTTGATTCGGCCAGATAAAGACCTCTTTCATGTTGGTGGGGACGGTTAGCGATTACACTGTCAGACCCATCGTTTTGGGGAGTTTGACAAATTTGCTGTGCTGGGTGGGGCTGGTGTGGGGATTGTCTTGGTGTTGGGAAGGGGGGCGGCGTACAAGAAGATTCACAGTAATTGAGCTGTCATTATCCAGTGACCCTGCCAGGCGCTGGTGCGTCGGCCTCACCGGTTCTCTATTTGTTTAATACTTGGCTAACTTTCTTTGTGAGTGTGATGGATAGAAAGGGGGGGGTAAGTGGAAGAGGGGTGTCGGTCCCTCGATGAATGCCTCTGCTTATTTGATCACCTCTCTTGAGCGCCGCTGTCCATGAAAATTGGCTGTGCTACATCACCGCTGTACGTCTCTATTCACTCAGCCCCTCCATGGTGCAACACAATTAGGCCCGTATAACTGGCTGCTATTTATTTATAAATGAAAACTGGAGGAATGTTGATTACTGAACTCCCCAGAGACAAAGGGGCCTCTGCTGGTGTGATTTAATTTCATTAAGTTGAGTGTGTGTTGAGCGTCACACTTTCGACCAACTTAGGTGTTGTAGAGGAGGAACGAATCTCTTCAAATGTTTGAACTCCATCTGATGTTTCTCATATTCTGTCTTAGTTGTAAATGATTTTTCTTCATGTTAATCCGTTTTGTAAAACCACCACCAGCCAATGCTCAAGTCGCTGAAGTTTGTCACCGTGTATTTGCAGTTACTTTTAGAGGATGTCTCCGTGCAGACGTGTCCTCTGCTCATTTGGTTGTCACTAGCGATGTGTTTGAGACGAGGGATTGAAAGATGCTGAGTGTGGGCGAGGGAAGAACGCTGCTAGCAGGATAGTGTGACTGCGTTAGCTTAGTGATTTTGATGAAGGAAATAAGACCCCCTCCCATTAACCTGGAGTCAGATTGGTTGTGAAGCGATGAGTCGGGTGGAGAGTGTGACCCATAATTCAGAGATTTAATGTAATGTGAATGTGGGCTGCTTTTTGAGGAAGTGTGTGTGTGTGTGTGTAACTGTTCATGAGTGTACTTGTTTGTGTGTGTAGGTGTTGGAGGGGTCTTGGCTAAAACATTTCAAGATGGCCCATTAGCTGGCGCGGGCCCGTCCCCTCCCGACACTAGGATTCCTCTGTGCTGACCCCCTCTCCTCCAACCCCTCCACCTCTCATCCCCTCTGTCCCAGAGGCCCCCAGCCTCATCCTGCCAAGTGTATGGTTCCAAAGTAACGATGAAGCTGCCTGCGTGTGAAAATATTGAATTGCAAAAACATCCCTGGGTGAGAGGGTGTGTGAATAGAGCTTTCAGCGCCGAGCCCGACCCAGGCCCTGTGCTACTGACTGACGGACAACAAATGGCATTTTGTGTCCAGAGAGGGGTAAGAGAAAAGAAAGGAAGAGGAGAGAGAGACAGAAAAAAGAGGGGAGGAGGGGGATCTTGAGGATTTTCAGGCCTCTTCGGTCTGAGGCCCTAAATGTAGGTCTGAAATGCCTTATCACATGACCCGTCTGACCTTTGGCCCCCACTCAGGCAAGGCTGTCAGGCTGCTCTCCAACTGGGGGCACAAAGCCTCACAGCCTCAAAGGCCACCATTCACCCTCCTGTGCAGGCATCCTCCAAAGGTAATAGGTAAAAGTAATGTCAGTGACCTCCACTTTCCCTCTCTCTATACAGGAGGGCAAAACTCTTTAGATTCCCTGATAATGTCAAAGGTAGACGGTGGCCCTTATCTGCCACTACTGCTTAGCCCCCACCAGATGAGGTGTAAAGACTTTTTGTACTTAAGCTGTTATTTTAACAGGTATTTCATGTTTTCAAGCCTCAAAGTTTTATGTGAATTCACATGGAAGATGTCAAACAACAACATGATATAGTTTTCAGTTACTTTTTAGTGGGAATGAAGTTTAAGTAAGAGTGTGTGTGTGTGTGTGTGTGTGTGTGTGTGTGTGTGTGTGTGTGTGTGTGTGTGTGTGTGTGTCTGTCTGTTGCATGCGTGCGTGTTCGCGTGGACATCATAAATATCCGATGTCTCAGAGGACCGACAGGGTCACAGTCTGACCATAACCTCCTGTCTTGCTCTCCAACCCACACACTGGCATCTCTCTCTCCCTCTTCATCGCTCTCCTGACCAGTCCTAGGATTCTTTCTTCTCTTCTTTTTTCCTCCTTCTCCCCTCCTTCTCTGGAACACTGGAGTTTCTCTCTCTCCGGTCTCCTTTGAAAAGATGCGGCGTCTTTGTCCAGCCTGATAAAGGATGCCATAGTTCCCCTTTTCCCCTTCTTTGTAGCCTGGGGCTGGCGGCTCCTGTAGAAGTGCAAATGGTATCCTCTCGGAGGGGCTATCCCTGCGGGCCCTGGAGGGCCCACTCTCTCCTCCAGGCTTGGCTAATTACCACCCTGCTCCCCCTCCTCACAGCCCCCACCAGCTCCCTGGTCCCTGGAACCATGAACGGCACATTCCCACAACCAGCACCTGGCCTTCTTTTCTCCTGGCCTTCTTTGATGGCTGACACCCCAGCCTACCCCTCCCTCCTTCCTCATCCTCTTCTTCTCTCCGCCCCACTACCTCATCTCTCTCTCTCTCTCTCTGTATTCCTCCAACTTCTCCCTCTTTCACTTCTCTCTCTCGCTGACTCTCATTAATAGAGGTTTTAAATTGCTTTCTGACCCTGACAAACTGCTCTCGCTGAAAACGGAGATGTTGAAGAGGGAGGGCAGCGGATGTGAGCAAGGGACCGAAGACATGAGGGGAGCTGTTGAATGTTGGTATAACTAGAATATACAGTGTGTGTCTGAAGCCCATTATAGGTTTTGCTAGATTAGCCCCCGCTAAGTTTACCTTAAAATCCCACGTCGTTCACACACAAGTTCCTCCTCAGGACACTAAACATTACTCTGAGGGAAAAAAAGACATCCAGTTTTGTAATTTTTGTTCTTTTAAATTTTATTACAGCAGACAAAAGGGAATTTCTCGCATCTTAAAACAGTAACGGTTATATATATATATATATATATATATATATAAAACCTCCATTCCAGCACTTATGCTTAAAAAGGTTGGAGTGGTTTAGCTCCAGTTTAAACAGTTCAAACATGATAGTTCTGACCAGCCCTTTATTAAGTTGATTTTACTGTAACTGCAACAATGATACACAAACATGTACACACAGACAGAGAAACACAAATATCTAATTAGGTGCATATTTGCGTCCCGCTGCCTGGAGGGCTAATCAATAACCTGCCCCAGCGGATTTGACCAATTCATAGCTGGCCTTTGTGCAGCCCGGTGATCCCAGCGAGGGCATTTGGACAGCTTTCTGCAGAAAACAAATAGCTCTATTACAGGCTCGCGTCTCTGTGACGCCCAGTGTCCCAAAGGCAAATGCTCGGCCAGTATTAATTGTATGTTCTCCACATCGGGAAGGTTCTCAGCATGAAGGAGCCCATGAAGAAGACAGTTGGGCAAATAGGCAAGAGCTGCACCAACAACTCTGTCGGACTAATCAACCTGCCGCCAGTTTGAGGAGAGGTGCAATCCTCAGGGGACTTATAAAAGCAAGCAACACCAAAATAACATGTCTTGCTTGAGATAAATATCAAACTTCTGTTCTCTCGCTTTTTTAAGTTGCAAATTCATGTGTAACAGCTACCATATAAAAAGCAACCATAAAGAAAGCAAAGCAAAGTAACCTTTATTTATAGCACCTTACACAGACATAAGAAGGAGCCAGTTAAAGCCAGAATTATAACATGAAAACACTATAGACATATCTACCCCATTTCCTGTCAAACAGCAAGGTTTTTAACTGCCAAATATGCATAAAGTTACCTACATTATGCATTTCATACTCCTTCCAAATATGACAATTATACTGTTTGTTCATATTTAAATGGAATTCAGACTGTCTTTATTTATTGAATAGTTGATTTAAAAAGGTTAATCATAGTGGCCAGAGGTAAATTTTGTACTGTTTATAAGTCTTTTCAGTAAAACTGATACACATTTGCACAATACTCATGGCGTAGTAAAGGGGCAAGTCCTGACTTCAACAATGCAGTCAGAAGCAGTAGTTGGTACCTTTGCTGCACACACCTAAACCAGTAACACTGGTGCAGCAGAGGATGTTCTCTAATACTGGGATTAGTTTAGTGAGAGGAAAGACCACATGAAAACTTCCAGGATTTGGACTCACACAAACAATACAAAGGAAAACCTGACAAATGACATGACTTGTTTTTGAATAATGGATATTAGGACTCCAACACTACATGAGATAAGTGTCCAACTGACAGCTATAATGGCTATTCCTGTTCATTTTCTATGCCGCAAATGATTTAATTCTTCTGTCCCACCTGTCACACAGTCCGGAGACATCCAGAGTGTCTCAGTGTTTGGTGCCGTTTCCCTGCTGCAGCTGCGCGTCCCTGTACACTTCACACGTCATCACCCATAGCACTCGGAGGGCGTTAGAAACTGGCCGCATCTATGTGTCTGTGTTTGTCTAGGCATTCAAGTGGTATTCTATCACTTAGAGATTATTTTGTCATATTAAATGTATGCCAGGAGTTTAATAGAGAATGTGTAAGAATTAGAATAGAATAAAATGCCTTTATTGTCATTGTGTGGTCTGATACAATGAAAATGGGGTGCAACTCCAATAGAAATATAGATAAATAAGTTAAAAAAAATGATGTACAAGTAAAAAGAAATACTATACAAGGTGAAGAAAATACTGTACAACAAGAAATGTAGACAAATAATTTAAGTTTAAATTGGACAGTGCAGATTCAGTTTTTAGGTTTGGTACTCTTTGGAGATTTTTGTCACCTGCAGGGCTGTGTTGCTGCACATTGAGGAAAGTAAAATGAACTTGCCATGGAAAAAGAGTGAATATTCCACCATCATCTGTGGCTGCTCTAGGTCACCTATCACTAAGACCCGCCCCCTTCTGCTGCTTGCTCAGATAAACAGTTGGCGTAGACACCCAAGAACAGTGGAAGCTGCCAGTGTCAGAATGCTAACTAGGGGTGCACCATGATCTTGTAGCATCATCAGTATCGGCAGATAGTGGTCATGTTTAAATATATCATTATTAATATCATATGAACTTGTTTTTATTCAGATAATATCAGCTAACAGTCAGGTCAGTCGTGGAGTTATCAGCATATAAAAACAACAACAACAACAAACAAACGATATCTTGCATCAGACAGCCGAGTGGACTGTGTGGCTTACCGTGCACTTTAATGCATCCAGGTGTGGTTTGGGATCAAACAAGCCCATTAGCTTGCCTCTCAGGATAGCGCTCAACTTTTCAATGTTTAAAGCAACATAAAACAAGACTCATGTCAAGATTACTAAAGCTTGCCGAAGGCACTCGGAGCTCAGGCTGTCCCAGTGCGTTGTGTAGCTGCTCATTCTGTGATTGGCTTGTACGCATTTATGGGCGGGTTTCAGCTGCAGGACAGTTGATTACATTGACTGCAGCGACCATTGACAGCTGTGGAGCGTTTCAAGCGTTACACACTAGTTGCATTTTGAGAGATTGCGTCAGTGTCAAAAATCCCAAGTCAGTGTCTTGTTAAATTCGTCATTTTACCAAAGAACATGAAAGTATTAGTTTAGAAACTCTTTAACGAGGCATGTTTCTGTGCGTTTTTAAATTCTTAGAAGTTCATTTTGGTCAGAATTTGCCTTCTTTTTTCCCCCTAAGCCTTAGACATTTCTATAGTTTGTTTTTAAAGGAGAGGCTTCCCAAGTCTCATGTCTCTGTCGCTCTCCACCTCTCTCCTCATCAAGTCTAGCCACATCCTCTCTTTCGAGTACAGAAAAGGAAAGAGGAAGATCCGGTTTCTGAATTGTGTTTTATGAGAGGTTGAAAACGGCCACTTCTGTGGTTTTCGTCTGTCCGCGCTGACCGTTCTGCTCAAGGTTCCTGAGGTGGTTGAGACATGTCAATAAAGCTGTGTTAATTGGGAAGATGGTATTCCAAGTAAACGTCTGCACTCGGTCAAACGGGAGGAGGGGAGGGGGCCTCGATGCTACTGCTATTTTTCTTTGTTTTTGGTTATTTTGGTGCCCTGCTGGCTTTGTTAATGTGTTCCTCTTTATTTCTCTGAATGCAACAAAACTCTTACTTGGATGAAGCGCGCACGCTCGCACACACACACACACACACACACACACACACACACACACACACACATGCTGACAGAGGCATCTTGTTTTTCAACAGCCCTGAAGAGCAGTAAGTGTTTAAGAATGACAAAGCAAACAAAAGAGGCAGGTGGGTGAGGCTGGTGCTGGCCTCAGCCCTGATTTAAAACTATTTTTTTAGACTTGAATGTCCTTTTTCATTTCATAGCGTTGACTTATTAAGTAGAAGTTAACAGTAACCCACAGTATTGTGTTATTTTTTAGGCCTCTGATATTGCTTGATTTTATGTTGCTTTACATTTTTTCTCTTTTATATTTCCAAAAAATGCTAATCTTTTAACCAAGGCTAATCTAGATTTTCAATATTTTGTTTTAGAAATGTGTATTATGAAGCTAGAATGGAAAAAAACCCTCCTTTCTGCGTTTCTCTCGTTCTGATTAGAACTTGGTGTGAGGTGTGAGGTTTAACATCCTTTCTCTTGACATTTCACTATTTATCTGTCTCACATAGTCTCTGGGCAGGACCCGTGGATGAGAAGGGCACATTTCTGTTTTTAGAAAACAGCAGGGAACTTTGATTCCAAGTTCTTCTCCAGCAGAAAGGCAAGGGTCCGACCTAGCACATCTGAGAGTACTTTGGTGAAATAACAGCAAATGTTTGTCTTGTATTGTATGGCACACTGCTAGAGGAGTGCTAAAGCCCCTTCTTCCAGCGCCTAAAGCACCTCTTAATAAAATAGTCAAGAATAACTCCTCTGCCTTAATCTTCCCCTCAGATTACTGCACTCGGGGCGGGAAATTAGCAGCAGGCCCACACGCTTCCCTTTTTTGCTGCTCTACTTCTTCACAGTAATATCTTTATTTCCATTTTGTTTTTGTCTTCTCTGTGCATCCTTCCTTTGTGGCTTAATTTTGGTATCCCTCTCTTTTCTGTTCATCTGTGTGGTAGGCGGGATGAACTCACCCTGGCGAGGGGGGGGGGGGCATTTTATTAGATCAGTATTAGAAGCAACATGTGGCTAATGGGTGGCAGAATTTTCCACGGTCTGGACCTCATCAGTGCAGAAGAAGGCGCCTAAACAACTAAACATGGCCGCTGACAATTGATACGAGGCCTTTTAAGTGGATCTGCTTGGTTGGAGAAGGGGTGGGGGGTAGTGTGTGTGTTCATGTGCACGTGTGCACACATTCACATTTGCTTGTTAATTGGGATGCTAACTGACGCGCACACACTCACAAACCAGCACAGTATCCTTCGGGGAGTTCTGGGCATTAACGTGTGTGCGTGTATGTGTGCATGTGTGTGGGTGTGTGTTGGTGTCTCCTATGTCCAGGAGTGTAACACACACCTTGAGTACGGTAGCGGCGGCAGCTTTGAGCGCAATTCATCCCGTCGTCTTATCCTCGTAACCAGAACTCTCCTTTACTGCTTCCTGTCCACTTGGCCCACCTTCCCCCTTTGCCCGCTTGCCATCTGGATCTGCCAAGGGACACACACACACACACACACACACCTACACCGTTAGTACAGGGGTCTTGGTGATCTAACCTGTGTCTTTCACTTCTAACTACACCTTTGAAACCTATATCACACAGAAGAGAAGTGATAAATGAACTCCACCATCCACGTTCTCAACTTTTCTCTCGCTTTTCTTTCGGTGCAGGCGTTAGAAATCAAAACTGTTTCTCTTTCCTCTCAAAGAACTTTATCCAATAATTACATTTCTATAGAGAGAGCAGACTTGAATCTTGTGTAAATTCCCCCCAAAATATTTTAATAGTTTGGGGAGAAAAAAAAGAAAAAAAAAAGTCTGGAATGTAATTCCGCGTGATAAATGATCCTCTTAACTCTCACTTTGATTCTGTTTACCAGGAATCTGAAGGCCAGTATAATCTGTTGAGTGTTATTTGTATTGTCACCCTGATGAGGTTCGGGTGGAGCAGCATCTACATTACATCTGCAATCATTAGTCTGAGATCAGGTCTGAACATGGAAAACTGAAAGATAATCCTACTTCATCATGCTGTTCTACAGAGATCTTGAATAGTTTGGTGTATTATTTTTTCAAAGGTAATACTATATCAGAAAGTATTAATCCACTCATAATCAGCACTTAATAGTATTACTAAATGTAATGTATAGTTAGTTTAGTCATACGATTACTTGCTTATAATATTAAGAGTTCTTGTTGGGATTTAAGTTAAAGAACACACACTGTGATCACTTCCTCATACTTTCATTGTCAATGTCAGATCACTCGCACGCACGCACACGCACACATGCACTCCCCCATCTGAGGTGTGCTCAGGTATAGCAGGTGACAATGCGGGGATATGGATGCGTTCCTGCAGCATGTCTGGCCCAAAAAAGTCAATCAGACCTGACAAAATTTTCAGTTTTGACAGAAAGATGCTGTAAAATATTTCTCTGTCTTTCTAGATGTGTTACGTTATTATACTTGAGAAAAGTAGTTTTAAATGATTTTCGAAGGTTATATCTTATCAGAAATGCTCAAATATGTTGCTATGGGAATTGCACATTTGCTGCAAGCACCTGATGCATGAAGGTAACGGTAGCTTCTTTGCTGAGATTCTTGATTTTTTTTTCCTGAAAAGGGTAGAATGGTTATAATCTCGTCATCCAGAAGTGGGAAAAAAATAGGATATGTTTTGATTTGGAAAAAAAAAGAACAATTTTTTTGTAATGAGTTCTGCTTTTGTCCTAATGGCATGAACCCTACTTATTTGAATTTGTCTGTTGAAAATTGACACATCTTGAAATATTTTAATCTTTATCTTACATGAAACCTCAAAAGTGCTCAGTGATGAAGGTCAGATACGTCTGGTGTAGACAGTAGAACATAAAGGGAAACTGATTTCGGGGGGTGGGTCGGGGATCTGCGTAGTCGAAGGGAATGCATACATGACAAAAATGAAATGAATTGTTTTCACAGTTTGCTGTTGAATCAATAAAGGTGTAAGGAAATGAAGAGAGAAAAGACATCTTATTTATTTTCAGTGCTGCAGGTGCTTGCTCACAGCTTATTGGTTTTTTGGATGACTCTTTTACTCTAAAGAGGGCAATTTATGTTCCTCTCTCGTGGCTCTCCAGAGGCGAGGGCTGAAGTGGCTGGCTTATTTTAGCAGGGACTTGTGGTCATGGCTTGTGGTGACATATTAATTGAGCGGTTCCTCTGAAGAAAAGAAATGCCAGTGTCGCGATTGGTCCGAATGTATTTGTAGAGCTTTGAAAATTGGTTTTGTTTGGCTAGAAACCTCTTAGGTGTTTATTTACACATCAGATTGCAGTTTGCTCTCGCTTTCTCTCTCTGTTTGCGTGTCTTCCAGGGAGTGTTTAGATGCATGTATGTGAATGAACGTATTTTCTTAACGTGTGAAGAGTTTGTCTGTTTGCGAGATAGAAGGACTGTGAGGAGACGGGACAGAGGAGACAAGGTGAGCGAGACGGCTGACCTGCTGCCTCTTGAGTTTCCACCGTTGTCCTCGCTGACCTCTTCATCCATTATTGACCACATTCATTCACACCAGCCTCTCGAACTCATTACAGCTCTGACACGCACAGTCCCAGTGCCAATGACAATGACTTCCTGGTTTACATTGCACTTAAGATTAATTTCTACATAAATGAACATAAACTCGTTTAACAATTACCTTTTTGAGTTTTCTCTTTGCTACCATCTCTCTTTCCTCATAGGTTCACAGTCCCACGGGGGAAAAAAGAACACTAATGACGTATCTGGCAACAGCTGATTACATAGTCTTTGGCACAGGTTCCATCTTGAGTCACTCAATTGGACAGTAAGCAGACAAAGACGACACATTGGCCACTGCCAGCAGCGACGTACTTAATTGTTTCAGTGTTTTAGTGTCCGGTATTACTCCAAAACTTTATATGTGGCTTTTTCAAGAGAGGAGCACATTGTTTTCACAACTTGTCTCCAGAGATTGATATAATATACCTCTGTGTTGTGTGTGTGTGTGTGTGTGTGTGTGTGTTCTCATAGTTATGAGCTCATCGTGGCAGAGGTTACGACTGTGTCGTACAAACTGTCATTGGGATAATTTACAGATTTGTATGTTGTTTCCGTAGCACTGCTGTAAGCTGGACACACACCCACAAACACACACGCACATACGCACACGCACACAGAGCACAGTAGAACATGGCAGCCAGTGTGTGAGTGAATGTATCGGCACCTATGCACACATAGTTACCAAGACAACAATTGTTTTAGCTGGCATTCCTGTGAAGAGGAACATTAAAATAACAACATGAGGCCTCAACAAATTAGCTCGTTGGAAAGCTGGCAAATGACACATTTGTTCTGGAGAGAATACATTGTTTTGGGAAAGACAAATCAGCATTTGCCTTCCACCTTTGTTTTCCATCTTCTGTTTCTGGAAATGTTTAGGGGCATCACGGGAGACATAAGAAGACAAAATTGTGTTGTGTTTTACAACATAAAATACATTGCGCCTTTGGTTTGACTATGTTGACCAAAGTCAATGTTAATCCACGATTTGGACACTCCAAAAACGACACTGTCCACCCAAGAATAACGATAGGGTCAGCTGTTGAAGCGAGGGCCTCGAAACGAGAGATATATATATATATATCAAGGGATTGAAGTCGTTTCGTGGCCATGGTAATTATGAGTCAAGAAAAGGAGAACATCTTTATTTTACTTTATTATATAGCGACAGCGTCCATGCAAGGAGATGGTCAAGGTCGATGGATGGCTCACAAACCATCCGACTAACATGGGAGATTGCTGTTGGTTTCCAACCGCAAGTTGACATATTTTGTGACCACACTGGTCCAGAAACCTTCGCCACATAGTTATTGTTGTAACATGATGATGAAGGATTTCTAACCTTTAATCTGCACTGTGGGAGAGCGTAAATAAGTTGTGAACACAACAACGATATGTCATGAGTATGTTTCATCTAGCAACCGGTAGATTATCTACCTATCTAGCTGTTACAACCCAACAATATTCTTTATTTTGGGTCGTGTTAATGTCCACCCATTGCATGCTTTGGCTCTGGTTGGTCTTCAACTGAGTCCTGAGGGAACTATCTGGTTCTTTAGCAGCCAAAGGCTCCACTATCTGTTTGCCACAGTGTACCGTTGCACAATGAGCTGAAACTCACGATAAACGGGTGATAATTCTCTGTAGCTGCATCACTGTTAATGGGCCCTCTGAAAGGTCATCTGATACTCTGTTACTCTGAAAAATAGTAATCAGTGTGTCTTAAAGGAAATGATGATTTGGAGCCAACCCGCATTGTTTCTCCAACTGCTCCAACAAAAAAACATGTCTTCTTTAACCCAGAAACAGGGACACCTTTCCTCAACCAAGTAAACTTTATTTGTGCACATAAAATAATTTCTTGTTACTGATGAGATTGTTTGACAATCTGCTGTTTTTTTATGGTAGAGGGCGCTATTGAGCACTGTGAAATAGAATTGCACAAAAACAAGCAAAGAATGAGCTCTGGAAGACAGAGTAATCAGATGTATGCAGCAGTTCTCCAGGGGGCCTGTGATGCGCCACCAGGCCGACTTTGGAGAACTTTGGTGGGGCAGAGGAGGCTGATAGATGGGCTGGTTGCCTTTAATACATATGTGTGTTTAATTCATTTTATGCTTGACCACCTCTAATTTTTGTCAGAAAGGGAAAGAAGAATCGATCATCAAATGATTAAAGAAAAAATGGATGAGCTTCTGATTTTTTTAAAGATGAAAATAGAGGTTTTGTTTTTTCTTTAGATTTATTTGGTTTTTTTTGCTGGCAGAAAAGGAGTTAAAATACTTAAATTACTTTTATTTTTCAACAATCATGGAAATTACTTGCTTCGGGGTAAAATCCTAAATGTGGAATTAATGAACCAAAGGCTTATTTAGTTGTGTTATGGGGTGCGCGCACAAAGGTCATGCCCTGCTCATCTATAGAGTCTCCAAACTTCAACAGGCAACTAAATTACTCCGATATATTAGCTGTCGTTTAATGAAGTGAGACTGATCTCTTTCTCTCTCTTGCTCTCTCTCTTCTCAACTGAAGTATCAATAATAAGATTTATCGGTCTTCCCCCGCAGCCTTGATTCAATTATCTCCATCTCTGTCTCTCTCTTCCTCTGTAACCCCCCCCACCCCACCCAATACACACACACATGCACACACACACACATTTGCCCTTCCACTGTGGATCCGTTTCCAATTGAAGGCAGGTCATGCTTTGTGTTTCTCTTTGTCATGACAGGGTTCCTTAACGAGTGGAGTCTCCCTTCCACCGCGGCTTAATCAGATCTGGAAAGGAGAGAGGGAGGGAGGTTGGGGTGGAGAGATGCAGTGGGGGGAGTGGGTGAAGGAACAAGGGAGGGGGATAACCAGGTAAAAGTGGGGTCACAAGTAGTTTACCTCCAGCTCTTCATTGTCTGCATTTCCCCTTTAGGAAAATTAGATTTGTGTGGTCCCTCCTCTGTGTCCTTTTCCTAACGTGTGTTTTGTGTCCAATATGAAACCTTTGAAGTTTGAAGGGTCCCGTGCCCTTCCACTCACACACACACCTCAGCCAACAGCCCCCCCCCCCAAAAACACCAATACCCCCATCTTATCTTGCTGCCCCTCCCCTCCACCTACTTCCAGACATTGCTCATTACCTGAGGCTGCATTGGAAGAAAAATTGGTGGCTAATCAAATTGACTCTGCAAGTTTTCTCCCATCAGAGGAAGTTCTGGTCATTGAGGGGTCACTGGTTAAATTTTAGGCTTCAGAAAAAAAGTCATGAAGTGGAAAAAAAAAAAAAAGATTCTCTGGAATAGTCTTAGCCAATAGTAGGCTCTGAGTTTGAACAGCTGCCAGGCAACATGTCATGATGGTAGAGAGAAAAGTGCTGAAGTACCAGCCAGAAAAGTTAGAATGACACACACACAAAGCAAAGTCAGATTTGAGGCCGTTTACTCTGCGTCGATCTCTGGAGTGTGAACATCTTGAGGTGAGCTTCGTTCTAACTCATGAGCTGTGAGTGAAGGCTGTCTTTTGGCCTGTAATATGCAAATAGTTGCATGCGTACACAACACACAGACGGACAGACAGACAGACGTGTGCACAAAGTGGCTCCTCCTCAAGAACAGGAAAAAAAAATCACGATTACATTTACAGACATGAGGGACGAGAGGCAGGCCAACGCAGCTGTTGAAGCGGCCAAAGGCAGCTCAACAGTTCTGCATTGGCCCAATGTGTATGTGGGGGGGGGGGGGGGGGGGCGGCCTTGATTTGAGGGTTGTTCACCATTGGCAGTGCTCTCAGATTCCCATGAGGAATAACGGGTATGTGATAGATACCAAGCATCTGTCCTAGTGCTGGATGGGAGTCGTACTGTTTTAAGATAATTAGAAGTGATGCATTTCTGTTCAGACTGCATACACGCTGTGGTACTGCGTCGGAACATCCAAATGTGCAGCTCTCTTATATGTTTTACACTCATTTTATCTGTTCAGCTGACTCTCGTATCCAGAGTGACGTCAGTGAACTCATCAGGATATGATGATCGGGTTCTCACAAAGGTCAAGAGTGACCTTTAAGACATGACCTCACCCTGATGCCATGTTTTAATACAGTAATGCTGAATGTATTAGCAGTCCCATTCCAGGATAACATTGTTTTTGCGATGCAGCCATCACGGAGCTGATCTACCATGGGTGTGTGTCACGTCCACAGCTATTGACATATTAATGATCTGTGTTGTGAAGTCAGAAACTGTTCTCTTCCACAGCTCAGTCGAGCTGGCCTGGAGAGCCTCAAAAAGAAATCCGCCGAGTAATATTTTTTACAGCTTATTTTTGAACTGACAAGTAACATCTCACAAATCACTGGTTTTGTCTATCTTAATTCTTTTTGGGGACAGGAAAGAGGAAAACATGATTAGTTTAACAATTTATTTGTCATAAAACAGGCTTTATAATAGATTCTTCTTGTTCCCTGCCGCGGTGATGATGACGTTTGGAACAGATTGTTTGACCTCTCCGCAGTTGGTCTGAACTCGCCTGCCCTCTCTGGAGAGGCATAGGAGTGTGTGTCGAGATAGACAGCATTACCATGTTTTTTGTGTGTGTGTGTGTGTGTGTGTGTGTGTGTGTGTGTGTTGGCAAACAGCAGCAGAAATACATGTCATCTTCAGTGAGCGTCCTCTGGCTTTGGCTTCATGTTGACCTCTCACCCAAATTAAACCTCTACAGTCCCATTCCTCTCTTCTCCTCCCTCAACCTCTCTCCGCTGCCCACTGCCAGGCACTTTTGTTTTCACATGGCTGACTTCTCAGGGAACACGCTCATACTTGTGGCTTTCGGGGTTGGCAGCAGAGTGTGCTGCGCTTGTCAAGTTTTTTCACTCCTACTTACCCCAGCACCCAAATTGAACTGTTCAGTCATTTCCTGTCATCCCCCACCCCCCCCCCCCCCCCCCCCCCCCAGCCCCCTTCAACCACCTCCCATTCCTGTATTTGCCAATAATGTCAAATTTCGTTGTTGATTCCTTTTGGGCAAAAATCATCATGTCTGCTGCACATTGTTTCTCTGGTGTAGTCGTCACTCATTCAAGAAAGAGGCCCTCCAAAAACACGATCATTGTAAACCTCCTGAATCCAGATAGGAGATTGACGGACAGCTCATGGTGACTCCCAGCACTTGTTGGCTCCTGACGAGTACATTTGTTTAAAGGACCTATGAAGCAAGAGCAAACATTTTGGTCTCTCTGAGTACCCGCAAAACTGTTAGCATGAGCGCATGGTTTGAAGGAGCCTTCCGCAAATAGGTTGGGCTCATCCAAAACGTCTCCCTGAATGTGAAAGGAGGGGGGAAAAAAGAGAGGGACCAAAAAAAAGGAGAGAGCACGATGGTTATCTGAAGTGAGGTCAGAAATGAAACATGTCATAGCAAATTAGAGCCATGTTGTCTGAATTACTCCGGCCTGCTTCTTAAAGAACAGTCTGCCCATGGAAAAAATAAATGGGCAGAGAGCGTGTATTGAGTAACAAAAGCGAGAGACAGGCGGAGGGAGAAATGGGGGGGCACGAGATGCAATTTACAGTGGGAGCAAAAGAGATACAGACATAGGAAGATAAGAAAAGTAAGAATAACAGTGCAAGTTAGCAGGAGAGAAAACAGAGAGAAGGAGAGAGAGAGAGAGAGCTTGACAGTTAAAAAAAAATGTTTTCTCTGGAACAAATAATATGACTCGGGCTGAGTCATGGGCCTGCCGAGGAATGATGATGATGAGGATGATGATGAGAAGAAACCTTGGACTCATTCCTGCTCTAAGCTAAGTTTGGGGCATCATTTACCAAACTACTGGAGAGGGGCCCCTGCGTATGTGCAATAATAACCACATTCTCCAAGCATCTTCAGCCACTGGGGCCTGTTTTTATAGCTGGGAACTGGGATGGGCCAGCACTCGTTAGGAGGACTATTTCAGAAGATGGGAAGGAAAAAAAAAAGTGGAGGGCTTGAGGGGAGAAGGATGACCAGAAGGGGTTGTGTAGAGGGACAGAAAGCCCGCAGGCTCACATTCGGGCCGCTCCAAGAGTGGCGTGTTGCCGTAGAGATCAGCCAACGGTCTTGCATTCTCTGGGAAAATGGCCTCCCGAGACTGAGATCCACGCAGGCTTCTCAGACAGGATTTCACAACTCTGACAGACACACTGAGAAAGCATTTTGCACAACGTCAGAAATTAAAGAACTGCAGGGGTGATTGAAAATCATGACGAATGAAGAGTAGGATTAATTATTTTCTTCTTACACAATGAAACCCTTCATGCCACTTCTCTTGTTGCAAATGGCGACAATGTGTGGCTGGTATTGTTTTCACCTCATCAGCCTAAATTGTTTGTGTGTGTGTGTGTGTGTGTGTGTGTGTGTGTTGTCATCTGCTGCAGCAGGGATGACAAAAGGGGCAGTTTTGAGTTGTGATCTCTGCAACAGCATCACACAATCCTCCAGGATGCAGCCCAGAATGTGATAATGACCATTGGGTCAGAAAGCCAACAGTTTGATAGTTCATCTAAACTTCTAATTTTCTTTAAAAAAAAAAAAACTGTCATGCATCTTATAATCACAATGATGTATGACATACTTTTCATATTCAACTCTTTTGTCCATGTTATCTTCTCGGGTTTACTAGAAGGGGGGCGGCGTGGCTCGGCAGTAGAGTGGCCGTCTACCAACTGAAGGGTCGGTGGTTCGATCCTCACTTTCCCCAGTGACCATGTTGAAGTATCATTGATCAAGATACTGAGCCCTCAATTGCTCCTGATGGCCCTGCGACGGACTGGCAACCCATCCAGGGTGAACCCTGCCTCTCACCCAATGTCAGCTGGAATAGGCTTCAGCCCCCCATGACGCTGATCCATTGAAGGTCATGGGGGGCTGAATGGATCAGCGTGATAGAAAATGGATGGATGGATGGATGGAAGGAAGGGTTTGCTAAGAAAAGAAACAGACTTCACACAAGTGTGTGTATTTGGAGACATGAATCTGAAGAGTTGTTTCAAGGTTAAGGGTTTAGGGAAGTAGAGTGTTATATTAAATCTCCAGGAAATCATTGTGTAGCTCCTTTCTCACACAAACTAATCTAAATCACCGTGAGTGTAAGAAGACAAATGTCCAAATCAGTCGAACTGGACATAAATTGGACTTAAACAGCTAACTCCTTTAATACAAAAATCTGTGTAATAGCTGATTGATCCCTTTGTCTCGAGAATTACCGACTAGCGTGAGACATTTTGATTGTGCAAGTGGCGCAGATCCAGAAGAATACAAGCACGCAAAGGTCACTGACACGAAGAGCTCAGTGAACGTTTTACATTTTGGATGTTCTGATGTTGAGGTCTGCGACTGAAATCATCAGATAAATTCAAAGAACAGCAAGAGACTCCCATCTTTTGTGACCAACCTACAAACCAGCTATGGGACCACCTCATATTGCTTTGCATCCCTCCTCACCTCCTGCACACTCAGGCTCCATCCCTCGCTTAAACTTGGACTCTGTCTGTTTTAATGCAACAGGCTGATTAACACATTCAAATATCCTGTCACTAAATGTTGCACTGCACAGATGACTTAGACTGCACTTACGTAAATGTCCTATTCTTACGGAAGCAAAAGTAGTAACACATCTGACAATCTGTTGTCTGACAGTTCAGAATGCATGCGATCCGCCTGTGTCACTGTGTGTATGTTTGGCTGGAAAGTGTTGGCCAGCGATATCTTGAATTCAGCGTATTATGTTGCCACAAAGACAGGTATTAATGCATGCGACACACACACACATGCACACACGAAAAAAGTAAAGAGTGCAAAACAAGCTGGGATAAGCTGAGCTGGTAATCTTCCCTTCAACAAAGGAATGCATTTACAAGACGCGTGTGTTTTTCTGTTTGTGCTTGTACATGTGTGTAAATGTGTGTGGCTGTGACTGTGTATTCGCACGGCCGCAGTGTAAGTATCTCATTTTGCGTTTGCCTTGTGTAGAGTCTACTGCGGTGCAAACCATGCCATCATAAACAGGGGGTTTGTCGGGGTGGGGGGGTGCAAGCGTCTTTGAATAGCAGCAGTGTGTGTTGGAAGACATCAGGCAGTGAATCCATCATATTACCACTGACAGACCCAGCGATGAGAAATAAATATTTACTCTAAGCTTCTCCAAATCACATCCAGATATTTCTCTCCGTGCTTTTTTGTCTCTTTGTCGCTTGTCCCCCCCTTTTTCTTTCCCCCTGTATCTCAGTCAATCGTTCACTCTTCTTCTTCTCCCCGATTCCTTCTTTCGCTCTTCCTTTGCTTTCCAACTTTACCTAAGCTTTGTTTCATTGACTCTCTTTCAATTTCTCCATCATGGTCCACCACAAAACACACAGCAGAGCAGGGCCCCATGTAGACGTGGAATACAGGTCATGTTTCCACTCACACACTCCCGCGCGCATACACACACAGACGGGGGTACAAACATATACACAACATGCCCACCGCACACTCACACACATACAAACACACACACAGGGTCAGCCGGAGATATCCATCTGGGGTTTGTCATGTCAGACATGGCCAATGTCTCTCTCTTCTGTAATTATGGCAGTATTTATTTTTTCAGATCGTCCCGCTGGGTTAGGAGCGTCCCGTGGTGTGGTTTGGATGTGGAAACATGCTCCGTTCAAGACATCCAGCTTAGCAGAAAAAAGGGTGCACAGTACATTGACTAAAAATTGGTAACCCATAATTCAGAGATTTAATGTAATGTGAGTGTGGGCTGTTTTTTGAGGAAGTGTGTGTGTATGTGTGTGTGTTTGTGCGCAGCTGTTAATGCAAGTACAGGATGAGAATGAGGCCGTAACTTTTCACAGCAGAGAAAACACTCAGGAGATTGACTCTTAGCTGACAGTGAGATTTGATATTATAACAGCTCGTTGCATTACACAACACTTACTGTATTATATTGTGTGTAGGATTTGTGCAAGGTGTGAATCCGAAGGATGAAAGTATCTCAGGTTACAGAGAGTTTAATTCAAATTCCAGCGGTGAATTTACACTCACAACTGGGAAAGGATAACATTGGTTAACAATTTCAAGAAGCCCTTTGCATTCTGCTTTTCACTTTTACCAAAGTCTTTAACACACATTCCTCCTAAAGGTGCAATTTGTCCATTAACCCATGAGCTGATCAACTGGAAATGAATCTAAAATAATTTTGGTAACTGCTGTCATTAATCATCAATCAAACATCACTGCATTAAATGTAGCTTTTAGAACTATTGGTTGTCTTTAAGAATTGTTATGAAAAGTATGTAAAACCTCCTTAGAAGAGGTAATTATTTTCAGTTCTAAAGAAAACGAATGTGGTGCCCGTTGTGCCCAGGCCATGGGTTGTGTGACAATGTCACACAAGTCATCAAAACTCTTCAGAATGTTTCATAAGATGAGAATGTTGAAATTGATTACTTGAGTGTTTTTGAGTCCTTTACATTGAAATTTGATTCGTGGAAAATAAGGTTGTTAACGGCTAAATTTCTCTTATTTTTTTTATATCGTCCATTCAACTTGTACTTTGTAATGTGAAATAAAAGCCAATCTAAAGTTTAGTCCCTAAGATCTTGATTTACACCTGGTGGCCAAATAATTTAAACTCTAACCTTTGGAACTTTTACATGTTTTTAATGTTCTTGTAGGCTATAATCTTTTGGCATTGCAATTCTTGTGACTGCCATTCTAGTGGGTTATAATAAAGGCAGTCAGGCAGCTTCTCAAGGTCTTCGTCCGTCGGTTGGTCTGAATATACACCAGTAGCGCTTGTATCTTAAAGCTGTGTCCAGTAAGGAGGTTTCAGAAATGTGTCATCAAATTGAGGCTTCTGAGTTGAATGAGTAAACTTCACTTGATGCTGTTGTAACGTTCAACAGGACCACAAGCAGCAGCCTCCATTATGACCATGTAGCTGTAAAAAGAAAACAGTACGGTTTGCCAGTAAACTGCGTGAAGCTGGACAACCTTTGGTTTGTTGGTCCACATATATAAGTGTGCTCGGAGCCTTCGTAGCCTCTAAAACACGAGATACACCTTCTTCCTGAGGGTTAGTCTTTATTCTCCAACAAAAAGAAAAAGCTATGCACTTGCAGGTCAGTGAATGATGGTGGCATTACTTATTGAGCCATCTTTTTTTTTTTTTTTTTGCAAGTGCTCGCCGTCTCATAGCAGCATGTAGTTCCACTCTCCACTGCAAAGTTGTTGTTGCTAATGCTGTAAGACGAGTGAAAACCATCTCTCTCCACTGTCTTGGTGAGTTTTTCTTGCCAAAAATCAACAAAAAGACCCATTGCTGCACCTGCTGCAACCATTCTACATGATGTTAATGTCCAGTATCTCCAGTACCTCCACCGTCAGCAGTATCAGTGGTGCCTTTGCTACTTTCTGTACCACTGAAAATCTGCACCTTCTCAAGACAAACCTAGTTCTAGGGATGACTGTCTGTACAGCTCATACTAACAACTCTCTTTCTATCTGTGTGTGTGTGTGTGTGTGTGTGTGTGTGTGTGTGTCCAGCTGAGTGGAATCACCCTCTCTCCCTGACACACTCAATGAACTTGGCACTCACCCTACCGTTTTCCACCACTCCCAGCCTTTCATTCACTTTTTCTTTTTTCTTTCTGTCTGTCTCCTCCATCTACAGTCTCTTCATCGTCTTACAAACCCTTCACCCTCTCACTGTCATTTTATCACTTTCCCTCCAAGCTCCCTTGTTACTCTCGTGAACAAAAACACAGATGAGTCCCCTTGAAAAAAACTAAACAAGATAAAGATAATGGCTCATGTCCAATCGGCCCGTGGTGCTAATCAGCAACTATCGTGGGAAAAGCGCAAGGGGACGGGGGCAGCAGTGCTGGTGGAGTTGGTGGTAGGAGGAAAACCAGGCCCATTGTCCTGTGGAGATTAAAGTCTACGAAAAGGCGGCATTGTCCACCGACGGGGATAAATCTTCCTCCTCCCGTCACTCAGGGCCTGAATTCAATTCTCCTCAACCCCTCCTAAAAGAGAGGCTTATCTTCCACTCAATAGCTTGTTGCGCTACAAGCCAGGCAGGAATGCACCGAGTTGTATCCCTGACACCCGCTCACTGAGTTAAAAAGGAATTAGGGGGGAAAAAGAGAGAGTGAGAGAAAGTGAGCGCCTGAATTGCGACCTCTATTTTGCCAGAGGATGTGCGCTGGGAGGCAGATTGAAGTGCTGATAGAAGCTGACAGAAGGAGAGGGGACGGGAGAGTGGGATTGATTGACTGCTGCCGAGGGATTGAGGCCAGCAGAGAAGAATAGTGGCCTGCTCAGTCTGCTCTCTCTGGTGCTGCGAGCAGCATGGTAAACTGCTGCCCCATTGGATGACAGACAGAGGAGCCACAGCGGAAGAAACTTCTTGGGAGCCCCTGGCATGCGGTCTGGATGCCACCAAATAAATTCAACCCCTTTTTTCCTTTTATTTCCTTTCCATCGCTCCCCATTGCTTCAGCAGCATCTCTCTAGCTCCAGTCCAGGGGGCATCACCAGTTGCTAAGACCCACTGCTTCACAACACACACCCTCTCCACACAGATCCAATTCAGCCCCCATGGTCCCATGAAAAAGGGATAGAGAAAGGGTGGTTGGCAAATAAAAAGAACTTGTGCGGACTTGGGCCCATAGACTGTTCTGCTCTGTTTAGCCCAGGGAGAAAAACAAGCCTTGAGTTCCCATTTTTCACCCTTTTCTCTCATTCTCTTTCACTCTGCTGCCATTGGTGCTATCTCCAGGAAGAGAGACAGAAAGAGAGAAGGGGAAAAGCGAGATAAATTGATGGTGAGAGATATCGATATAACATTTTCTGAATGCCCCTTCACTCTAAAACTCCTCTTTTTAGAATAACCGAAAACAAGATTTTTTTCACCCTCCTTTCCCCTTTTGGAACCCTCCTCCCTCTCCATACACTCCTCTCTTTGCTCTTTGTGAAAAAAAAAACAAAACAAAACAGGATTTTTCCGCTTTGCCACCAATTTCCCCATTTGTTGTTTATGCCCACTCTTTCCCTGCTTTCACAATGCGCCCCTCCTACGCTTCAGCACCCATTTACTGTGACTTGGCTCTACTTAATGATGGAGCTTACACCTGCTTACAGGATTAAATTAATTAGTGTGAAACACGGAGAACGGTGGAAGGGAGGGGTGGCAGGGATGGCAAAGGGAGGACAACAACAGGGGGTCAGGAGGAAAGTACAGCAGGAAGAGGGCACAATAAAGATCGGGCTGCTCAGTAGCTGGTATTGGGCCGGTTTCTGGGGGTGATGAGCGGGTGTGGGAGGGGGTGATGGCTTGTTTTCAGTAGAGGAAACGGGGTTGGCCAAAGGGACTGGAGACTTAGGCGGTTGTTTGATGTGTTTGTGGGACCAATAGTCTCCTAAACAGTGTTTGGGTGTGCAGGGTCAGAGGTGATAGCTACTGTGGGGACACATCTTACAGACAACAACTCTGCTGGTTGCTCCTGTTTCAGAAGTTGGTTTTTTTTCTGTCTTCTGTTCATACACACCCCCAGAAACCAGGGCAGATCTGGTGTATGGCCAATCAAGCTTCATAAAACACGTCAGTCTTGCACATAAAAACAAAACAAATATCAAACAACATTTAAGGCAGGTGCTGGACCTGACAATGGTAAAGACATCTAAAAACAAGTAAAGTCTGCATACTCTAACTCCTTTCCGTGCGGTTTATTCGTTCTTCCTTCATGGATTGTGCACAGAAACGCTTCATTCATCGAGAGTAAAGTTTCGCACATAGACATTTGAAGATGTCGCTTGTAAGGCATCACACTAATTTTGAAGCCTGGAGCCTTCTCCGGATCCCGGGTGCTGCTGGAGGAGGCTACAGACCTGAAGAAGCTAAGCTGCCACCCGTAGCTCCACCTGCTTACGTCCCCGTCTGTCCATCAGTCTCTTCCCTTTATCGCTCTCTTTATCTCTGTCCCACTCTTTCCTTCTGCATATCTGTCTTCGTCTTTGTCTCTGCTCCGCTCTCCTGCTCTCTTTCCCCCCAACCGGTCAAAGCAGAAGGCCGTCCCCACTGAGCCTGGATCTGCTCGACGTTCCTGCCTGTTAAAAGGAAGGTTTTCGTCGCCGCTGTTGCAGGATGTGCTTGCTGATGGAGAATTGTTGGGTGTAAATTCATTGAAGGAGTGTGGTACTAGACCTGCTCTACCTGTAAAGTGTCATGAGATAACTTTTGTTGTGATTTGGTGCTGTACAAATAAATTGACTTGACTTGACTTGAGTTCGGTTCAGGTCATTTCCACATTGACCTCTCAAAGTCGCCCCTGTTGACCATTTCTAAGAACACAGGTTCAAGTAAATTCCACTCTGGCTTCACTTTGTCCAAGAAGCTCTGTCCATTCAGCACACAGTATATGGTTTCTCATAATGTTTGCTGTTAGGTTTGAGAATAGCAGGGACCAGTATGTAACATTAGCTGTCTACTGAATATGACATGACCCCCTCCAAATACCCACCTACCCAGAGTTAATTGTTATGCATCTCTCCCAGATTGTGACCCAGCCCCTATCACGACTGGGGATTAACCTGTGTTGACTGACTTGGTTTGAATTGACAAAAGAAGAGTTGAACATTAGTCAAATAATCCAGGTCCGACCCTGCTCATCGGATTGACATAGGTAACAAGAGGTGGTTAATAAGAACGACTAAATTCTGATTTAAAAAGAAATAACGTGTAAGGACCTTTGGCTTAATTTTTCCTCTTTTTTTCTTGTGGAACATTTGTTTTACTGCTGTAGGTACTCCCATGAAAAATACTCAAAAGGTTGTGTCAGGAGAAAGCATGGCTCCATATCACATGCAAATAAGAATCTAAAAAAATACGACTCAGCACGTTTAACTACAAAGGACTAAGCATTAGATGATGGTGCATCAAGCAGGCACCAGGATTTGCTCACATAATGGCTCCCATTTGGCTAAATCATCATACATCCACCAAATGTCATTTACTCAGCAGTCTGTTTCACTTATATGTTCTTTCTTTGGAAATGGTTTAAAAGCTCTCCAGGCCTCAGCTTTGCCCAGCCTCTTCTCCTTGGTCTGAGCTGTCCTCTGTCATCTGTCTCATTTCTCATGACCTCAGTCTTCTCTTCTATGTCCCTCTATCTCTGTCTCTCTCTCTCTCTCTCTCTCTCTCTCTCTCTCTCTCTCTCTCTCTCTCCAGCAGCTCGATGTGCTGCTAGACGGCTGTATCCCACATGATAAGCATTTACAGATGGGCCTCCTCTAGCTCTGTCCTGCAAGCACACTTGACCTGTTTCACTTCAGAAGTTTAAAAAGATGAGGTTAGCTCTCACACGCACACATACACACCCGTCTTTTCATCAATGCTCAGGACGTTATGTTGGAGACTTGCCTTAACCATAACCACTGCTTGCTTAACCCTAACTTTACACACAAAACAAGCCTTCACCCTTAATAAATGTAATAATTCCTATTTGGGAAACTTGCTTTCTTTTATCTGAAAACAAAGAGATTCTCCAATGGACAGATTCATGCGGAATACCTGGTGCGTGCAACTGGAGGTGTATATGTATTATTATGGGAATTGTGATCCTGCCTAGAACTATCAGTAGCCATATGTCTGGTCACTGTGCTTGGGTAAGACACGCACACGCGCGTACACACACACACACACACACACACACACAGGACTTAGTTGGTGACAGATGTGTTGTGGTACAGCCCATTGCGTGGCAGTGGTCACTTCAATCCTTTCCATATGACAGTGATTAGGCAGGACGCACATAATGCTTGTAGATCCCTGCTCTGACATCCAACACACACACACACACACACACACACACACACACACACACACACACACACACACACAGATCAAGACACAAAAAACACAAATACACACACCACACACTTCCGACCCCCACACACTCTGGCTTAGCACATTCCGTACCTGTATTAGCGAACAGCTAAACTAATTGCTTTCCACTATTAGCGCTCAACACAGGGCACTTTCTTTGTGATGTACTTCAGAGTAGTTGGGTTGCAGTTCAGTTGGACTGTTTGGTGAGTGTGTGAGTGTTTGGTGGCTGAGTGCGCTGATATGATACTCATTCAAGTATCAAATGCATTTTCAGTTTGAATTATGTAAATGTTAAATTGGATAAAAATATTGAGTGTATGATGATCAAATATTTGATTCTTAGAGGGTTGGGTGTTGTGCTGAGAGGTGGGGGTTCATGTGGTGATGTGTGTGTGGCCTCTTTGTGTTTGGGATTTGCCTGCATGCTTGTGAGTGTGTGGGTGTATTTGTGTGAGAGTGTGTACAGCTGTAACTCGCCAAATAGAACCTCATGGTGATAACACATTGACAAGATAGTGGCAGACAGTGCTGGTGAATTGTCACAACAGCAAACTCCATCAGCAGGTGAAAAGCTGCAAAGCTGAGATACGTTTTATAAACTGAACGCGCTGTTTTAAGGTGTTTGTGCAGATAGGACTTGAAGTATTGCCCATGTCATTTATAGTCAGGGTCATTGTGGAGCTTTCATCATAAAGCTCGACATCTGCTCCATTCTGTTGGACATGAAATGAAAATACACACAACCAATTTTAATATGTAGGAAGTATTTAGAGAACTTCTACACAAACAAGTCTCCTCATGAGAATTATCCATTATCCACTGTAGCTGCACCTGCAACCAGGTGTCTTTCATTGAAACGTATGCCCTCACATTTGCACTTTTGTCAATAGGTGAACAGTCTCTGTCCCTAAACCAGTTTATTTGATACCTTCACTGTCTTCTCTCTTAACTTTTTATTTTCCTGCATCAGTAGGATCTGAGAGTTCAAGCGGATCATTGTCCGCTCACTCCCGATCCCCTGCCGAATGCAATCGGCAGACACCGCTGGTAATTATTTTTACCGCTATACTTTCCCCCTCTCTAGGTCCTCCTTTTGCCTGCCCATCTCTTTTTCTAATTCACATTAGATTTCACATGTTTCTTTATCCTGATTACACCCTACTTATGTATCTACCTACCCTGTGTGGCTACTCACACTGCCACAATGAGTCACATTCTCAAAACTAACTTTCATTCAGCAGTCATATTGTAAAAGGGCAGTAGGAAGGTGTAGGAAAAGAATAAATAGGCATCTTCTTCTCCGGCCTCTCTTGACAGATGGAGACGTAAATCGTTGGACAAATCATGTTTAAGATCCAGCAGAGACTCTGAGTATTCAGCCAATATTTAATAAGACAAGAAATCAAGATTCCCGTTTGTGTCACTCTTGCATGATCCTACGCATCTTATAAAACAAAAAAGGTAAAGGTGGCGGCCTCCAGACCTGCCATTTGCCCCAGCATCATGGCAGGGGGCAAACAAGACAAAAGCCTCAGAGGGCCCAAAAGCATCAAAGCGATTATTGCACCCCCCCTCCAATTCTCCCTCTCACCCATCCTCTCTCCTCTTATCAGGCTAATTGAAGACAAGCTCTTTGAGATGGATGCACAATAGAGCCAACAGTAGAGTGGCATTTGAGACTCAACGGGTGCACCAGGGAACGGGAGATGCTGGTATTCTATAAGCAACCCCACCCACCTCCTCGTCTAAATCCCTTTTTCTGTCTTTCTTTTATCCCATGGCGTCTCATTCAGCTCCCTACTTGACATAGCTTGACCTCTGAACCCAGAGTTTATGAACTGAAGCAGCAGCTATTTATTTGGTGTTGTGTGGCCGTACCACTGTGCGCAGATTTGAAGCAAAGTTGGCTTTGTGTTTGTGTTGCTGTGTATGCGTGTGTGCGCGTGTGCGTGCGCTTGGATAAGCCGGTGGTCCACAGTGTTAATACCATCCCAAGGCCAGTGACAATTGGGGTTGGCTGAATTGTCATGTGTCAGAAAACCAATAAAGTTGGCACAAAGGTTTTATTCCAGATAGGGTTATTCTTCCACCAGGATTGGTAGATAAACCTGTTTGAATCCATATCTTCTTTTGAAAAGTTCACAAACAGGTCATAGCTTTCTATTTTTAGCAAATTGTAGATGAAGAAAACGCACACCTTCCTTTTTGAAAACTGGAACGTCACTTTGAGGAAATGCAAGCCTCCTCCCACTGAGTAAATATCGGTAATCTTTATAAAAAGACCAGTCGTCATCATTCATCGTTCAAAAGTGGGGTTGTCATGAGCTTCTCTGCAACTATTTATCATCTCCATCTCCAGTCTTATGTCTTCATTGCTAAACTTAGAACAACAAATCAAATTTAGCAACATATTGGAAACCAGCGATAATAATGTGTAATTTTGAAAAAACTTGGGAGTTTTTCTTTTTTGGTCATTTAGAATTTGAGTTGAACGACAATTGTCTTAAACTGTGTGAGCATAACCCAAACTTTTAAACAGATTAACAAGCCACGGCCTGTCTTTGTGCTACCTGCTTGTGTTTAAGTGTGCGTGTGTGTGTGAGGGAACAGGTCAGGTTTTGAAGTGGTTGTGTTGTTGTAGTCTCTTTGGAGGACATGCAGCTCCAAGCAAACACAGATCTCTGCTTAAACAAACAAGGGAGGACAGGAGAGCAAGACTAATGATGGGATTTACGCATCTTACATGCACATGTGTAGAGAGAGAAAGAGACACACACACACACACACACACACACACTCAGATGCACGTATACACACACACAAGAACTCCAGAGTAAAGACAAGAGGAATTTGTCCCCAGAAGAGGAGTGGTGATTTGCAGAAGATGAAGGAAAAATCCTCATTTTTTTCGTAGCACCTCTTTTAATTCTTATCTGGAATTTTTTAAGTCAAATATATTTGTAGGATCATTTTTAAATGTTTTTTTGCATTATCAATTCTGTGTTTTTGGCACTATGTGTTGGGTGTAGCCTTACGTACTGTATGTGTGTGCATGTGTGTGTGCATGTGCACGTGTGAGTGCCTTGACGGCGTTGTGCAGCAGAGTCCTTGACAGAATTGAATTAATCAGACCCCTCTGGCCCATTTGTCTCTATTTGGGGGGCTAATTGGAAAAGAAGCAGGTGTTAATAGAGAAGGGAGAGAGCCAAAGTAAGAGTGTGTGTATGAATGTGTGTTTCTTTTGTGTGTGTGTGCACATGCTTGTAATAGAAGTCTCAGAGCTAAGTTAACCAGACTTAATTAGGCTTGTTCAGGCTCCAGCCAACCTTACATCTTTCTCTCTCCTTATCTGAGGTGAGGCGATGCAGCGAGTGAGAGATGGAGGGACGTGGGGGAGGAATGGAGGACTGCAGTCACGCCTCTGGTGTTTTGGCTGGCTGCACTCTTGAAAAAAGACAGAATTCACATTCAAAGTAAAGCATGTGCACGCAGATGTCTGCAGCAAACCTCCACAACCACACAAAAGTGGAATCTGTGATGCCGCCTGCTGTTTAGAGTAGGCCCAGTGTGATAGACACTGCTAGTGTCTGGAATTGTTTGTTTGAGATGCTCAATTGCGAGTGTGTGGCAGGCCTGTGTCCTATCCTGCGGGTAGCTAGCAATAAAGTTTGAACCTGTTTGGAAGCTCAATCAAAGGCCCCACCAGCTCGTTAGCTCCCTGCATATTTAGCCATCTAAGTGATGTCAGCAAGTTTTAATGGGCGGCAGCTTTTCTCAATTACGCAGGAGGGAGGCAAGCAAACTGTACCCAGTGCTGTGTGTGTGTGTGTGTTTTTGTGTGTGTGTGTGTGTGTGTGTGTGTGTGTATGTGTGTGTGAAAGCGTGTATGTGTGTGTGTATGTTTGATGTGGTGTTTACTCAGTTGAAAGCTGTCTCCTGTGTGGTCTCGCCACAGAGTTATCCCCCTCCAGATCACACACATCCTCACCTGAGGCAGCGTGTGTGTGTGTGTGTTTGTGTGTGTGTGTGTGTGTGTGTGTGCGCGCACGTGTGTGTGTGTGTGTGTGTGTGTGTGCTCACGCGCATGTCCTCTTGGAGACAAAGTAGATTCAGCATCTTTATGAATTTTTGGTCCGTATGACTCTTCCCACTGATGTCTACTACACACGTGGGCACGGCTACAGAATCAAACACACATCGACATATACACAACTTCAAGACATAAACATACAAGAAAATCTTCCATAATATTTAGATATATCCCTACACACACATCCAAACATGCATACACACACACACACACACACACACACACACACACACACACACACACACACACACACACACACCCATGGATGTACAAAGCCACATTGTTCTGTTCCATGCAGCTTCATATATGCTCTTGCCTTCAGATTTGAATATACAGCAACTTCATCCATCAACTTTTAGCGTCAATCCCTCCATCAATTGGGCCATAATATACTTTCAATATTGACTGATATGTGTTAAAAACCCTGAATAATAAAGAGCTTCAAACCTGGTATTTAATACCTGAATAGTTGTGGATTTGCACTTATTAAGTTTGTGGTTAGAGGACATTTTTGGTATCTCACTTTAAAAAAGAATCTGCCAGCCATCTATTTGTTCATATATCTCATCAGTTCTTCTCAGCAAAATAATTCCAGTTGACGTTTATTGATTTACTGTTTCTGTCAAATATGTTTGTCAGCTATTGATCAAAGTTTGACAGACTGATGTAGAGAAAAGTGAAAGAGCAGTGTCATGGATAAGTATTTTACTTCATATTTTTTTATTTGAGAAAAGTTTTTGTCTGAAAGGTTCAAATGTGTGCTTGTGTGTGTCTATGTGTGTGTTGCCAGTGTGTTAATGTGGTAAAAATATGCCTCCATGTGAACATTCTGCCCTCCTGAACCTGGGATGCCCCCTGACAAACACACACTCACACACACACTAGTCAGAGGTGGGATGGCTTCAGGCGAGGAGGCAGGTCGGCAGCGATTAGAGGGGCTGTGTGTGTAATGGTTGCCATGTGCAGAGCCATCTCATCCACCATTACACACACACACACACACACAAACGGCGCCCACCTCGTGAATCCCTCCAAGATACCGTACACTTTTAAAAACATTAGCCTCTAATGCTTTAATGCCCTCGCGTCGACGTGGGGTTTGACTGGAGCTAAAATGGCAGACACAGAGGAATGCTGCCTTGTGTTTGCTCAGTGTATGAGGAAGGGCTCTGGCTTACTTTTGATTCAAAAATGATGAGGCTTTAGCCCAGCTGCATTCTCCTCAAAACATGTCATGGATCACAATAATACACTCTTCTTTTTTGATGGTCGGTGGTGTAAACTTGTTTGTCTTTACAATAAATTGCAGTCTCCAATGCAAAATGCAGACCGGTGTGGATATTAACATGAGAATGGCGAGCCAGTAATGACTAACCAATGGCGAGTGGCCTGCCTCTGGAGCGTGCCAGCTGATTGTTCCATGAAAAGCAGCAGCTGACCTTGGAGCTGAAACCCCAGTTGCCTTCAATACAACTATAAGTTTAGCACCTGGAAGCTCCTCCCCTCCTCTTCTGTACCTGTGGTTCTACCCCTTCGCGATTACAAAAAAAAAATCGTGGAAAGTACCAGGACCCTCCTCTCGTGTCTCCTCCCACCTCCACTGTGTGCACAGTCAGAACCTTTGGCCATTTGACACTGAACAGCTTCCTTGTCTGTGAGCTTGTTGAATGTAAACACAACCAGAGAGGGCGCAAAAACAAAAGTGTTATTGCAAGGGATTCATTGTGTCAACATCTTAGCCGGCGAGCTCCGTAAGGGAAAAGGCTGCACAGTCTAGACTATTTACTGACAAAGGGAGCGGCGTACTGGGGAGTTATTTAATGTACAGTTCACCTTTACATGCACCTTGTTAACTAATCAATAAAAGCAACATTTTTGTCACGGAAGGGTGCAGAGACTCTCGGGTTTCTTACAGTGATGTCGCTGTGCCACATGTATCACATTCATGGCGATGAAAAAACACATTGTTTCCCCCAAGAGTTTAGGAGGGCAGGAAATTGACGTAGAAGACAAGGTCTTAATGTTAGCCCCTGTGAATATTGGCATTGATGAGTTAAAGCTTTCCAGGTGTCACCGACTACAGCTGCTACATTTTCATTCAACATCACTACTCGCCGCTGTTTGTCAGAGAAGCATTCCTTGAAGCCTGAAAGGTGTTCTTGAGCTTGTTCCTGGAAGGCAGGGCTGCTAGATAAACATCTCTATGGAGGAAGACCCCACCCAACATACACCATGACACACACACACACACACACACACACACACACACACACAGCAGCGTGTAGGCGAAAACCACCAGCAGCAGCAGCACATGTTGTAGCTGTCACAGCAGCTAAACCGAGAGAAGTTATTGTATCTCAGATCTTGATTAGTGATTTGGGGGAAAGGGTGTTAATGAGAGTGTCAGAAGCTTGGCACTTGAGGGCAATTAGCAAAGTCAGACGGAGGTTAATAAAGACATAGAGAGCTGCTCTGCCAGTCAGTAAAAACAGGCTGATATCTCCTGTATCTTTAGCAGCTGAATATATCGGGTTTTTTTATAATTTGAAAGCAGTTATCTATCACAGAGGAAGTGTGTGTGTGTGTGTGTGTGTGGGGGGGGGGGGTCTGCAGGGGGGCTCCTCAGTCTCAGGGGAGGCTCAGTGAGTATGGCTATCTAAGGATGTCATGTACAGCAACTTACATGTGGGTTGTTCAGTAGTTTTGGTGGAATTTAACTTTTTTATTCTTTATCATGGTCAGAAAAGAATAAAGGACCCAGGGCGGAGGTTTTTATGTATTTGATGTCTGAAATATGTAAAGCAGCAATATTAGGCTGAATAGCTGACTGTGTGTGGAATCACATAGTATAGTAATGATCATATATAGGCTTCCAGAAATGAAGTATTTGTAAATAGAGGGTTGAAAACTCCTCAGTTATCACTCCTGCTAATGATTGCTAAGAACGATACTGAAGGTTGATGAGGCTAAAAGATGTTTAAAAGAAAGTGAAGTAACAGTAGATATTTGATGAATATTTTACATGTTGCAGTAAGTGCTAAATAAGAGTTTTGTTCTTTGCATTTAGCGATTACTTCTGACTCGATTAAGTTTACTCTCAGTGATGGATACATCAGCTTTCTTCAGTGTAACTTTCTATAGATTTAGAAATTGAACTTCTCACCTTTCCTCTGATCTTTCTTCAGTTTGCTTTAATCTATCAGCGTGAAACCTTTAAAGCAATCAATGTTTAGGGGGATCAACTTGATCAATGTAGAAGGTGCTCTCTCTCTCTCTCTCTCTCTCTCTCCCTCTCCCCCTCTCTCTCTGTCTCTCACCCGCTCCCTCTCTCTCTCCATCTATTGGCTCAGTTTCTCTCAGTCTGTCTCCTTCACACTTGACTTGTCCCCCGGGTGTAGCAGATTAATAATGCTAGTTCATTTACCATTCAGTGGAATGCAGAAGGAGACTTGTATAGAGGTCCTTAATGAACTGGGTGGCCGCTGTTGGCCTCAACACCAATTAACACAGCTTTTAATTATGGCTCTAATCAGAGCAGCTGATGGTAAGAGCCCTCGCTACCCTGAATACAAGCGCCCTGCTGAGACACGCAGATGCACACAAGCACACTGCTGAAATACAACAACAACAAAAAAAAACTCTTAATGAGAGGATATGTGTAACGAAAGAATCGCTCATTCCTCACATAGCTTCTTCTCATTTGTTTCAGACTCTCTTATTTGTTGACCTTAAACCAGTGTGACGCAGCTGAAGAGGGTTGAAAACATATCTGGCTCTGAAATAGCTCAAACACTTTATTTAGAAACTCCAAGGCAGTGAGTCCAGGGTACAAGCTGCCGCCATCCAAAAACATGAAGCAAGAGGAAGAGAATGTCTACCGCAGGCCTTTGCCAACTTCCCAAGCGGAGGGAAAATTGCGTATTTTTATTATGAGGAGAGGATGATGAGTGTTTGACTTAAGAGAAGAGTTAATTTCCTTTAATGGGGAAAGGCAGAAGAGACGTGCAACAAGAACAAGGATTATAGAGGTCAGTTTTTTTGCGTGATTCCCTGAAATTAAAGCGCCATTTTTGTCTTAGAGCCGAGTTTTGTCTGAATTCGGTTTCAGTGCTTCAACAGCTAGAATGGCTGCCAGCTTACAGTTCTGGACTCCAGCAACAGGAATAGAAGTTAAGCTCTTGAGAGTGTAAGTGCTGCTCTGGAATCAGCTTGACTTTTTCAATCAGACTCTCAGCAGGGCTGGGAAAGGTTTCTATATCAGCAACCCTCTCATCCCAGAATATGTCATTTTTGGCAAAGGCAAGAAAACAAGGAGCAGCAACAGCTTTCCCTCACATGTGTTTGATTTAACACAAATAGACATGTATTAAAACTAGAGGACATTTGTATCTGTGTGTGTATGACTTCATATTGTTTGGTGAAATTATGCCATTTAAGGTCTGAGATCAAAAGCTGCAGCAGAACGTTCTCTCCTCATTATTGAAATCTCCACTTCTTTTCTCTGCCTGTGTGTTTTTGCATATTTACCCTGAATTTTTTGCAAAGCTAACCTATTGTTTCCAATCAGCTGCCTTTGTTGAGCACTTTTCAGTGCACCGATACCAGAACGGGGCTCACACTAGCAACACACACACACACACACACACACACACACACACACACACACACACACACACACACACACACTCACATACACACATACACACACACACACACACAGGAAAAATCAGTTTAGAACATTATAAGAATGCTTTTTCTTGCTTTTTTCTTTCTCCCTCTGTCACAACACAGATTCTGATATGCACACAGACTTGCAATCTTGTGCACATACAGACAGCAAGATAGCATAGCAGACAGAATAGCATTAAGAATGACAAATAGAGGGGGGTAGATAGTTAAGTATAGCACAGAGAAAAGGATCGAACATAAACCCTGTTTTGGACAGCAAACTCCAGTACGTCTACAGCAAAGAGTCGGAAAACAACCGTCTCTCTCTCTGTTCTCAAAAGCAGGCCTTCTTCGTCACTTTCTGTCTCTCTCCTCCTTTTTGAGTCTCTTTGTTGCTCTCCTACTTGCTTGTACTTCCTGTAACCCTGGTAGCCTTTCTTCCTTTCACTCAGAGAATTTGTAGTTGCACTGCAGCGCCCAGGGTATTGTCTGTGCTCCTTTGTAGGCAGGAAAGGAGACGAAGCTGACTTCTGCTCTTTTATTTTTAGTTTATATGTATATTGTTTTGAAATCATGTAATCCAATTTTCTTCACGTTTTGTGTATTACTACTTTTTAAACATGACAATCTGCCCTTTGATTCTTGTCCTTCTTAAAACTAACATATACAACATGTATCGCAAAAATGCTAAATATACAAGACAACTCACTACGTAGCAGTAGAAACAGAGTTCTCAGCCTGCCCATTTAAGGATCTGCCAGAGAGAAGAGCACCATTCTCATAGGCAGGTCTCGTACGCTGCAGTATCATATATGATGTTGCTTGTTCTGGTTGTTTGGGAGCTTCTTCATATTTGCTGAGTTTCAATGCAACTTGAATTAGTTGGTTTCAAAGTGGTGCTGATCTTTTCATATCATCACCTGCTGTGCTTCATTATATCAGCTGTAGGGCCCTGATGCACATGCATACCGACCCCCCCCCCCCCCCCCCCACACACACACACACACACACCTAACCTAATTAAAGTGGCCTGGTTAAGCACCATGCGTCAGGGCCTAGCAGGGGTGGGTGTTAGGCATGTGGAGGAGGTGTGGGGGGAGGAGGGGCGCGGGCAGGGGGGCACACAAATCTCGACTTAAACGCAAAGAGATTAGACAACTTTTGCAAGATATTAGCTGTTAAAAAATGAGAAAAATGTCCCTAAGCCTCTTGTACAAGTGCTGAACCTGGTCAGACAAGGCCGGCTTTTGTTTCACAGACACAGGCATGGAGCTCTGTGTGATTAGTCTGTGTGTGTGTGTGTGTGTGTGTGTGTGTGTGTGTGTGTGTGTGTGTGATGGCGGGGAGTCATCAGGCCCATGGTGTTGTAGGATGATGGGACAAGGCTAATCCAGGCCTGTGTGTGTGTGTTTGCGTGTGTGTGTGTGTGTGTTTGTGCATGCGTGCGCGCGCTCACGCGCATTGGCTGTACAGCAATCAGAGCAGTTGTTTGTAGTCAGAACAATGCAGTGTCATTAAAGAAGAAATAATATACACATTCTTACACTGATGGGGGACGCGGCCATGTAACACAGGAGCAATAGAGGACTCTTACAGGTTGGGGATCACACACCTAACTTTCCTATTACTAGACAGGAATATGAGTGGACAGGACGAACATCCATGTTACTGTTCTTTGTGGGTGTTGAGCCTGGAACCAATGACTGTACCTTTGTTGCTCTGCCAAAGCTTTAAAACCACCAGGTTTTGTATTGAACATAATACAAAAGGTCCTGCAGTATATGAAAATGTTCAGTTTTATTGAATATGTTTGACAGAGGAGGTCATTTTGAAAGCTGTAGCTTCTTTACTGTTGTTTAACTTTACTTTTTTTTTAGTGATAGCTGTATCTAGTACTCTCTCTATCCCATTTATATGAATTAAGGTGATGAAATATTAAGTTACAGTTCCCACCGTTAGTCAGTATGACTTGCATGGATCATTGTTGATCATCGAAACAACCAGGTAAATCAGCACGTGCACATGCATCCATACAGCTAAGCTTGATGCACCCATGCGTATAATTGTGTGTTTGTGCAGAGCAGCAATGTGTTGCTCTTGTAAATTTACGTAGATTTAAAAAAAAAAATGAGTAAGAAAGAGGGAGAGAAAAAAAAGGTTATTTAATGAAGTCCTCGCTGTGTGATAAGGAGTCCCTGGTGTGTGACATGGCCTGGCCTCTGTCATCACAGAACTCCTGTTGTAGCTGAGAAATATCCACCACTCCCTCACCCACACCTCCTTCCCCTCATCACCCGTAGGGAAGGAGAGAGAGAAAGAGAGAGACAGAGGTGGGGGGACAGTCAGACAGACAGAAAGAGAGAGTCCAGACAAGAGGCCATGTGAGCGTGTGTCATATGGAACAGATTTAGTGCTAATGACCCACCGCTTTGTGCCCACCCTCTGCCACCCACTCCTCAAACTCTGAATCCACATTAATTTGTGGCCCGTGTCATCCTTCCACTGATCTGTTCCAGACAAGTTCTTGGGTTTGTATGGTTGTAAATTTTAACGTTTACTGCAACTGAGTGTCAGCTATCAGTGATCAGCCTCCAGTATCGGTCGGTCGCTATTTCAATGTGCGCTTTCCACTCATGGACTTGTCTCTGACTCGTGACTTGATACGGAAACATCTCAAAGGATTTAAGGCTCACCCCAAAGATTCTTGAAAACAACTTACTGACATCAGAAGAAGCAAGTGTGTGCAGAAGTGGCGGCGAGAGAAGATGAGTGAAGAAAATTAGCGTTGGGTCAGTTGCAGGGGTGTCTGACAGAGGGTGGGTTTCACCTGAAGGTGCGACTCAGTGCAGCTTTCACATGACACAAGTAATCTTATGCCTCTTAAAGACTAAGGAGCCACATTTCCAACATTTTCTCTGATTACTTTTGTCCACAAATACTTTTTTGCGACTGCTCTAGACACACTGTCCAAATTTCCAGCGGTTGCTGCAGTGTCCGTTACTGTAGGACTTGACCTCAACATCGACCTTCACCCAGGCCATCAGCCCCCTGCACTTCCCCTATCTGTGTCACATTGACACTGGCATTCTTTCACGTTAGCGCATCGCAGCGCCACAGATAGGCCTGCCAGACACCCCCTGTGCTCCACAAGTATCTCTGTCTCACACACACACACACACACACTCACATGCAGTTAATTGGTAACTAAGGTTTATGGGTAGCCGGGAACTCATAGTTCGACCACGTTGTTGTGAGAAGTCGCACAAGATAATATGTCGGCTTTTGGTGAGTTATGATGACATGTGTGACTGTTTGAGAAGCGTGTTTGAAGTGTGGCGCTGTGCGTGAGATTAGGATTCCTTTTTAGATTTGACGTTGTGTTGTGATGGTGGCGTTTGCATCTCTCGCCGATGTTTGCCGAGAGTGACAACCATCCCTACGTGTATGCGGACACATTTGAGCAAAACTTTGTTTCTGTGTTAGTGTGAATGCCCTGCAAATGCTAACATTTACCAACTGCCACACGTATAAACACATTTATCTTCTTTTTTCTTTCACGCCGCTGAAGCAAATCCACATTTATTGCTCAGCAATTCAACATTTTGTCCCTTTTGAGTCTTCAATCAATATCAATAAAGTGCTCTAGTTATCTATTTTACCTTCTTTCAACAACGAGGAGATCAATACTCATCTGTCATGGCTTTACGTGCTGAATGTTATCGCCAGTGCCGGAGATTAGCCCGCGTAGCATCTTATCCTGACATTTTCTGTTATCCTGAGATATGTAGGTTAGAAGGAGAGGTCTATCTCTGGGCTTTCCAGGCTACGCTTGCCCACTGGCCTCACCAAAGATTTAAATACTCTGGCTGCAGGTTTGTTTTCTATCTGGCACAATTCTTTTTTCATTTAAGAAAACTTAAATAGCAAAAACAATACATTTCCATCTCTTTTTTTTAAATTTAAAAAAAATATATATATATGAGAATGCCTTCATGATTTTTCTGTTTGACAGAAACAGCTCTGTTCATGTGTCACGTCCTGGGTTTTACTAAAGTGTTCTTTTGTCTGCTGGGAACAATCTTTGCATAGCCATCATCTCTCTCTCTTTCTCTCTCTTTATGTTGTTCTCTTTGTTTTCGCTGTCTCTCCCAGTTCCACAGGAATGTTTTACTGTTTTTTCCTGCATTTCATAATGTTCAGAACGCAGCTTTTCCTTCCTCCCCTCCGCGTCGGTTATATATGTGTCACTTTAGAGTGCAGGGTCATCCATATCCCCAACTGTCACAGCACCCAAACAAGTCCATCCTTCATTCCCTTCTCATCCTTCAACTCCTGACCACTCTCCTCAATCCGTCTGTCAGGCTCGGACTTGACCTCTCACCTCTACTGACCCGCCCATCTTGTTACCCCTCTAACCCTCAGTTGATTGCATCACTGACCAGCAATGGTTAATGTGGCTTTTTCTTCTTCTTCTTTTTTTTTCCCACCCTCAGGGCACATAGTTCGGAGAAAATGCTTCGAGGCCAACTTTCACTGTGAAAACTAAAAACTTTACACTCTTGTGAATTTTTAAAAAAAAGTAAAAAGTGGTAAATAAAGCGTGAATAACACCACTTGGTTCGGCTTGGATACATTTTATGTGAGCATCAGTGGCCATAGTTTTTGCTGATTGAGAATGTTGCATCAAACGCTGACAGAAGTCAATGTGGCACCAGAAATGAAAGTGAGAAAAGTGGAGTTTTGTCAGGAGGGAGTATATACACTTTTCTTTTTTTTTCAGCTTCCTCTAATCAATCCATCATTCAAGCAGGGCCATTTTCATTATTTTATCAGACATGTTGTCAATTAGAAGTTGCTATATTTGCTTTAAAAAAAAAGGGGAGAATTGTGTGAAACAGCAGGAAAACTATGCTAAATATCTACAGTTTGATGTCTTGTGGTTTTGGTGTTACTTTGTCTTCATCTTTAAAAGATTCTCTCACTTTCTGCTTCTCTTTCCTCTGCTGCTCCCCTCCTCTCTCCGTCCTTGTACCTTGATTCCTGCTTAATGCCCAGACTGATGAGCCCAATTTGAACTGGTTGGGCAGCCGGACCAGTTTGATTAATGGCTCGAGGTGAGGTAGCATCAGTGCTGCCTTGTCCTTGTTTCATCACACACACCCACACACCTACACACACACACACACACACACACACACACACACACACACACACACACACACACACACACAAAGCCACTCAATGCCAACAGTCCAGCTTTGTAATTGATGACAGAGTGCTAACCATTAGCAAACCAAATGTAGAGGAGACAACAGGCTCTGCTTCAAACACCTTTCTTTCTTTCTTTCTCTTTCTTTCTCTTTCTTTCTTTCTTTCTGTCTTTCTGTCTTTCTTTCTTTCTGTCTTTCTTTCTGTCTTTCTTTCTTTCTCTGTCTTTCCCTCCGCCTCTCTCTACTGTCCGTATGCCCCTCTCTCTTTCATTAGGCATTTGTCACATTGATATGAAGGGCCAGGGCAGCATTGTGACGTGCTCAGAAGGCAGTATAAATATTTGATTAGCCCTAATGGAAATCATCACAGCACGCTAATTGCGCCACACATTATCTGAGGTGTGGTATCAGCAGCGGACATCCCCTTTGATCCTCCCTCATCTCCCCCTCTCTTTCCTTCAGCACATCTCTGTCTCCCTCTCTCTCTGTCTGTCGCTTTTGTTTATGCAGTTTATTTTGGGTCTGATGTCATTATCTGCCCCCCCCCAACAACCCTCATTCTTCCTGCCTTCTCTCTCTCTCTCTCTGTCATTGCATACTCATGTCTCTGTGGGCACTGTCTCCTCTTTTTCACTCAGTGTATATATGTGTGTGTGTGTGTGTGTGTTTTTGTGTGTGCACTTTTTTGCCAATTTGTGCCACTATGAAACAGCAGCAGTGGCGAAATAGCTGAAAAGGCCACATATACACAGAAATAGACACACAAGCACACAAGGGAGCAGAGAACAATACACTGAAGGGAAACCACTTACACACTTGTTTTGTTGGTCTGCAGCTCAGGACTCCTGAAAGAGACATGAAATGAAACTATAAAACACATGGAAAATGAGAATTTATCTAGATATAATGAAATGGAACGAAAGTCCAGTTTGGAGTCACATACTTGATTGGGTGATTTCATACAAAATAGGAATTTTTGATATTTACTGTATAAATCACGTTTTTGTGAACTTGATGTTAGTAAGGCAGTCAGCATTCTGCTCCATAGATGTGCACCTAGATGTGCACCTACGTCCTGACTTCCTTTCCTTTATGTTGCTTGCTTAGCTTCAGCAAAGCTTTGAATTTCATGACCCTTCTGATAATCACACAGTAATTTTTTTACCTTCATTTGTCCTTCCTTAACCCCCGCCCTGTTTTTATTTACTTGTTGTTATTTACGGCGCGTCTCCTGCAAAGATCAGTGACACTGTTTGTTGTTGCTCCTCTTCTCTCTCTCTCTCTCATTCTCTCACCCTCCCCTGGACGTTTCCATTTAGCTGAAGACAAAACAAGTTAATTAGATCGGAAGTGCGGGCCTATCAATGGGGAATCAGTATTCAAATCAAGACCTTGTCTGGACACAAACAGCAGGAAGCCAAACAAGACCCCGGCACTGCTGAATGGGAGGACGGGAAGAAGAGAGACAGAAAACCAAAGGAGAGGGAGAGAGAGTCAGTGAGAGAGACTGTATTGTGGGAGCCTCACACGGTGCAGAATCAGTTGCATTTTTGTGTTTCCTTTCATGTTTGTGTGTATTTGCACATCCAAATAGTATTGTTAGTCAATGAAGCATTTCAGTAAGTTAAAGTTTTTTTTTTCTTGTTTGTTTTGTGTTGGGGGGGGGGTGTGTTAGTGCATATGTTTTATTTTATCTGGTCCATTCACTGAGCATGTTCTTTGGATTTTAAAGGGACCATTTGTAATCAGCTTCTCCTCTTGTTATACTACTTTTCTCCTCGTGGGGCAACAGTGAGTCAAGATCACTCGATTAAATGGATCCATCCACTTGAAGGAAGCTTAACTTTAGAGTTACAACTACAGAAACACAAAAACTTGTGTTGTAGTGTTTGATGTTGAAAACACTGCTTGCATTAAGGTCCTGCATCAGCGGCGCCTCCCTGGTTCAAAGAGTTTCAAAAACGCAGTCAGTCAGGAAAGATTTTACGCATCACAAATCCAAGAAACCGACCCCTTCTGAGCAGGGACAAGGCTGGAGGTGTGTTGAATATTTAGAGATCAGCATGTAAAGAGGACAAGGTTAAAGCTAAATCCGAGCTGTTAAAGTGTATGAGGGATTTTTTTTATGGTCAGGTTACTCTGATAAACTGGTGAGTTGTCTTTATCTTGTATTGGACTATGTTGTTTAATTTAAGTGAGCAGTTACATGCATACGGATACATGTGACCAGAACTAGCCTTTTTTGTTGTTGTTGTTGTTGCTAATTTTCCTATTTATTCCAAGTAAGCCTCTCTGCCAGGTGATACATGAAGTATAGCAGCCACAAGAATAATACATCTCCTGTGTGAGTGTTTGAGAAGTTACTCATAGGTTATACATGAGAATTTGTTGTTTTGATCAGGTTTGTGCATGCCTGTTTGGACAGTAATGCTAATAGCTCATTGGTTCAGTTTACTATCACAACAACTATTCAGTTCTTTCCCAGGTAAATGGTCCCCTGAGGATGAACCCTGCAGACGTTGAAGATTCTCCCTTTTTCTCTGGTTCACCAATTTTTAGTAAAATGTCTTGACAACGTCAGAATCCATTGCATGAAAATTTTCAGTCTGATAATGCCCCTGTTAGGATGAGTTGTAATCTGTTAAACTTTTTTATTTAAAACATATAACTGTTTATAATGAAATGCCAAAACTAGAATGCCTTTTGCATCAGCCTCAATTTAGCGAGTGTTAGCATGCCAGCAAAGCAAACAAAGATGGGCTACATTGTATTCGTGATTCACATCTGCCTGGTAACAGTGAGAAAGTTCCATAGCCTGCTGGAAGAAGCATGCAGCTCAGAGCACCGCTGCGCCTCAGCAGACAGTCGTGTTAAGTGAGGGGATATGAGAGGAGAAGAGGAGAGGGGAGTGGAGGGGGGTGGGTGGGTGTGGTGGCGGCGGCGGTGGGTAAAGGTCCCATTATCTTGTGTGGAGGGCCACCTGAGCTAAAGACAGCCATTTGTTCCCAAATCGACCTGTCGACCCCCGCCTAATTACCAGCCAATTATTTCCAAATGGACCACATTCAACCCACACCCTGCACACTTAAAGGGGGAGAAACAAAATTGCCCCTTTCTGTCTCTCTGTGTCTGTTCAACTCATTGCTTCTCTCTCTTCTTCCTTCCTCTCAGCATTTTTATCAAGATATTGTTGCGCAGAATGTTGCAGCTTCTGCTGTTAGTTGCCCAACCGAACGCCCACTCAACCACACCAAAATGCATGTGCACACACACGCACGCAGGCACGTTCAGCACGCTCAGCACCACTCACACTTCATATTTATTCCCAGCTCATTCTGTGGTTCTGTTGGTGTTAATTAAGTGGCCTAATTACAGGAGGAATTGACACTGAACCTGTGCGTGAATGTGAGCGTGTGTGTGTGTGTGTGTGTGTGCATACACAGAAACACACATTATGATACAGCTCTCATGTCGCTGCTTCATCTCCCTCCCTCTATGTCTCTCTCTGTCTCTCTCGCTCTCTCTCTCTCTCTCTCTCTCTCTCTCTCTCTCTGGCACCGGTCAGTCTCAGCAGGCCGATGTGTATCGATGGGTCAGGCATGAAGGAGCCGCACGGAGGAGAAGAAGGCTGTGCCCCTGTTCCCAGAATTCTTTGTGGCTGGCCTCCATTGTTCACAGCCACTTGTATACAGTATTGTCGGACTGATTGTGAGCCTCCGCTCTTTCTCGCTCTGCCGATGGCCATAGAGCGAGCGGAGCGGTTGACGGCGACGGAGGGAGAGAGGATGAGGAGGAGGGGAGCAATAAGCATTGTGTCCCTCGCTCACCATTCTCCTGCTTTCCCATCTGTTTCCTTCTCTTCCTTCCTGTTTCTGTGGGATAGTGAACAGATTAGTAATAGCACCGCCACGGCTCCTAATAGGGGAAGTCATGGTCAGGAAATATGGGATGGATCAGGTCGAGATATCATCTGGCTGAGTGGCGCAATAGTTTTGAACTCTTGACACCTAGCTGCAGGCTGGCTGACTTTGATCGGGCTTGCTCAAGTTGGAATATACCTTGTAGTGGCAGGTCTGCTGATTTTTTTTGCTCTTAATGCATTTATGCATCCACATATTTTGGTGTTTTTATGCTGTTAAAACTCTAAATCTTGTTTTTGCTTGATAATTGCCTATCTAAGCAAAAACAAATTCTAGCAAATAATTTTCAACTGTCTCTCATTTGGATAATTAGGACAGCTTTATCAGATGACATCAAAGAGATTCTTTAATTGCGTGGAATCAACTCTATGAAATGACTTGCTTGTTAATGTTAGAGTTCATGTATCCACCCATTGTCTAGCTTGTTATTCTCATATAAATCCTATTAAGCGCCAGACTAATATCCCCTCAGGGATTATAAACCTCATCTGATCAAATCTAATATACATATTCTGGAAAGTTCAGTGTTACATCCCTTATTGTGTCGGCATCAGAAGTGTATTTATGTGTGTGTCTGAGCACAGGTGTGTGTGTGCGCGTGTGTGTGTTCTGCCCATTGCAGACTGAGCCAGCGCTGCTTAGCCTCCTCCTGGCTGAGTTTGAAGCTAAGTGGATTAGCATATCTCCCCCGTCAGCTCCATTCTCAGTGACAGCCTGATGACATGGGACTGTGTGACGGCTGCGACCCACCTGACATCCCCAGCTCAGGCCTCCCAGCAGGTGGTCTCGCTCCAGGGCCAAAGGAGAGACCCACCAAGAGGTGGAGGGACGGACTTCTGGGAGCCAAAGTCATGTTCTTGGCAGTTGAATTATACTGCAAACACACATTTCCGTGCACCATTTTGTCTGTGAGCATGCAGAATAATAGAGGCTTTTCTTTTGGTTCCGTAAATGACACACTGCACTAGTTTTTCCCATGACCCATGAAAACAGTTCCTGGAATCATAAATGTCATAAAATGGTAATAATATTCGGCCTAATATAACACAGTATTTGTGTACCCACTTTTCATTCTGATTTCTTTACTTTATAGCAAGTTCTTTGTGTGCAAACTTCGTTCTGTATGTCTTAAATCATCTTCAACTGGTATGACAGAGGACACAATCATACAAGAGACACACCTCAAAACCCCACCAACAGTCCCTGTTCATGCATGTGCTATAATATTGGTCTGTACTGGAAGTCATTCATTTTTCACATTGAACCAAAAATAAATGTATGTACAGCATGCTGAGTGGCCCAAAATAGCTTGTGAGATTTGAAACAGTGAACTGTGCTCGGTAGCTGCTATGCACACTGTTCGTTTATTATTAGTGTTCAGCCTCTCACCTTGAGTGCAGTTTGCTTCTAGGAAGAGACATTCATAGACTCACTGGTGTATTCAGTGCTTCAGTTACAGTACACTACAGCGGATGGGGTGGGAGATTGCAAGATGATTTCAAGAAAACAAAGAAATACTTAAAAATTACTCAATAGGCCCTAATTGTTTCTAAAAGTAGTTTAGTACTGTAAACTACTAAAAACTACTAAGAATAGTGGTTGAATTTAACTCTATTAAAATGACACTGTTTGGATAGGCTTATTAGTGTGTGTGTGTGTGTGTGTGTGTGTGTGTGTGTGTGTGCATGTGCGTGCGCGCATGTGTGTGCTCACACGCACCGTTGTACACTATTATATACATTGTCCACCTCTGGTGAGAGTGGGAGTCACAAGTCCACAGGACCTTAATTGTAGGGGTCCTGAGCTGAAAAGTTGGACCACGCCTCGATCTCTTCTCATTTGCTTCTCTCATACCTCTTCATCTCTTGCTTCGTTTCCATCATCTCTCAGTCTCAAGGCCTCCATGACTCTTCCAGCTATACCCAACACTCTTTCTCCCCCTCACCCTATGCTTCCATGTCCTCCTCCTCCTCCTCAGTCTCGTGCTGGCCGTAGCAAGGCAATGCTAACACCTTTGTCAGGGTGATTAATAGCATGCTGGATCGTCGTTAATTCACTAGCTAATGACTGCAGGGAGCAGGCGAGAAGAAGAGACGAGCAGAACAGAGCGAGACTGCACAGTAATAGACTGATGTATGAGTGTAGGCTGCTTCCAGTGGCAGAGGTGAATAGCTACCCCCTCCATCAACACCTCCCTGCACATTAATACATCCTCAGACATGCACATAGCATGTAGAGACCAGAAAAAGCAAAGATGCTATACACACGTCATCTTTGCAAACACAGGTGATGTCAGGTGATGCTTATCAGTCACCGTGATTTTACATTTCCAAACCAACATAATAAAACAGCAATTAACTACAACTATTACACTTTTCAGACAGAAGACACGCACTGCAGCAGAATGTGTTGCCAGAATGATCTCTTTTTATACACATATGGGACACACAACACCCCCCCCCCCCCCCCCTCCAATTTAATAAGAATGGATGGGTTTGTTCTGCACGCTGTCTGTCTTGGTGCTCCCCTAGCTGGCTGCCCGGCCCCCTGAGTGGCTCGCTAAATGAAGCTGCAATAGGAGTTAGTGGAGGAACACACAGAGAAAAATAGGGAAGCAGTGCAATACTATGTTGCTGCATACTTGAGTAATCCTGTACAAATGCATCAGTTTGCAAAGAACAAAATTAGCATCTTTACTAGAGGTTGTGAAAGAGGTTTCATTCATAATATGAATACACACTTAAAGACTGTCTTAAAATTAAATGACGCTTTATAGATTTTATTGATCTGCTTCTGTGGATAGTGACCCTGTCATTGCTCTTCCTCCCTGCTGAGAGTTCACGAGTTAATAAATCTGATTTTCCTCTTGAGAAATGTTCCTATTTTGAAAGATGACTAAAAGATTGATTCATGAAATGTTTGGCATGATAGATACAACTTTTCCAGGGTTGATGATGTCACTGTTTGGTGCCACAGACCCATAAACGTTTCTCCATGTTTTGCAGAAAGAGGAAAAATCAAACATCCAGTGGTTGTGCTCATCTGGAACAGTGAATGGCATTGCTCGCTTGCCATCTTAAGTGCTTTTATTTTAATTAACTCTGTTCTACTTGGTCACGTTTGTTGGTAAAATGACTCTGACCCTCATTTAAATGTTTGATTGAGGTCATAACTCTAGATGTGAAACTGAGCTCCCTTTCTTTTGTGCGATACTTCCTTTTCACTCTATCCTCTTTTTTTAACCTTTTTTATCCCTTTCGTCCTGTTTTCTCCTTCCCCATTCATTCTCCTACCCCCTGGTTTTCTCTCTCTTTCTCTCCTCTCTCCCTCCCTTACTCCCCCCTGGGTGATGTTTGCAACTCAATTTGGCAAATGTAACTCAATATTGATTATTATTAATATTTATCATGCTTGTGAACATGTTTTCTTCTCGTGCTATTAATCTCCCCTGTTAATAAATGTCTGCAGCAGCCCAGGCCCTGGGGCCCCTGGGGAACATTGGGGCCACCACACACACACACACACACACACACACACACACACACACACACACACACACACACCTGCTCTCAGCTGCTGGAGGATGCATGCTGTCCTCTATTTGCCTGGAGGCATGATCAGGTCTTGGCATACACTGACACATACACACACACACAGTATTGGATATACGTAATGCCTCTGGGCCGTTCAGCACAAATACCACATCAATACATCAGCTGTGTTGTTTCAGTGCAGGTGACAAACACAAATGTGCACACTTTCCTTTAAAAACACACAAAGATCCATTCGCTCGTGAGCTACATCAAACAGATTTAGCTGCTGTTTTTACATGAAACTGTTGGATATTAAAGTCGTCACCTGTTTACTTTTCACCACCAAAAAGAGAGAAACAATCATATAACTGGGATGGATATTCAAGGAAAGGTGTGATGTTAAACCACATTTGTGCATTGATAGAAGCTCAAAAGTACATTGCAGGCATGCAGGAAGGAGTGTTATCAGTCATTTAATGTAGGAATAACTGTCGTTAAAGAACAGTTATTATACAGTGTAGTTTATGTGCAAGGTTAAAATGCAAGTTTAACCCTGAAAGTGGCTGTTTTCCTTCATTTCTCTGTTTCCTCCATATTTCTCCTGCTCTTTTCTTGCCCTGGGATCTTATTTTACCCGCTCTGAAGAAGCCCAGTTGTAGCTTTACGTGTTGCTTGGAAATGTTCCCTTGTGCTTTTTTTTTTTTTTTTTTTTTTTTTTTTTTTTACGAGGGGAAACAGTGTGGCGTTTTCACTGCAAGAGGCTTGCTGGTATTGCAGCTGACCATGCCCCCATTGCTCACTCACTACTTCCATCCACACACACACACACACACACTCTCTTCCCTGAACACACTCATCTGGCTGCCTTGTCACATGCTTCCTTTTATACGTCATTTTGAATATATGGTACCCCTCAGTGGAAAAACACACCGTTTTTCACCTTTCACTCTTACTCACGCTTACCTTTAATTTGCACTTGTTTGATTTTTACAGCTGCATCCCTTCACTGCCCCCTTCGGTGTTAAAACTGAGTGTGTTTAGCTTCTTTTGTGCGGTGACAGACTCATCAAAGACCCTGCCTTACTACTGAGGGACACATACCGATATGTGGCCCAGGAATGGAGCTAAGTGGAACCATTTTGGCACAATGTAGCGACACAATGTAGCAGCACAAACAGCGGATGAGGCTGGTGTTTCAATGCTGACCCTCACTCACACATGAACTCACCATTCTCCCACATCAAAATGTTTGGCCATTCATTGCTCAACCAGCCACCCATTTTTCATATCTGTCATGTTCCACAAATTCTCCCTTCCCCTTTTTTCTTCTTACATGAGACAACCTTTTCTCCCCATATTTGGAATCAGTGCTGAATTTTGCATACTTTCGACTTCTCCCTGGATACTGTCCTTTCACCAGTGGCTGGCTTTCCTCTTGAACTGAACCAGATCCCTTTACGTCCAGACAAAGATACAGTCTCTGTGTGCGTTGGAGAGGGAAGGCAGTGGGGAAGGGGGGGTGGGGTGGACGTGTGTGCTCTATGATGGCCATCATTGGCACACACGTCCTATTTCCAGCTCTCTTATATTGTTATCATAGCCACAACTATGGCTCCACTGCTTCATTTTAAGCAAAAAATACACCTGGCTCTGAATACCCCAGCTATTGTTGGCGTCTGTTCGGACCTCTGGTCTCCACTCCTTTGAATTTCTCAAGTAAAAGCTATCTTTAATTACTACTTAACAATGATTTTACTCCATGAATACATTTGGTTCTTATTTGATGCAACATTTATAGATTCCGTACCAGATTCCCTTCAGTAAGTCAGTGTTGTTTCTTTCTACTCAGACGTGGTTGACAGTACGGCTTAGTCCATACGCCACAAGGCACATGTGTTTGTGTGCGTCCAGGCAGACGGCAGAAAATGACTCCAGATCTCTATCTCTCTGCATTTAAGTCTAGAGTGCTCTGATTAAACACAACCACAGAACAATTTAGCCGTTGTAAGGCGCTCCGATCAAACCGCTGATTTTCAGCTCCGTGTCAAGTTATTTCGCCATGGCAACGCTGATTACCATGTTATCAGCATGTTGTATTTTTTGTCTGTATTTAAATTTTTAAAATCTTGACTCTTGAAAGTAGACTTAATGGTTTCTACAACTGTCAACTGTTTTCCCTCTGAAACATCTTAGAGGTTGGTCTATAAATGTCATATCTTGTAATTTCCCCCTGACATGCAGTAATTAGGAGATATCATCTTTACCTACAACACCATCTGATCTCTTGCACATGTGTTTAGAGTACAGTAACAGCTCCCGCAGATGCAAACAGATGTGTGTTTGCGCGATAGCATGCACCGGCGTTCATACGCGTTTTCAAATCTTTGTTATTGCAAACCATGTTACAAAGCAAAGAGCTCTGTTTATAGCATGCATTTACAATTTATCAAATAAATGGGATGCCTTCATGTGGCCTGGGCCTGGCTCTCAAGCAGAGCAGCGTAGTTTTCCACTGGAATAACAGCCACTGAACAAGCAGCCTATTGTAGCCACAGCCAGCCCCGGGACCCCCAAGGTGCGAATTAATGATTGACCCCTGATGTAATCAGGATAAATAGCTCCCCGTAAAAAATAGAAAGAGATGGCGAGAGGAACAGAGAAAGAAAGAACAACATAAGGAACCAGGGAGAGGAAGGCACTATCTGGCCCGGCTGTTTTTTAAGAAGCCCTCAGGGAGACGAACCTAACATCTCTTTCTAGGCCTTTAGAGACCCAGAGCTAACATGCAGATGTTTAAAAGCAGCTCACCGGTCAGTTTTTAGACTCTTTGTCTCCTCCACATATTATTTCCCTGCTTACTTTTCTCATCCACAGCTTATTCTCATCACCGGTCAAACAACTTGTCTTGTGAGCCTGCCTCAAGTGGCATGTAATCTAAAAGTTTCCCCTTTTTTTTGTCTCCAGGCAACTCTTTTATGAATTAAGAAAGTTATGACTGCGTGTTGAACTTGTTTAATGTCACTCTGCATTTGCCATTCCGGCCTCGCTTTACAGCTTCAAGTGTCTCACAAAAGATTTTTTTGCTCATTAAAATTAAGGAGGGTTCTTACTCAATTATTTGACGTAGCTACAGTATCTGTGCATTTTTTTTTTGTTTTTGTGCGCACAGAGGCCCTTAAAGCCAAATAGTATTTAATAGATTTTCCGAGGCTGTCTCTCTGCTTGTCAAAATTGCACTCAATGGGTCAAGTGCCAGTGAGAGTGGGGGAGTGAAAAGGGAGTGAAAAAAAGTGTTTAACAGCCTGAAAACACGTTTGATTGTGCAGAAGGAGCACACGCCTGGTCTGAACCCCTATGAAACACTGATCATTAAAAAAAAAAGGTTCTTTTCCAGTCAGAATCACTGAATGACGCAAAATCAGTCATAAAAGGCTGGGTTTTACTGCTGCAGCTTTATATGATAAGTTTCCCGGAGCTGCATGGACAGGCTGCAGGTTTTGCCAAGTGCTGAAAAGGCCCTGTCCCATGCTTTCATAGTTTCACATTTCACATTTAAAACTTACATGTCAGTTAATTTAACAGCTTTCACAGTCCACATCTGTCACTGGGCAGAAACCCAAATATTTATCAAAGAACAACAACTGATGCAGTGTGAATGGGCTCCTATATCAGTCCAGTGATGACTTCTTTTCTTCATGATTAGCTCATTCAATCTTTCCCCGATTTATAGGCCTCTGTGATACTTATCAGACCAAAGAAGAAGAAGAAAAGCATTCTCTTAATACTGGACTAAAACACTCATTAATGATGTATAACCTGACATGGAATTTTATTAAAATTCAGCAGAGACAGTTAATTTGATCATGACCTAATAAATTTAACTGACAAGCGCACATTTAAATGTCATGTTGCAGCTCCAAGCTCAAACCTGGGAAGCGGTGGCAGGCTTGGCAGCAGCCTGGATGGAGGCTAACAGAGGGAGAGTAGTTGATTGGAACCACTCCTGCTGTAATTTTGGGCCTAGTTAGCCCGCTGATTGCCAGTCCCTGTGTTTAGATAGTAAAACTGCAGTGGTGCTTTGACTAAAGACACCAGGATCTGGCCAGGGAGGTAAAGAAGGAGACGCACAAAGATCTACTCAGAAAACACACACACACACATAGAAACAAAGACCCAAAAGCAATACTTCTCTTGCTGTTCTTACACAGCCTCAAAAAGGAACAAGATTTTGGTACAAATGTAGCCAATTTTGTTGCAATTCATCAGTTGAAAGAGAACCTTCTTTCTGTTTGTTTAATGAAAATAACAATGCTCGTGTAAATCTGTGCCAAAATCGCAAAAGATCAAACTTGAAAAAGACCATGAAAAGTCTGAAGTTAAACCTGCAACTTGAGCCTTTTAACAATGTATGGAATACTAGCTTAATCCTTTGTTGTAGTCCAGATTGTCATGTGCTCATGTTCTCGTTCTTTAGCGGGTTATATTTTTGTTTAAATGTAAAGTGCAATAAAAATAAGACATATCACTATTATTATTTGGAGAAAACATGTTTATTTCTCAAAATAAGGTTTTTAAAGGCTAACAGTATTGTTTTAAAGCTTTTGTCTGTCCTCTTGCCGATGTTGATAGCAGCATATGGTAACAAGACCACTCTTCATAGCCTAAATACCCTCCACGTCACTCACCGATTTACAAACCTTCACTGTCCATGTAACCTTAATAACACACTTAGAGAAACTGAATGAAGCTTCAAGTTAAACACGCATCCAGACACACTTGTGGTGCCCATCATCATCATCATTTTCATAGCGGGATCTGGACGCAGGAGCACAATCATGCTGTCAGTCTCAGGACGTGACAATAATGATAGCTGACGAGGCTAACCAGATCAGTGATAGACGTAGCCATTATTTGTAAGATGAGTCCTGGCAGAAAACAGCAACCGTGATAGAGCTGAGAACTTTCCCATCAAGGGCTTGGCTGACCTCACACTGTTTTTCCTCCTCCGTCTGTCTCTTCTCAGATAGCCTCTGGAGTATCGCCGAATTAGGCATTTTGCAGCCGAAGGCCATTATAAGAATAGGTAGACTTTAGAGGACATCGAAATGCAGTGTGGTTTCCTAACTGTTTAGAGGGTTGGCAATTGCTGCCATTTTTTTTTTTTCTTTTCAAGTTAAGTTCAAGAAGTCATTGGATAAATCAAGGATAGGCTACATTTTTTTATCCTCCAGAGGATCGCACTGACTAAGCAGAGTTTGTTGGCGAGTGTCTGCGACAGCTGACTTTGCAGTTTCTTGCAACTGTTTTGTAAAACTGTTGTCTTGGAATGAAGTTGAACATTTAAGGGCTTTTCCTTCTTTTTCCCAGCGATGACAAGTCTGTGCCGTTGGTAGCATGTTTGGTTTTAAAAGAAAAAGACTCATAGTGCTCTATTCCTTGAACACTGCAATACACCGTTGTCATATTGAACTGCATGTGAACCAGCACTTGTTGCAAAATACGTAAATGTTCACTCTTAACTTAAAGTGTAATATTCAGATTCAATGTTTTTTGAGGCGTTCACCCAAATTCTGATTCTGTCTTCGCGATATTATTATCCTGCCTCTCGTTCGATGCTAGTACAAGCAGACTTGACCATAAAAGAAAAGTTAGATAAAAAAGTGAAAATACACATGAATGAAGTGGTATGTGAGGTTAGACCGTCTCTATCGTTGTATTTACAGTGGTTTCTGTGTCTGTTTTTTCTTTAAGATGACAGTGAGCCAGTGGACAGCATGTACGACACAGAGGCCGACCTTCCGGGTTTAGCAGCCGGCGGAGGTGGCGCTGACAGCCCAGAAGACGACGCAGAAGACAGCGTCATCAACATGTCCCCCCTGCCATCACCAACTCCGTCCCATCCCAACAATAACCACCACCACTTGCTGCACCCCCACATCTACACCACCCACCACCACCTCCATCTTCACAACAACAGCAGCAGCAATGACCAGGACTTCACCACACCCAAGGAAGGCTCGCCCTACGAGGCACCTGTCTACATTCCTGACGACATTCCGATTCCCGGTGAACTAGAGCTGCGGGAGTCTTCTGTGCCCGGTGCCGGTTTGGGCGTATGGGCCAAGACCCGCATTAGTGCCGGCGAGAGGTTCGGTCTGCACAGCTCACTTCATCATGGGGCTACAGGCAAAGACGGCTCCTTTGGATGGGAGGTAGGAACCAACCTGTACTTTAGTTGTTTGTTGTCTGTCTGTCTCTCTCCCCTCCCCCCCTATTTACAGTGCAACCGTCTATCTCTTTTGACTTCTTACATATTTTGCAGCACAAATACAATAAGGTATGAAATGAAAGCGAGTCGGAGGGTAGTAATAGTGAAGAGGGTAAGTGATGAATGAGCTGCTCTTCATTCACACCTTCATATTCCCGGCAATCACTGTTCATTCACAGGCATCTATCTCATCATCAGTGCAGATGCCCGTTCAATTTGCATCCCCAGTATGATTCAACCTCTTCTTTGATCACGTGCACACACACACACACACACACACACACACACACACACACACATATACACACTTGTCCAGAAATCCAGCAGCACAGCGATGTCAGATGGAAAAATCTGGCTGATTAGTGGAGGTATCAGCTTTTCTGGGCGTCGGTCCGAGCGAGCACACTCATTTGGTCACGCCACCCGATATGGAAATGGAAGAAGCGTGGACCAATGTGATGGCAGCATATTGAACTATTAATTTTCATTTCAACATGACATTAGAGGATATTGAAGTTGCTTCAGTAAGCTCATTAGGGGGGAAAGAAAAGGAACCGATGTCTGTCTGTCTCTCTCTCTCTCTCTCTCTCTCTCTTGCATGTCTCTCTTTCTCTCTTTCTCATGTGTCTAATCAGAGTTGAAATCTACTGGCCTGCTTTTCATTTCACCGACTCCTTGACTATTTATTTTTAGGGGGCTGGTCATTCACTACTACAGCGTCAGTTATGTGATTGTTGTAGTGTAGGTTGAATCAGACTAAGAAACCCTTGATGGTTTCCACTATTCAAACTTCACTATTCTGAGCAGCTGTAGAAGCGTGGGGGTGATTACAGCACACCGACACATGCTGTGTGGCCCTCTGCCAGGCTGCATGTTTCCCTTTTTTAAACTTCATATTATGCCTAGAAATTCAAAGTGCAAAGGGCATCTCTCCAAAAACTACATTCTCTACGTAGCTCTTGTGTTTTCGTTTTTGTTTTTTTTTTTCCTTCCCAGACTCTGAACTAATTCATATTCATCAGCCAAAGTTTGAGTTCTTTGGCCTGCAGGAAAAAGGCCAACTTCATCCTAACAAGATACATTCTCACATGTGCTCACAGAGAGGCCCTAGCCTACATGCAAACTCACATGGAGCTTCCTGGAAAGTGAATTTGAATCAGTCAAACTGTAGTTTTACCAGCCAGTTTTATATAAATATTTCCTTTTTTTTTATAGGTTTTAGATTGTGGTCATTTGGAAAAGATTGTAGATGAGGATGCATTTTTAAGTCCAGGAGAGTAGCAAGTGTATTTTTGATTTTTCTGTCTGAGGCGGACACAGTTAATGCGGGCTGAAACATTGAGCTTGAGCTTAACTGTCACACAATCAACAACACGTGTTAAAACAATATCATCTCCATGAGGCTGCAGGCACAATCACTCATATTAATACAACGAGAACACAGTCTGTGCACGGAGAGGTGCCGGCCATGTACACACATCGCCGTGTTGCTAAGCAACAAACATACACTCATTGCTCATAATAACATTTCAGTCTTCCCGTTGACGACTGTCGAGCCTTCGTCTTCATGAAGTGTTTTTTTTACTGATTGGATGTCGCCAAGTTTTCTGTCCTCTCGCTGTCAGATTTCATGTCCTACAAGTTAGGCTAGGTTTTATAGAAGTAGCATTATGGATTAAATCCAAACACCTGCATTGGACGGCCAGATTTTTTTTTGGCTGTCTTCTTTGGTTTTGTGATTTAATTTTTCTTTTGGTGAAATGAACAACCTGCAATGTAACAAATAGCCTAAGTGTTGTGTTCATGTTTAGTCACGTAAGAAACAAACCCTCTGCAGCATTGCATGAATTTCTTTGCTATTTTTCCATTGTTTTTATTAAATTAACTGAAAAGCATCAGGCCAAGTTGGCTAGCTGTGCTGTCCCGTGTCAGACTCAAACGTAATCTCTAAGTTTTGGTCCCAGCATGGGTCAGGTATCCACACTCGATCCTGGAAGTATTTGTGAGCAATACATTTTTTCCTGATTAGGATGCATGAAGGTCTTCGGCTGATGCCACTATTGTTTCCCTTCAAGTTAAAACATTTGGTCTCTGCTTCCCATCTAAAGAGAAGCGATTGATCTGTCTCCCCTCCGAGTCTCGTCCTGGATGGTTGTCGGAGGACTGACTCTGGCTGATGCTGTATTATTTTTTAAGATATCCTGTCTGGTTTGAGGCTGGAACCCTTCAGGGGCTATCCTCCCCCAGACTCTTATCACAGATAGTCATAACAGTCAGCCTGTTGATAGCCATCAACAGACTCCCCCAGGAGCCCCATACACCCCCTTTCTCCCCCGTTTTCACCATCTACCCTTCTACTCTTCTACTGCCTCTTGTCTTAGACAAATAGACAGACGAGCCAGTGAGAGACGTATAGCTATGTGAAGAAAGATGTGAAAAGAAATGATAGACAGAAGGATTAGAGGAAGATGGAAGAAAACCTTTATTTCTCATAGCATTTGTAATGCAGGAGGACTTTCATACCATCTCCTGCCAAAACAGTGGGACATGTTATGAGAGATAATAAGTGATGTCACTGGAGCTCTCTGAGGTGTAAACGTGATCGTATAAACCAGGACCTCGCACATTAAGGCTTCCTCTGTAAGATTATGAAATCGGATTAAGCCAGAGTTTTGTTAGTGATTACTTTACCTGTGCTTCCATTCTAGAAAACTGTGTGTTGCAAATGTAAAAATTAAAATACTTCAAAACATGTTTGTTTTTTTTCATCATAATGACCACTTAATTTCAAACTGATTAGAAAGCCTTAAAATCAATGGCTGTGGAATGCACAACCCTGTAATCCTCACAAAACCATGAACCAAAATTGCAGTTACAAGATTTTCATCCGTCAACAATGATATATGCCATCTGCAGCAGCACACTCATATCCAAAACAGTTTAACTACATCGGCAGCATTTTTGTGGATTTTTTTACTAAGACTGGCAATAACTCATTATGTTGGCTTTGCGAGCATCGCGGTCTACCGACATCGCCAAACAGCTTTAACAATCACATGGCGGATGCTGTTAGTGCTTTCTGGATATCTGCGTGGTAGTGTAGTTCTGTTGGACAGACACAGCAGAGGACTAGGGGAGAGTGAAAGAGGAAGCCTACTATTGTCTGTCCTGGGGCGTCAGGGACTGGAAGAGGTGTTAATTCAGACTCATTTCAGTGAGGCGGACAGCTCAATCTAAGAGCTGCTTCGCTGCAGGCTATAGCCATTCTCTTCTGTCTCAGACTCTCTCTTTGGGCCAGCACCAAGTCATCCATTTAAAAACCATTATGCTTTCCCTTTTGCACAACATGATAGAACGCCCGGGCCCCAGGTCAACTGTATGTGTGTGTGTGTCTGTGTGTGTAGTTCTTCCAACCCCTCAGGGTAGAAAGGCCTGAGCGAGCAGTGAGAGGCACAGCCCTCAGAGAGTCCAGTATGTGGATCTACTGTCAGACTGCTATTATCTGGCTGCTAGATTGGCCTGACTTCTCTATTGATAGAGACATGTCATGATACAATAGCTGGAGGTGTTGTGCTCTTCACTGGACGCCATTGACTTGACTTACTGGTCTAATTCCTGTGGGGTTGGCAGAGGAAAGGAAAACACATCTGTGGAGGTGTTCAGAGGAGGAAGTGTAAGACAGAAGAACTTCATTAAATCCTTCCCTAAAGGACTCATACAACTGCAACAACTTTGACTTTCATATTTTGAATCTTTTCAAGAAAATCTCTAGCATGCCCACATGGAGGACTTTCATTTACAATCTTACATCAGTGTTAATCATGCTTACTCATGTCTCCTTGACCGTGTGATCAGTGGGTGTGTCCTTGCACCTTTGAATGATTGCTTTCAAAACTCCACCAGCATCCATTAACTTTAGTGTATGATTACCATCTTAGACACAGGCTCTCTATTGGTCTTTGATTACTAGGTTCACCATCTTTGGCCTGGAAAAGACAGATTTGTAAATAAACACAGGTAAACAATTTAAAGGGGGTAAACAAAGTATGCATTGTTAAAGAAAAACTAGTGTACTACAGTATATACCCACCTTAATGTTTTAGGCCATTTTGAGCCAATTTTTTGTACAATTCCTTATGAAAAAAAGTTTTTCTATTTCTTTTAAACGGCCACCACACATTGTGCATTGATGTACTGTAGATTCTTTGAACAAAGTCAGCACAAATGCATTCACACAGAAAACCTCATATCATATCAGTCATATCAAAGCATCCGTGTCAGCCCCGGAGCCATATTTGTCTGTTTGCAGCAGTGGACCTTGGGATGACTTTGTTGCCAAGCAAACTTCTTTCTCTCTGTCCCTCATTCTTTTTCTGTTTACTTTTTGTGGGGTGATTTTCCATATCAGCATCATTCATCCAGTGATGTGTGGAAAGAGGCGAAAAGAATGCTAGCTCCTCTGTTTACCCATGTATTGACTTAGTGATAGGCTAAGACGTCTGGCGGGCACTCTCATGTGGCCCGGCTACTACGTGACATGTATCCATCCAGCAATGGCATCGTGTATCACCCTCACCCTCTGTCAGCCATCATATCTCCAGCATTGACAGGTCACTTTTCACTCTGATGCTGTTCTCCCTTCTTTTTTGTTCTGACCTCCATGTGAAGCTAACATTCTTGTCTTAGGGAGAAGAAGTCCTGGCACACCCTGACACTTATCTGTCCTGACCCACCTCTCGCCTCCTAAAGTGTTTACTCGCCTTTTGTGTTCTGCCTGAGGAGGGCGGATGGCCAAGTACTCATGCCTCAAGATATCCCTATAGGGCATTCAAGGTGCAGCTCTCAGCTTGTCTGATCTGTTTGACTTCCACAGAAAGGTGTTCTTTATCTCGATTATTTGGCCCTTGGTGACTGGTACCAAACTGATAGGGGCAGAAACTCCCTGGAACTACCAGGAGACAGTGGTCACACCAAGAGAGCGGATATCACAAGCAAGAGCGAGATAGCAGTATGTGAAATCGTTCCCCGCTTGGTTTAACTAGTTTGGTTTTTGAGGGTTTCACAGTGACCGTCAAGTTCTGTCATCAATTTTGAGTGTTAGAGAAAGTCCACACTCTCTCACCACTGCACAGATTCTTATATATATCCTTTTCTCTTGTACATTAAGTGCTAACATGCCTTCTAGTTAACCCCTGCTGTGTTATGCTACTGTGTAGCGTGAGTGAAGCTCTCCACAGAAATGGGGTCATTATCATGTCTTTTAGTAATCAAATCAGGGCCACGCTCTGATGAACATGGCCGTAAGCTGAGAGTACTTCTCCTTGAAGCCACTTCACGGGAAAAACAGCAGGCCTTTTTTAGCCTTTACCCAGTTCGATCTGGTCTCGTTGGAAACTGGGGGATAATTGTATATTAAAAGGTCAGTACACCTTAATCACACACATATGCGCGCGCACACACACACACACACACACACACACACACACACACACACACACACACACACACACACACACACACACCACTTAACCTTATTGCCATTTCGGTTTGATATGTCCATCAGTTCTGCCAGCAGGTATAGAATTCTTTTCTCTTAAAAATGCAGACTAATTAAACCAGGGCGTAAAAAAACTGAAAGTGTATGTAGATGTACATCAAATTTGCGCAAAATATCTGCTTTTATCGTCTCATGTTTGGCTCGTGCTTTTCAAGCAACAAAGGACATTTTGTAAACTTAAAAATCTTAAGTTTGTAAAAATGTACGTATCTAGTGTTTATCCCCAAGTGCATATTTTCCAGACTGCTTCTATGACAGTCTCCGTTAAAATAGGGAGTTACTTTGGCACAATGGCCCATAGTCCCACGTTGTAATGAAAGGGATATCAAACATGTGGTTTCTAATAACAGTATTGACCAACAGTGTGCGGTTTTCTGTCATCATTATTTGACTTTGACAGAAACCCCAAGTTTACACATGGAGCAAAAACACCAGAGAGAGCGTAACACCACAAGTCCCGGCCCTGCGTGCTGTAATATCTTCCATTCACGTTCATTTTATGTAGGTTTTAAACATGCCATTAGCCAATTTAATCCAATTTTCCCAGCTTTCGGAGCACTCCAGTGGAACAGATTCCATCTAATATTAAACATATGGTCGCCGTTGCCCCTAGAAACACCACAGCAGCTCTGGGCTTCTTTTTTTTTTTTTTTTTGGAAGCTGTTAAAGACAAGCCTCCTGTGTCCTGGTGCAAAGCGTTGTCAATTACTTTCAATGAACACAGTAATTGATAATGAGGAAGCGGTGCAGCAAATTAAATGTCAGGTTTGATTAGAAGCCTGATGCCTTATCATTTGTTCATAACTCATTACCAGCATCTGTTAATTAGTTAATAAAATAATTTGCAGGCCGCAGATGAAAGGTGTGCAGGCTCCCGAGGAAGTACATGGGGCAAAGTCATCCATCTCTGATGAGAGTGGAACTTGACAAATATTGTCCCTGGGATTTGGGCTGTTATTACTTGGTCATTGGTTTCAGGCCTCAATTGCTCCAGCCAAGCATTCTCAATGGAACTTGTTGTTTAGCCGAATAACCCCCCCCCACACACACACTCACACACACACACACACACAAACACACACGCAGTCTCCTCACGCACGTCCTCCACAATGCTAGCCTTTATATCTCTCTTTGCAGACGTGCTTTAAACATCAATTAAAAAAAAAACTCAATTCGGTCCATCATTGTGTTGAGGCACTGCAGATAACTCTTGTTCACCCTTCTTCCCACCCCGACCCCGGCACCACCACCACTCTCTCACTCTATCTAGTGAAACCTCATCGTTCATCATTGCCCTGATAAATAGTCCTATCAGTTAGGGCCTCGGGGTGGGAGCAGACAATGACACTGCTCTTTAACAGCGTGGGGAAGGATGACATTTGTCAAATGCTGTTTATGTTGGTGATGAGATTTATGTTATCATGGAGACATTCACAGTTGGAGGCTCCTGGTTCAGCTCCGCTGCCATCGTAACGCCAGGCTGAAGCTCAGCTTGTCTCTGCCTTTCATATTTCGCATCAAATATCACTGCAAGTGTGTCTAAGCATTTAAAGGTGCAAGACCGTATGGTAGCCCATCACTTTCTCTCTTTTCCATGTTCATTCACTTTTCCTTTAAATCTCAATTCCTTCTGCAGCTTAAAATTTCTGTGACTCAAGCAGGAGGTGGCGGCCTATTAATCAGGATCCCATGGCTGCTGTGATTGCCATTTTCCATAATCAGATACACAATACAGCACAAAAGCCTTGACTGCAGAAATACTTACTTTGGTTCACTCTTCACTGTTCTCATGGAGTAAGATAGACCTCAGGCTACGAGTATTTGAGCACAGGAGGAAGCTGGAGCACACGGCTGAGTCTTTTAATTACTTTTTATTAGGTATAAAAATGTAGGTTTCAGCAATGTGTGTGTGTTTGTGTGTGTGTGTGTTTGTGTGTGTGTGTGTGTGTGTGTGTCAGAGTGGAGCAATCACTGTAGTGAGTGTAAAGAACCCTCATAAGTGTATGACTGGTTCTAGAGAGAAGGGAGGACTCTCACCAACCATCCAGCTTCGAGGAAGAAAAGTTCACGTGACCGTTTCATCCTCTGATTATTCTCAAGGTTATCTTTATTTGAAAGGTTCCAGATATACAAGCAAACACTATACATGCACTGCAGGTTTTTGGGTTGTAACATGATAGATAGGCTGATGAACTGTAGCTACGTAAGAACGTGCAGATAGGGAACGTCCAGGGAGAAAAAGACACCCTCCTATGTTATTCTTTCCTTAACTCAGTCATTAAGAATAACAGGAGAGTGAGAAGCTGAGCTGATAACGTTAGATCAGTTTTTTGAATCATTGAGGTGTCAGACATACCGGGAGGGACGTCTTTACGTTGGAAGTCTTGCTTGAATGATTTCCACTTATTTTCTCCACGGTGATTAAGAGCAAGACAAAGTTTTGTCTGCCTGAGACACGAGGAGCACTTGTAGATTTGGTGTGTGTGTGTGTGTGTGTGTGTGTGTGTGTGTGTGTGTGTGTGCGTGTGCGTGTGTGTGTGTGTGTGTGTGTGTGTGTGTGTGTGAGACTTAATCCACAGTTGGGGATAAAAGCCATTTCTCCAGTTAAAACACTGATTTAAACGCTGATATCGGGGTCAGTGGTTAAGGTCATGGTTGGGTTAAGGTTTGGAAGGCCCAGGAAATGTAAATAAGGATATTTAAATACACAAAAGGGATGTAGTTAAAGTAGTATGAGTGTGTGTGTGTGTGTGTGTGTGTGGGTGTGGGTGGGTGCGTAGGTGTGTGTAGGTGTTATATTATATTAAATGTTGGTCCATCCTAGACATTATCTTAAATCTGTTACATTTTTCCTCAGTAACTCAAGAATCTCACCAAGCCTTTGCTCTATGATCTTAATTTATCTATTTTAACAACCGTTGTCACGAGCAGTTTGAACAAAGGTGTGTTAGATATTTAATCTCCATATTTTCTGGTCACTCAGTTAAAATTGACAGCATTTCAAAGAAACCGTATCAGATGGTAAACAGCTGAAGACCGCCGTAAAGGCAGCTTTGCTGATGCAGCTGCCTACAACACTTTCACCTTCACATCGTAGAGATTCATGGAGCTGAGCAGTCCAGCAGAATAATCTTTACATATGGAAATATAAATAATAATCATAATTTACTGGCCTGGTAAAATGTCTGCTGCCTCTGCTGTGCCCTCACGGCTGAAACCATTGAGAAGACTTCATATGCGGCTACTGGGGACTGAGAAAAGTCTCACAGTGGGGAAAAAATACATGCACATATGTACCCTGAAAAGGAAGGGAACACCTGATTGGCTACAGATAATTAATTACCTGTTCAATTTGAAAAACAAAAATGCTTCTGTGGATTGGAATCTGTACAGATACAGATAACTACATGAAATGTGGGAGTTATCTACAATAACTTTTTCTTCACGTGGAAAAGATCAACAGATTTTTAAAAATTGTTTTGTCCGTTTATTCTTAGGAGTTAGTGCACTTCACCACCAGCCTCTCAGTCAGTCTGTTCTCTGTAAATATGATTCATATGATTCTGTGTCGCTCTTTCCGCAAAGGAGGTGTGCTGATGTTGGCTCAGCTGGTACGCAGCGGTACCCAGCGTGCCACCCAGCACCAAAGAAACCTGAGAAACATTCGACTTCTTAGAGACTCTTAGGCCGGAGTCATGTGATACGGAAGCTATGCCAAACAACAGAAGTATTTTAACAATATGGGTTTTGGCCTTATTTGCATATGTGCTGGGACAAATACCTTCCTTTACTTTGCTGCAAATTTGAATAAAATTCTGGTTTTGGCATTTGAAAAATTCAAGGATTTCTTTTTTTTTATGTGTTTCGAATTACTTAAGAGCAGGTACAAACTGGACATATTAGTTTATTATAAATGGCCTCATATGTTGCTTTGTTTACTCTCATGAGCCTGTTTCTGGTGACAAAGCCTGCTCCCCTCTGCTGGCCAAGAGCTCACAATGCCACTTTGTGAACGAGTGGCTGACGTTTCTTTCGGAAGGGAGAGAGAGAGAGAGAGAGAGAGAGAGAGAGAGAGAGAAGGAAATGGAGAGAGAAATTCCAATACAACTACAGAGAAACATTGAAGTGTATAGTAGAGCACACCAAAAAACACAGCCTCTCACACACACTCTTCAAGTGTGGGGGCCTACAGCCCTACTCAAGCAGAACAGGTCGACTCTTTTCCAACCCTGCAACTTCTTCATGACACGCATGAGTCACCATCACCTTCTCCCTTTACATATCATTTCACTTCCTGTTTGGTTCTTTTTATCTCTTTGCCCCCTTTTTTCTCCTACACGTTCACATATGTTCACAAGTGTTTATACAAAGAGTGCTTGTCTTTTGTTAGTTCCCTTCTATCCAAACATATTAATGTCCTGTTACAAACATCCAGCTAGCAGCCAAATGCCGTCAACTGCTCAGCTGCTCATCTGTGTGAAATGTACTTTCATGACAAAATGCAGCACATGTGCTTTAATTATAGCCAGATCACACACTTAGATCTTTTCTTTTGTGATTCATTGATTTTTCACCCCCCCGTTTTCTTAACCTTATGTGGCCCTCTCGATTCCTCTTTTCCTTCTTTTCTTTTTTTTTTTTTATTTTTGTTGCTCCGTCTCCCCCTCTTTTCCTGGCCTCCGGGGTCCTGGTGCTTCTAATTCGGTCTTATCAGTAGAGTAATTTAGCAGCCGCAGCTTGGGTTTCTGTCGCGCGGCGAGCGGCCCTATTGTCCTGCCCTGCTGTTGCTGAGATAAACCCTCAGATTGAACAAAGTCCTTGCTGACCTTTACAAACTCCCAAATCTTGCTCCGTACAACCCTCCAACTGAGATTCTCTCAGCTTCGGGCTCTTTTCTTATAGTGAAGGGGGCACATCAAGTGCGAGCGAGCGAATGAGTGTGTATGTGTGTGCGTGTGTGTGAAAGAGCGACGGTGTGTGGGGTCAGAGTGGATTGAGTGAGCGTGAGATAGACAGGGGAGAAAGATTAAGATGGCTGACTGAGCCTGTCTATATTTCCAATGGCACTTGGCTCTAAGTGGGAGGCCAAGGAAGAAAAAATGCACCGCAAGCAAAGCATTCAAGTGTGCATTTTCCTGTCTCCTCGCACTGCCAGGGACGGCTTTTGTGAGCCACATTCTCTCACCTTCCCGCCTTCAATCAGAAATACTGCATGAATTCTTCGACGTAGAGACAGTCTGCATCTTATGTTGATGTTCCTGAAACGGCCCATTGAGAGAATCCCGACAAAAGCCCTGTTGAACCCCTCGTCTTACCTCCATTGTTATCTATCATGTCCTTCGTTCCTTGGCATACGGCCCAAGAGGAGACTGTCGAGATTGTTGCTTTGACACACAGTGAAACGGCTAGAACGGTTGAAGCCAAATGGAAGGGGTGTGGATGGGGTGGGGGGTGGCTGGGGGTGGATGCTGTGCTGGGGGGGAAGTTTGGTGCACAATGCAACAGGAGTACCCTCTCCATTGTGAACCACTGTCATCCTTCAGAAGCCACTCAACTAGCTCTCCACGCCACAAATCCTCTCGGCTCTGTATTCCAGCCGTCTGTCGGTCAGGCGGGGAACCTCATCAAAAGGCTGTGGAGTTCTAGATTGAGACAGAGTGGGTGGAGGGTGGCAGGATGGCAGAGGAGAGGTGAGGGATAAATGTTGTCAGGGTAGTTGGGGTGCTGCTGATCTGTGGCGACGGACATTGGTATAACAGGTTTAGATGTGGGCTTCAAAGTTAGAGATGGAGAATTCCTGAGAATCTGCACCACTTTATATCTTGATCAGGGTGGCCTTGTGTTCATCCCACCCTCCATCCCTCCATACATCCTTTCCACCTCCCCCCACTCACCACCACCACCACCACCACCACCACCACCTGCCTGCAAGCCACCACCAGTGTTCCCAGGGAGATGAGCGCTACGGAGAAGAAGGCCCACAAGGGATTAACTTTTCACATGGCTGGGAGTCCTCGTCTCAAAAGACCTGACAACCCCAGACGGCTTGATTAAAAAAGAAAAGAAGAGAAGAGGAAAGGAGGGAGGGAGGGCACAGGAGGAGGAGAAGAGGGGGAATTCTTCACATGATGGCCCTGAGAGAGGGATTTTGGATATTGGGTGTCTTTTTTTTCCCTTCATCCAAAGCCCCCATGTCTTGGTTGAGAATGAGCAAATTGTTCTTCGTGTTCTCTCTGCAGTCCTGGTGGAGCTGCTGGCTTTTGACTCCACTTTTTCGCTTTTCCTCCATGATGCCAAATACAATAAAGAACCACAATATTCAGTCATCAATTGCAATTTTCTGCATGACGTGATTATATTATGATGTATTATTTATTTATCTGTCATTCATGTATTATTAACAAACCCCTGTGGTTCTCTGTATGTCAGCATTGCATTACAGTTAGAGAAGACATGGGCAGAGAAAGTCGGCGAACCGTCGCCGGCTTAAAGTTCTAGTGTTCAAGTGGCAAGGCGCCCTATTTCCCCTCACTCTATCCCAGATAAATTGGGCCTCTCAGGTTTGTCTGTGAGAACGAGAGGACAAAAATCAAAACAAACGCTCCCACTGAAGTGAAGATGGGAGAGGGGTATGCCTTTCCTCTCTGGCTAGCGGATCAGCAACTCAACCTAGCGGGACAGTGGAACACTTAATACCTCCCAACGTGTCCAGGTAACAGAGTGGCCCGACAGGGGGGTCAGAGAAGGTAGCAGGGTGTCATCTTACAGATCACCACTCACCCTCTGGCTTCCTCCACATGGCTCACTTACTCTCTTCTCATCTCCGCTGCAGGGATACACTCACTCTCTCTTCCCCACCCCTCAGAGAAGGTCCAAAACATCCCCTGAGAAGGTTTTTGTAGATTTCACTTTAGAATCAGGAATTTTTCCTTTCTGAATGCAGAAAATTCTCCATATCAAATGAGATTCATGAATTCACAGACAAAAGGGTCATATAATGCCAAGAAAATTAAGTGCCATTTGCTACAAGTAAAAGATGAAATCATTTATGTAACCACAAGCTGCTACTTGTAACCACACTGTTTTGTAACTTCTGCTGTCAACAATGGTAGCGCAAAGGACAAGAAATCTCATTTCCAAGAGCCGACGAACACGGTCAATTAACCCTAATATCGGCCCAGATTTCTCATTAATCATGCTGCTTACTGGCCATATGGCCCCAGACTCCAAGGAAGCGCTGAACCTATTTGCTGTGCACTTGACCTCGCCGATGGACTCGGGGGAACACAAAGGTTGAGCTCCGTCCTCCAGGATGTTGAAGGCCTTTTTCCAGGCCTGCTAGATAAATAGATGAACTCACAGATAGATGAACGGGGCTCCAGTAGTCTTACAGGTGGTTTGGGTTTGTTATTTAAAGAAGCACAGTAGACATTCCAGTCAAGAATAAAACCAACATGAGGTGTGGTTGCTTGGATAGTCAGGCACTGCTGAAACAATTAGGTGTTGTTAGGTTAGCAATAGAACATTTTTGTTCTATTCTGGCAAATGAGATGAACACCCCTTTTGTAGACTAAATCCTGATGTATATTTGTGGAACAGAACTACACGGAACCCTTTGTCTTCATCAGAGAGAATTGTTCTAAATTTGGGGCAAATAAATAATGAGCAAAAGTTTTGTTAGCTGAAATAAATACAATGCTGAAAAGAGCTCAATCGGGGGAGGGACTTGGTGTGACAATGAACTGGTATAAGTGCAGAGGAGGAAATGTGATTTCAAAACTAAACTGTAAATACAAATTTGCAAGTGAAAATCAGGATTAAACCATCAGCCAGAACCTATAAGAGGATAATTCCCAAATTAACCGATAACACTAACAATTCTTTGTTGTGGAACTTGCGAAGCATCTGAGGGTATGTTCAGGTAGATGCCGTGGCAGTCATCCCTGTTGTAGAAGAAGTTAGTGTGCGTATACCTGAAGTGATACGTAACATTTGGAACTATCTTATAAAGCCAGGCTGTGGAAGTTATGACGAAAACATATAAGTACATCTAGTTTTTCACACCATGGACAGTGGGCTTCAAACTGTCTTAATGTGACCCAAAGTATGTTAAGTATTTGATCTCTAAAATTATCCACTCATATCTCGGACCCCCGCTATTCCTGAAGTGACAAATGCGACAGAACTGATATGATACACTGACTCATATTCCTTTGACCCTTGCACCAAATTACTATCCAATCAGTAATTCTTTGTCTGAGCACTCCTTTCCTGCAGCACGGCTATCATTAAGTGACTCATTTAGGCCATCACAGGTAGGCCCACATCATAGCCTGCTGGTGGCTTTTATGGGGGAACAGAGTTCTTTCTACTGTAATGCATGCAGAAGTAGCTAGGGCTAATGTGACCCCTATAGTTCAGCACTGCATTAGTGCCAGAACACCCAGCAGTGAGCCTTTAACCTGGGGACGACAGGGCCGTGATTATGTTCACCACAGGGTAGGCTTGGCCAGAGGACGCTCAGTTATACACACAAAGGGACACGCACACAATGTCATGTGGACACCATGGCAATTACTGGCTCAGCAGTTTCAGGTAGTTGTAAGACAAGATGTAGGAGTTATTGGATTCAGATTCTGAGTAGTGACATATTCTCAAAGCTAGTTCAGATGAATGAAGACGTTGTTTCAGCAATGTAAGTTTCAATGTTGCGAGCAAAGGAAGCAACCCCTTTGTATCGGGCAGGAACCCAAACCAAGATAAAGTATCTACATACTTCTTTTTTTTGGTTTTTGAGTGAACTTTATGCTGCAGCATAAAGATTGTTCATTTAAATTTTTCTACATGCATAGACCAGTAACACAAACATGCATGTCCACACAGACAGACTGAATAGGCACACTTACGATTCTCTTGCTGTCGCTGCCTTTCTCCCCTCGCCAGTATATCAGCTCTACAGTTACCATGTTTACCAGCCCTATTCACTAAGTGACTCTTTCTCTCACTGTCTCTTTAGCATACACACACTCACACACACACACACACACACACTCACAGACACAGACACACACAAACGCACAGAGGATCCAATCTTATTTCGAGATAATTCTCTCTCCTCTCGCTCCTCTTGTATCCCGAGCCACTAGACACTGAAAGGACTGCGGGGAAAGTTGATCTCACAGGCACATATACACACACACACACAAATTGAAAAGGTGGAACCACACTGAACTGCGTGTGGTCCCTTCATTTCAGTCCTCACTGTGTTTTTTAATGCTTTATCAAGTCCCAAGGTCAAGGTCTCTGACTTGAGACTAATCTGCTAAATTCCTGCCTGTATTGTTCCATCAATGACACACCTCTAACTCGTTCGCTTTCCAGTGTTTGTCAGATTCTACCTCTGTGTATTCATTGTTTTATTTCTCATTTATTTTCTCTTTGTCTCTTATCCTCACTATTTTCCTTCTTCTTCTTCTACTTCCCCTTTGCATAATTCAAATCAGAGTCCCCATGTGAGCACCTTGCTCTTGACCTACCTCAGAAAGCTCCTGATTGCTTTAATAGCAGTCCTTGGACCTGGAAGGTAGGCGTCTTTAAGGAACTCTGTTGAGAATGGTGTGTGTGTGTGTGTGTGTGTGTGTGTGTGTGTGTGTTTGTGTGTGTGTGTGTGTGTGTGTGTGTGTGTGTGTGCGTGCGTGCGTGCGCGTGCGTGCGTGCGTGCGCGTGTTTCTGTGTACGTGTGTGTGTAGTGAGTACAACCAAAGGGTGGTTGATTAGAACTGACCTCAAGAGTGTCAAGAGAAAAAAAAGAAGTACAAATATGCAAAGCGTGTGTGTGTGCGTGTGTGCATGCATGTGTGTGTGTGTGTGTGTGTGTGTGTGTGTGTGTGTGCGCACACGTGCATAATTGGGGCAGAAAGAAGTGCATCAAGGTTAAGTAGAACAAATGGTCAGCAGAGTGAACTCAAAGTCTAAAAATAAATACACAAACACTCACCACATATATGTGTGTTTCCGGGGCCACTGGTCACTTTGAGGTAAGAGGAGTGAGGCTGTGATGGAAAAACGCTGACCTGTCACTGGTGGGAATCTCCCAGATGGAAAAGTGTGCAATTCATTAGAAGATCCTTTGCTTTGTTGGCTTACATTTTGGAAAGAAAGATTTCAAATATGAGCTGGTGTTCACAGGGTTGTGGCCCTCATGCATTACTGTCAGACCTGAGTTTGTCAAGTGCATTCAAACAAATCACGGGGAATAATGTCAAGCAAATATGTATTTTATTTCAGGGTTTACACAACTCTTTGGTTGCTGTCCCCAAATAATTCATGGTAATTGAGTAAAGTGATGCATTTTGCATAGTTTTAAACCTTTATTTATTAAAAAGCAACCCCAAGTTTCTAAATATCCACATCTCAGCAGCAAGAAAAAAGTGAAATGTGTATATTTAATGATGAAGAAAGTAAAATGATCTCACCTTATGACATGGAAAAGTAATAATCACAAAATGAGATAGGTCAAAGAAGGCTCATCATGAGTGAAATGAATCTCAAAGTCAGGCTGAAGTTGCTGACAATCTGTGTGGCTGGTTATCAGATGGTTCTGTCTTAGGGGCCTGGTCCTTATCAGTTCTCAGTTACAGTTATTTTCCATCAGTGAAATATTGGAGGTTTTTTTGTTATTTTTTTTTTATAAAGAAAAGAAAGAACAAATCTTGAGACCAAGATAAGAATTGATTTATCAATAATATAGCTAATAACATTTTCAGGGGCAGCGTGGCTCAGAGGTAAAGAGGCCGTCTAGCAACCGAAGAGTCACTGGTTCGATCGTCACTTCCCCCAGTGACCATGTCCAAGTATCCTTGAGCAAGCTACCCCGGATGGCCCTGCGATGGACTGGGGACCCATCCAGGGTGAACCCCGCCTCTCGCCCAATATCAGCTAGGATAGCCCCTCCCACCTCCCCGCAATCCTTAACAGATAAGTGGTATAGAAAATGGATGGATGGATAATAACATTTTCTTGAGCAGCAACTGTGATGTTGTCAATGGTAAAAGTACTATATAATCTCAGAAATATCAAAGTGGAAACAAATCTAAAATGTCAGTCAACGAAATGATATTCAAAATTCAGAGCAAAGTGAAAAAAGACAGCCTCAACAGTTACTGTCGGCTACATATTGACGTTTGGGTTTGTTCATAACAATTTCCTTTTTGCTTAAGAAGTGCACTTTTAAAAAAAAAAAAAGTTTTCTACCTGCATAAGAGAGAACAAAGAAGTCTGCATGACCATATATGACAACAGAATGTGAATTTTTTTTTTTTTACTTTTCATTGTGCTAAAGTGGTGCATCTCATTTCCATAAAGGAAAACGCTGCTGCCTTGATGCGTTTGTGCATCATCTTAAATTGAGCGAATGCATCGTCATGATGATCGTCAGGCTCTTTGGCACCTCCTCCTGCTCTTCCAGTCATGTGCCTGTACGTCGCTGTGCCACCGGTTGTACACAAAAGTATAAAAGCAGGCCAACATGTTTTTGCAGCAGAAGCATCAATGACCACAAGACTAAGCTCTTCAGCAGTTGGATTGCCCTAGCATTAGCCAAAGTCAGGAGCCCCAAAGTAAGGCCAGCAAAGGTTGGGGTGAGGCCTGGCAAACCCAAAGATTGAGTCTGAATTAGGCCCACCATTCAGAGCTATTGAAAGGAGTTTCTGAGCCTCCTATTCTCTACCAGCAAATTGGGAGGAAATCTGGCTATTGTGCAGAGTTTTGAGGAGGCTGGTGGTGGGGAGGGGGCTGCACACTGTGCTTACCTATAGATGAGAGTCGAGACAAAGGGTCCTGGGACATCCAGGAGAGGCTTTGAAAATCCCTCTTGGCTGGAGACGGAGGTTGTCTGGAGTAGCTCCTGGTGTAGAAAAGGTCAACAGTGCTCGGTCACAGCAAATGGAAGAGGATTTGAAATGGCAAGGACTGAAAAATCAGATTTGTATCATTTGAAAAAAATTGAATCATGAGAGGGACATCACAAATGTGGTACTGTTATCACTGTAAAGGATACATTCATTCACCCTTACAGACTTTTTTCTTGGAACCAAACATTCAGTTTAGACTCGTGTCTGGATGCCTGTGTCCTCCTGCTGTCAGCTTGAATTCACTTCTCAAACCACCTTACTTCACTTTTTGACAATTTCAGTCTCTCCGTTCTCTCTGTAGGTGTATGTGGTTCTTTTAAAGTGTCTAAATTACATGCAACCTTGGTAATTACTAAGGCATTTTCTATGTATTTCAAGCCCTTTTTTTAGGTGTCTAGCAAGAAGTTGATCATACTACACTCAGCAGATATTCACGAAAATCTATGCATACATGTATATATCTATATAGATATATAGAATGTGTGTTTATAAATCTGTTTTTATGTATGAAGATCTATATGTCTATATAGATCTTTATATTTCTATCTATATCTATCTATCTATCTACCTACCTACCTACCTACATAGATAGATAGAGATTTAGATATCGACATTTGCATACAGGCCTAAAGTGACAAACAAATTAAACCATAACAAAGTCAATGCTCCATTGAGTTGTGACCTCTGCTGTTGTCCTTTAACACGGAGCAGCTGAGCTTCTTAAGTGTGTGTGTCAAACTGACAACAAAGCAACTCCTAATGGTGGCGATGATGATGACGAAAGCCTTTTAAGAGCGCTTTGACGGATGAGGATTGATGTGACCAATGTTGAATTGTCTGCCTACATGTGTTGGATGTGTGAGAAAAGACAGACAGTTCTTCAGGCGAAGAGTAACACCACACACCACACACACACACACACACACACACACAAGTGCACACTTATGAAACTGCTGTTACCATCTTCCTGATCAGCGGCCCAAGGCTTTTCCGTACACTCTCACCCCTCTGAGAGAGTCCAGCTCCCCCCCCCCCCCCACTGTCTAGCCTACTATACCAGTGCCACCCCTCTCCTCTTATTTTCTCTCTTCTCTCTCTCTGTCTCATTAATCAATGTCAAGCTGTCCAACAACAAGGCCGGCATTCTTTCCCCGCCTGCCTCCTCGGTTCCTCGTATATGTCATTGTGCCCTGACCCTCCCCCTCCACCAACTCACTGGCCACCATCATCCTTTCACATGGCCAGAGAGCAAAACCCAAGCCCACTCTGCCAACATGAAAGGTTGTCCAGAGGAAGAGAGACAAGCAAGAAGGAGACATTTCTCTCACTTCTGTCCTCCCTCTTCCTGCCTTCCTCCAGCCGAGGGAAGAAAAGGATGCCATAGTCGTTTACATAATTCATGGGAGACACAGGAGAAAACAGGCCATTGAGTAGTTTAAAAAAAAAAAGTTTGGATGTAGCCGTCATGGGGGGTTGAAGCATATGTATGCCAGTCTTTGTGCCCCCTGGAGCCATCTTCCCACTTCCCACACACAAAGTCATTGTCCCATGTTGGCCATTAACCTCCAGCTCCCTGACTCTGTCTCCATGGGGCAGAAATCATTTCATCATCTCTTAGCAAATCAGGGAAATAGATGTTTCTTTTTGCTGATGTGGACATTGTGATGGACGCCGCCCAGGCAAAAGTCATTAACCTGAATGTACTGTAGCCATCAAGGCGGAGAAAAGGGAGAGGCAGGTCTTTGCCGGGGATGAAATGAAATTTGATTATTGTGAGGTGATGCTGATGTTAGCAATAATGACAAACACAAAGTACACGAAAGACACTCACGAATCAGCGCCTGCAGCATTTCTACATGTCTCTCCGGGCTTCTGTCGTTACGCGTGCTTGTTGGTTTCATTGTCACATGCTGTATTCACTCTCTTTTTCCATACTGTATTTTAACTTTTACCCTGAGTAAAGCGAATCAAAGATCAGCCTCTCACTAATACCCCGTTTAAACACTAAATTGTCCACGTTTACATTGAATAATGAGAGCGCTTCTCGCATGAGCTCCACTGCATTCTGTTTGTTTACAAAGAAGCAGATTGTCTCCAAATCAGCAGTTATTTGGGGGGGAGGCGGCATGTGCTTAGAAATCCTCTCTCTCGCTAGCCGTCCTCCTTCCCTGAGCATCTGTATGTATTTGTTGTACTAATGAACGGAACAAAAGTTTCCGGGGGCCCTGTGTGAAGGGGGGGGGGGGGGCTGAGAAGGAGAGCAGTCTCAGTGAGGCTGAAGTGGACTCGGCTGAGTGGTCAGTTGCTGCGAGAGTGATGGAGACTTAACCCCGCAACCTCTTTCCTGCTTTCTTTTGCCTTTTTCTCCAACTCCTCTACTCTCTGGATGATAGATGACCCTCCCTTTCATTCATTTCAAAAGCAACCCCCCCCGACCCTCAAGTGCCACATGCTTGTTGTCCACACATGTGAGCATACACCCATGTGTACTCACACACACACACACACACACACACACACACACACACACACACACACACCATCACTCCCAGTGATACCTTTACCTCCGGGCTGCAGGTATATTTTTGAGAGTTTGAAAGAGAGGGGCAGAAAGTGAAGTAGAGAACAAGAAGTGTAGAATGGACACTGAGCAGTAAATTACTTTGCCAATCAATCTCCCCGCTGGGTACTCTTGATGAAAGCTGTTGAAACTTTCCCCTAACTACTTTAAGTAACCCTCCTAAAGTTTGTCAGCGGAGGGCTGGGTAATAGGATGGGCAAACAAGTTGAAAGATTGAATGTTGTTGGAGGAGAGAGGAACGGAGAGCAAAAGATGGAAAGGAGCGTATGAGGTACCAGGAGAAGTTAATAGAAAAACAAGAAAGTGTGTGTGAAGGGATTGAAGTTGGAGTTTGGATTGAAGAAGCGGGAAGGATGTGCTTGGGGGATGAAAAGGGGCACTCATATGAAGAATGAAGAGCTGTTAAGGCAGGTTTGCATTGAGGAATGCGCTCTATTTCTTCCCACTTTAGGTTCAGTAGGTTTTGACATACACACATGCGTCTTCATGGGTGGCACTGCAGGATAATATGCTATGACTTAAAACATGTGACACCTCCTGAAAACAATAGGTTAAAGCCCTGCAAGGCACTAGTGAGATACAAAGATCCATCTAAATGCAGCACTACGGCTTCTACAACTTTAGAAAGTTAATTTGAGTACTTCACATCTTTCCTTTTGTCGATTTGCAAGGTAAACAGTTAAATGTTACTTGCAAAGTAATCTTTTATGAATGTGTGCATGCATGTATGTGATTGGCCAGTTCAGCCTTACGCTTTTCTGCCAGAACCCTCTTCACTGGCAACCCTGCTGGACTGTTGGACCGGCCCCATTCAAATTAATGAGGAGGGATTGTGTTTTTTCACGCAGAACTAAAGTTAGTCTGAGCGAGAGCCGAAGACCACAGAGGATTGTGATACAGACAGGAACACACGTAGATGTACAGATATGCACACACACACACACACAGGCTTTTGACAAAGTTTTGACACCTTCCTTTTATCAACAGAGGCATCATGTGGAGACCCCCACCCCCCCCCCCCCCCAACCCGACCACACGCAAAACAAGCAGAATACACACAAACAAGCAACACAACCACATGCACCTCTTCTACGCTTGTTTTCTGGCAAGTTGGAGAGCATCTCTGCCCAGAACTGTGAAGAGAGAGTGAGGACTGTTGGGAATGTTAATTTGGTAATTTGTTGTTTTATATAAGCAGGGGAGGGATGGTGGTGAGGGCAGCGAGGGCGGCACACACGGTCTGTGTGTCTGGGTCTGTGTGTGGGAGCTGGTTTGTCGAGGGTAATGCTGGGTGACAAGGTCCAGCTCAGTGATGCAGATGACTCCCAACCAAGTTATTTTTCTACAAGAGAATCGGGCAAAAATACCATGACGGTCGGGGAGCAAGAAGCACCCAATGCCCATAGAAGGTATTAAGATGTCTCTCATACATGGCTACACTTCCCCCCTCCTCCTGGTCCCCATGTCTCCTACTCTCAGTCACTCTCTCTCACTCCCAAATCTGGGATGGTGGCCAAGTGCCACCAAGGACACTAAGGCTAATAAATCATCCTCGTTTCAACATCTGCCCAGTCCTAAAGGGCTGCCCACCACCGCCACCCCACCCCTTGTGAAGATGGGTCCTTGGCTTTATTCCTCTTTCAGCATCCTCCATACTCCCCCATTGACACCTCCTGCCTGACTGACAAAACATCTATTGTCCCATGCCCAAGTGAAGAAGAGACCCTCTTTCCCCCTCTTTGACAAAAGCCGTCTGAAGCCAAGATGGGGACTGCCAGCCGAGATGCCTGGGACCCGGCAGGGGTGCCCCCTCTCCCCCCGCTACTTTTATGCCGCCCTCTGGTTCATCCATCCCTTGCTCTCGCTCTCTTTTTTACTTTAAATACTCCCCTCCTGTGGGGGTCACTCACTCAACTCACCCCCCAACCTTTTCATAGTGGTAAACTCTCAGCCCTGCATAAAGACATCAAGTGACAGCAGTGAGAGAAAACAGCCAGATTTGGCAGAAAGAGATATTCGACATGGCTGTCAATGGCCATTCTGCATGCCTTTTGTTCCCCTGGGTGTAGTTGAAATAGATAAATAAACAGCCATAGGCTGAAAAGCCGGGATCAGAAACGTGTCACATTTATTCATATTGAACGGAGAAAAAGAGGCAAAGACCTGCTGTTGCCAATTAAGAAGAATGAGAAAAAACTCAATTCACAGTGTTTAGGTTTGTTTTCAAAGCAGAGGCTAAAACTAAGCTATTCAGTGGCTTTCTGCAGTTTGCTCTAAAGATGGCAGTAGGTCTTTAGCAGTGTGTGTGTGTGTGTGTCTTTATGGCAGAGAAGATCTGGGAAGTTGTCTCCAGACTCATCAGTTAAGAAGCGTACTCTCCACGGTTACTCTCAAGACTTCATTTACTGTGAATGCACAGTGCTTTTTCCCAGCACCTCCAACTCACCCCCAACAACGGGGAGCACCGCCCATAACTGTGCACGGGCCAGCCTCTGGCCACATTCACAGGATTGTCTTCTTTTAATGAACAAATTCACACCACTTTGACTTTGAAGATGAGGTTTGCAAAGACGTGCCTTAAAACATCTCATGAAATGTGGAAAACAGACCCAGTAAATAGGATTTTCTCACGTGCTTTGATCTTTGTATACTCCACGCTATCACTGTTCTGGTAATTATCACTTGCCATATTATTTAACAATAAATTGTCTCACGTTTCAGGTGGGCCTTAAGTCTCAACTTCATGTAAATTTTCCAAAACTGCTCAAGCAAGAAAGAACATTTACCAACAAGGTCCTGTGATGAATTAGTCAATTAGTGTTAGTGGCATTTTTTGTTTCATATTTTATTTTGAATTATGTTGATCAAGGGACTTTAATTAATGTTTTGGGGTTTTTTTTTCTTGTAGTGGTTGGGTCATTACGCATGGAAATGTATTCAGCTCAGAGGTTCGGAGTTAGCTTATTAAAAGTGGCAGGGATTTCAGGATGGAAATACATCTTTTGATTAACATTGTTTACTACTTTAACAAAATGCGTTTTGCTCTTTAAGCCCCCGCCCCAACATATTGATGACCAGACTAAATTCACATGCAATTTAATTAAATAAAAATAAAGAAAAAAAAATCTGTAATCTGATTTTCCGCTCCCAGGCAGACAGCATTCCATCGCAGCTCTTCTCTCCTGGTGCAAATCATTTAGATTTCCAATTAGCCCCTGAGAAGAATGGCTAATTTACCACAGTAAGCAGGCGCCTGATGTCTCAATCTGCCGTGTGTCAGCGCTGTGAAAAGGACTTCTCCCATGGAGGCACGCACACACACACACACACACACACACACACACACACACACACACACACACTTGTAGGGACACACACAAGCCCATTAAAGACTAGAATATGAGCTGAATTTCTGGAATGTTGACAGATCAAACCCAGCATGGAGAGCAGAAGGAGAAAAAGTTTAGACTTTATATATAAAAAAAATAATAGTAATGAAAAACAAATAAGGAAGAACACTTGGGGAAAAAAATATGAAGAGGGGTCTTATTGAGGCGGCAGGACAGGCAGCAGTTCAACAGTGGCCCCGGATTGACTCGTCTGTGAGTGGACAGCCCGCCAGCTCCTCCACACAACACCCACATTGTCCGCTGTGCCAACGAGCCAGAGCAGCGCTCCTCTCCTCAGGGGGCTGCCTGAGACGAACACATTCTAGATACATGTTAGCCTTGGCCCAACCATCTGTGTACTGTGTGGAGCATTCAGCTGAAAAGGAGACAGAGGAAGGAGGGAGGAGATGAGAAATTAAACACACATGGCAGTTATTGAAAGCTACGGAAAAGGGTAAGCCTACCCAACAGCTTAACAGCATCGAAACAGACTTACAAAGAGAGAACTCCTATCACTCTTGCTGAATTGAAATTTCTGTGAAATGAGATATATTGTTCCAAGACAGGGGGTGAGAAGGGAAGAGGAAAAAAAAGGAAGAGACTTGCTATTTTGTCAGGGAAGATGTTTGCAGGAATCCGTGGGCTTCATAAGTTAGTGGTTTTGGCTTTGGCTACCTGTCAGACTCAGCTCACTAGATCTTCCATCTTTTCTCTTTGTGCCCTATGAGGCCCCCTGCTTGTCCTGATGGGAAACCTCAAAGCTGCAGCACTATCATGCTGTGTAACGGTCACTCACAAGCAGCCAAGCTCGCTCCCTGGACCCTGATAGGGAGAGAGAAAGAGAGATTCCTGTCTGGCTCCCAAAACCCAAACAACATTAGTGGCACTGTCCTATTTCTTCTGTGCTCCCTTTCCCAGCTTGCTGTTAAACACACACTGTTCCACACAAAATGTTGTTGTTTCAGCTTCTATCTCCCCGCTGTCATTAACCAGAGGCATGCTGACTGACGTCCCCCGCACTTTCTATGTGTCTGCAGCCAGCCCCCCAGTCACTTAAGGCCCATCAGCAGCAATAGTCTTTATCTTGCCCAGGGCAGCCCTGTGATAACACTGTTAACAACACTAATGTGTGGCGTTAGGGAGCCACTGGAGCTGCCACTGTGAGGGTGAGTAAGTAAGGTCAGCAGCTTTTAACATTCAGTGACGTTACACCAGCTCCGTTTCTTATTTGTCTCCTCAAACTCATGTCCATCATTTTACTTTTCACCCCTTCCTCTGCTTTCCAATGTTAACAGAGTAAGAAAAAAAAATGAGAGCTTGACGGAGCTCGGAAGGACTGAACGAGGCCTTCTCTCCCAGCGTGCCTTAGGGAAAAGACTGGTGTTATTTTAGAAATCACACTGTTAAAGATTAATGTGGGCCTGGAGGAGTGTGTCATCGTTCCTTAACGACAGGACTGAGACGCTGAATAAAGCCAGCACTGTGTTCTGTCCCACAGCCCAAGGACAGATAAGTTTCCTCTCGCCATGCTCGCCACTCGCAATCCCGCCTCCCTTGTTCAATAACATTCACCCTCACTCATCTGTTACAACCAAAATGGGAAAACATGTCACAAGTGAAATCCTCCAAACCTGCTTTTACTTTGATTGGCCTTTTTTTTTGTTCTTTCTTAACTTTTAAGATATAAAAACCAATAACCAAAAAAAAAAGGTCAACAGTGTGTTAGAAAATATTTTCCAATCTGATTGCTCCGGTTAGATGACTAATGGAAAGTCCCAGCTCCAAATTGTGACCAAGCAACTCCCCCAATAAAGTCATCAGTCATCATCCGACAGACTCGCCAGACACAGACAGCTATAAACCAGGGTTCAGAGACCACACCGGAGCATCCTATCTCCACATATACCTTTGTGATTCCAACAGCCAGGACGATGATGACAGGCCTACATTTAAAATAAAACCGGTATCAATGACACCAATGAGGATAATAATGATAAGAGCTTTTAACATCCGATGCTGCCGACGATAAAGAGGTTTGATGAGTCTCAAGTGTGAAGGCGGGACTTAGTATCCCTCGCTGAAGGTTTTTACTGATAACAGAAGCGCTCGATAAGCGGGGAACATCAATCTTAGTGACAGAGATAGTCTCTCCTTGTCACTAATAGGGTTGTAAAGGGCCTTCACCTTATATAGCCCAGCTAATAAACTCATTTGTGATGAGCCCGAAGGTCATCTGAATGGGTATTCACATTCACCGACATGTTAGATGGTGATTTTGGTGTTTCAAAAAGAATAAAATTAGTCAGATGTACCTGTAATGGAGCTTTGATACTGATGTTTTTAATTCATAGAGTCAACTTTGATGAGATTACCGGTAGTCAGATATCAAAAGTCTTGTCATGACTCAGTGCGGTGTCCTGCACACTGAAGTCCAATTTCATACAGTTTTTCCCAGGATCGCAGGTGGCATCCCATTAGCTTGATTTTTTTTTTCTTTTTTGGTCTCTGAAAATGTTTTGAGAATATAAAATACAATATTCTGTTCATTTGCTCCCAGAATGTTCCTTCCTGAAGGTAAGATTCTCTTAAAAACATTCTCATGTGAGAGATTTTAGGTTAAACATTGAGGAACGTTCCCAATATATCCTCAGAATGTTGCAGATGAGATTGTCTTAATAGACAGTAAACCTTGAAATGATTTGACATCCCAAAGTACACTTTAATATTTGAGATTAAAGCTTTTTTTTTTTTTTAGCCTTGGCTAATGTTAGCCTGTGTTAAGGGAACGTTCCCTGCTAGCTGGGATATCGTCACATTTGCAACATTTGCCACTCGGTTTTTGAAGTCTGACATTGTCTCCTAATTTATCTAAGTCAACTCATCTTGGCTTTCCATGGCAAAAACATCAGACAATGGCCTTTGTACAAGGGAGTGGGACTGCGACATTATCTCCTCTCAATTATACAGTATCTTCTCTGAGGAGTCCTCAAGGCCAAACCATAAAGACTGAGGCTTCAAAGATTTCACTGTATCATTATTAAGGTTGAAGAGATGTCTCACGGCCACTTTAAAACCAACCAGATCCAGTTATATTTCCTAAGATCTTTCAGGCTAGTTAAGTAAACAAGACAGTGGTGAATCATGTGATTACAATGTTCTGGAACACTGTTGCCATCTAATCAATTTCATTAGCTGCATAAATCACGAGAGCTTGACATTTATTGTGGAGGTGATGGGTTGATCCTGCGGACTTGGAGACAGCTCCTGTGGTGATAAATGTTGCTATCTCTTGACAGGGATAAATAGTGTGTGTGTGTGTGTGTGTGTGTGTGTGTGTGTGTGTGTGTGCGCGTGCGCGCGCGCACGTGTGTGTAGTAGGTTTTAAACAGCTCACGAGATCCCGGTCAGACAGATCGGGTCAGTGAGTTCAGATGATACATGCATACATTAGGTTTGATCAATGGAACATTTCTCAGTAAACTTGAATTTTTTTAGTTCTTTTTCTACCCTTGTAGAGTGTTTGTTTGGTTTCTTTTTTCTTTGTTTTTTGTCTGGGTTAAGTGTCAAATGTGGCCGTTTCCAGATGGATGGATTGGATGGATGAAAAATTTCAGCAAATTTTCAATCAAGAAGAAGCACATTGATATTATTCGTCATTCAGCAACTGCAAGCTTTATACTGTAGACTCTGATTATAGTGGTTTTGAAAAAGAAAAGCATATTAAACAGTCATCAAGATTTTTTTTTTTTTTTTTTTTATTACCTGCATTTTAGCAGTCAAATTTGGATTTCATTTAATTTTATTTTTGGGCTAAACGTTATTCAAATTGTGTTCCTCACTGGCCACCACAGTGAAAGAAAGCTTTTGTGGCCAGCTATCTCCAGACAGTATCTTTTGGCAGTAACAGCTGGCTTAACTACTCTGTTCCTAATATGTTTCCACTATGGAAATGACCTGATTGTCCAGCGAAACAAATCACAAGGATAAACAGTGTACTAGCTACAGTCCATTTGCTACGGACAAATACTTTTTGTCTTTTATCTGTCCACTCAAAATAATACATTCTAATAGCAGCTATTACAACTATTAAGCTGCTGTTATTATTGCTAGTAGTTTTTACCAGGAACATGCTTCAGTCAGTGGAAATTGCACCTAAATTAAAACTTTTCTAAATTCAAGCTTTTTGCTTTACCTGATGTTGTTCTGATGCAATGCTGAATCGGTCCTAATTATTTATAGTGGATGGTCATTAAAAGGAGGGACAGTGTCGTGTTTGACAGATGCACCGTTCACCACATCTCCGTAATTTTAGTGAGCTGTTTGTTGTGGATGATTAAGCAAACGTGCGAGTGTGTGTTCAAGTGTATTGGTGCAATAACTGAAATCAGGACTGTGTGTCTAATAAAGACTGTCTAATGAACACTAGGAGCTGTTTACTCTCTCAGGACACACTAAGCCATTCACCTGTGTCCTAATGATGACCTTACACCGTCTTCCCTGTAAACACCGAGGCCTCACCGGGACAGAAAAGTCATTGAGAGAGTGAAGAAAGGCCAGAGAACCAAGTAGGCGTACAGAAGGCAGAGGACCAGGTCAGCGTCACCACAGTAATTACCTAATTGTACTAATGTGTCGAGAATTTGTCTGTTTGATGCATCAGATCAAACTGCGCAAAAAAAACACAGCTGTGAATAGGAAATCCACACTCAGACCTTTTTTATTTATCTGCTGTGGAGTCACTTGGCATGGCTTCAGCCTCATCATCATCAAGCATCATCATCGTCATCATCATCATCATCATCATTATTGTGTGCAGGGCTTGACCTCTGTATCAACCCTCAGAACGCAGAAGAAAGCCCCTGCTTGTCCTGGGCATTGACCCATATATACATGCGCTTAGCCTCCAAGTCACTGGAGACTTTTCACTTCTATGTTTGGGCCTGTGCCCAAGCTCCTTGTGTGTGTGTGTGTGTGTGTGTGTGTGTGTGTGTGTGTGTGTGTGTGTGTGATCCAAAACTGCAGAGAAGCCACAGGATAGGCTAGGATTTTTCCTTCTCCGTTTCGTCCTCGCGCTTCCTTCAGTCGTCCATGATATGAAGAAAGAAAGAGAGGAGAAATTAAAAGCTGCTCAAATCCTTCTGTTTATGTTTAATCATGTACACTGAGTAAATATTTTGCTGGACCTCGATAAACGATATACAAATAACTTGCCAGTCATCTGTCGTCACGTGACAATATCTCAATGGCCGCTGTCCAGAAAGGCCCCAGATGCGATGAGAGATCCCCCTTTCTCTGTTTCCTTGTCCTTTCTACCAAGTTAAAGGAATTCCTGGTTTGAATTGGGGATTCATGGACAGAGCCAGTGTGGTCTTGTGTACATTTCTGAAAACAGAATTTCAGTTTAGAAGAGGGGAAATAGAGAAACGTGAGACTGCTGAGCTGAAAATCAGAGGTATGTAGCACGTGAATATAAACATACATCAGTGGCATCCAGCTTACATGAGGTATGTGAAATGAAGTGTCTGTGGCATGACCTTTGATTCGATCTTTACGCCCACGAGTCAAGACCCTAAATCTTGCTACCATGACCCCCTGCTTGCTATGAGGCAATAGGTGTCACGGAAAGAATAGGAGATCATTAAAATTAAGGCAATATTATTTTTCCTCCTGCTGCCCCACACATTGATAAACTGCAACCTTTATCAAAATGAAGAGGGAGAATGTGATATATCATGATCTGAAATGCACGCTAGGGCAGCAGGCTGATGCTGTGTAGGCAATCCTCTTAGGCCAAAAGGTAGCATTATTTATTGGGCCTCAAGCCTGTGGCTGTCACAACATCTGCTAGCACAAGATGTATCGGCACACACTTATTCACTTATGATTATTACTGATCATCTTCCCAAATGGCTTATCAATAAAGTGGAGGCCAAGCAGATAATTTATCTGTATGGTTCTGTCGATATCAAGTTCAGAGTCAACGGCCTTAAAAGGATAAAAGGCCATGGACATCAGGTGATGGATGGTTGTACAAGGTCTCCATTAAAATATGACCCTTTTAATACATTTGCAGAATCCTCCTCCACCCCTCCATCTCATTTCTCTCATGTTCATAAGAGTGGACTTCATACCCCTGGTTTGTTTGCTAAGTGCAAACCTTACATTGTAACACTATTTTCCTCCAGAGAAATGGCTTCAAACCTGTCAGACAAATATTCGATTCTGTCATTTGTATCAAGAGTTTAGAGATCGCACATGTCAATGCAAGACCTGTGAATCATGCAGGACTTTGAAAAGATGAGACAACCCTGTCTGGGGTCAAAGTCAGGATATTTCACCGCCGGATTTTCTTTCTAAATCACACAAAGACTCTTAGGACATGCAGGGTCAATGCTCGTTCTGCAAATATCAGCCATTTGTATTTGACAAGTGGCCGTGACTTTCCAGAGCCGCACAATAGTTCTGAGTGTTTGCCTTTCAAATCTAACCTTTGTGCACTAATCTCTATCTCACCAACAGTTCTTAACTCCGTCACTGGCCGCACCCTGCATATACCCATCTGGATGCAGGGTTGGGTAACACTGTTAGCTTTAGCGCGATGTGATAAGTGTCAAGCTAATCTGATCCCCTGTGTTTCTCTTAGACAATGAGCCTGTGATACTTCTTGGGAATCCATTTATTTTGCTGTTAAACTGCATGCGATTGTCCCACATTAATAACCTCTCTATCAGCCAAGACAGAGAGAAAGAGTGAGAGGGAGAATGTTTCCTAGCAGCATTTTCCTCTGTGTTTGCCTTGGCTGAAGCACCTCAAGTCATCTGCTTATTAAAGTCATCATAAATATATTCTATCTGATGGACGCCCAGCTTCCTGGTATTTAGCAGTGAGAATTTCTGCCGGGCTTCCTCCTCTCCTGCCCTCAGTCTTCCCACCGCCTCACTTATACCCTGTGGACAACCTCATTGTTGAGGCATGTTTTTAAGAAGTCATAGCTCTGGTCTTGTTTTGGGTCAGCTGTCAAGGCTCCTATCTCTAGGAAGTCCTGAAATAGCCCATTTTACACTGTTATAATCGACAAGGCAGAGGAAAGACTTGGGGCTACACCAGGCACCTTGGACCTGGGAGCTGGACTTGCGTCTTTAGTCAAACATAAAAAGTGTAAAAGGTTTGTTATCAGGTAGTTCAAGTGTTAGCAAGAGAAACACACTGGAGACCTCCCCACATCTTTTCTTCCTTTTTTGGGGCAGTTGCGTTCTTTTGTTGATTTTAAAGTGTTCCAATCAGATTTGTCCGTATCTGGAGTCAGAGGAGTCCGATTCTCTTGTTGTGGTCATACTTGACACGACGATTAGCCCTGATTTTAAAGGCTCCGGCAATGAAAAACACAGCCTCCCCCTGTCATTCCCCTCTCTTTTCTTTTACTTGCTCTTTGACACAAATACAGTTTCCCTGCAGTTTATTATTCAACGCGACCCACAGTGAAGGACCACTTCCTCTCCCATCTATACATCAAAAAAGATCAATAACCCATCCAGTTCGTTGCCACCACAATAAAATCTTTGTCAGCATGCCAAGAAACTGCAAAAGTTCCCAATAAATGTGAGCGCAACTTTCAATTTGTGGCTGTCTTGGTGTGGCTGTGTCAGTCAGTGGCCCTGTTTCAAAAAGTCCTGAGGTTTGTTTGCTGCTGGTTCTTTTTGGAAACTTGTGGCTTTGTGACATCCGTAGCCATCCATTGGGCCGTGTTGCTGTATTGCCTCTCATTATTCAGAGTTGAGGAGAATTGTTTTTGGCTACAGAATGCTAACATTTTCCTATGGCGCAAACCTCCAAGTGGGGCCCTGTGAAAGATGATGAGCAAGCTTTGTAAGGTCCTCTTGCAGTTCCTTCTCATCGGCGACTCGCTGTATGAATAGGACATTACTCTTTCGATGTAAAACCTCAACATATGCCTCATGGCCCCCATACAGAAAAACCCTCTCGGGACATTTTTCGGCCAGCTTAATTGAGTTCTGGAAATGAACTGAGAAGGATTTTTCTCCATCATGTGTTTCAGACTGTGACAAGTCTTGTAAAAACAAAGAGGGAGTCCACTCACTGCTCGGTTCTCTCCCCACGTCGTGTTTTCTTTTGTGTGCTTGGTCATCACGGCATGTCAATACGAATGGTGCTAAAGTGGTGTTGAAAAACTCCTGACTCAGTCCAATAACAAAAGCTGAGCTATGAAATACTAATAATAGTCGGGTTTTCCCTCTCCGCCTGGTGTGAGAGCATGGACATTGTGAGATACACTCTCACATACACAAACACACACATTGATGCGTACCCCTAATGAGGGTCTGGACAGCTCTTGGTGGAAGGATTCTGCAGGTGGCTGCACTTTCATCAAGCGACAACTGGATTTGTTTTTGTTTGAGGTCATACGGGCCGGAGAGAGTGGGTTTGTGTGCCCAGACACACACACTTTCTAATTACCCTCGCTTCAGTGTTTTCTCTTTTCCATGAGACATATTGACATGTCAGCATTCAGCAGGCTAGATACAGAACAAATGGACATTTTTACCTCTCACTGTGTAGTGGAAAATCCATCCTTCTCCTGCATAGGCCAGTCTGTATTTGGACCTGTCTCACCGACCCAGAGTAAAAGTCACTTTGAGATGACGGTGACACGTGTAATAAATCATAGCGCCACCAGTCCTTGGCCAATCACATTTTCCCTCTCGATTAATAGCTTATTTATTTGCTTGGCTGGTACCTGTGTGTTTATCTGCTGAGCGCAAAGTTTGTCAGTGTTGAAAGAGCATCTCCACCTGCCTTTTTTGTTCAAGATGTAAAAGCCTGTCTGGAAACTGCATCAACTAGCCTTTGACCAAAACTAACCGGATCACATTTCAACATGCACTCACCACAGTTTAGAATAGCAGAGAATCCAAGGAGAGGAAGTTTTGTAATTAACATTTTCCTGACAGTCGTGTTAGTGTGTCTGGGCTCAGAACCGATGTGAATTTTTTTTTTTTTTAAAAAGCCCACACAGTCTTGACCCCCCACCTTAAACTAAAAGACATTAAAGCATCAATAAACCACTCATGTCTGCTTGCATGTCTTCTACAGTTTCAGGTTACTCTTGCACAATTTGATACGCACACATATTTACACTTGGAATGAAGCTGAACAGAGCTGGGGGAGGGGGGGGGGGGGGTCCAGAAATTGTCCTGTAGTTGTTGAACGGCTGGTAGCATTTTAGACGACCCAGCCAAGCTGTTGGTTTTGTAAACTGTTGCAGCTGGTCTTGCACATTACAAGAAAGGGGAAGTTCTCTCTCTCTCTCTCTCTCTCTCTCTCTTTTACTCACTCTCTAAATTTTACTATACTCCATCACTCTGTTCAAAGTTCACATGGTCATTTATACTTTCACAGCCTGAAGATTTGCCTTTTTTGTGTGTGTTCCAACCAAATAGTCATCCTTTAACAAATCTATTTTATCTAACAGTGTTGTTACACTAAAGAGCTAAAGGGAGAAAGACAGCATACAAAACCCAGTGCATCAGAGAGGTTAGTCGTTGTGATCCTCGGCGTGCGTTAGATTGTTAGCAGGATATCTCCAACGCTAGAGGACAGATCACGAGGAAGTTTGGTGGGAGGACAGTTGATATTACTAGTGATTAATTTTTTGATGGAATCTGGATCAAATTGTAGATCCTGGATCATGAAGAGAGTACAAAGCCATCGGCAGGATATTGATATTTGCAGCATTTTTTTCTGGATATTTCAGTGGTGAATTTCAGTCAAATTCTTTGTTGTCAAAAATAGAACTTTACAGCTTCCGGAATCATCTTGATTATACTCTGAATCTCTAACCCAAAAGAACTCCTTTCTGTCTGTCTCCAAAAAAAATGTTCTTGATGAAATGTGTCTATTTTGAGGGATAAATATACCTGGATCAGTGATTAAGAAAACTTACTTTTGACATCAGCAAATATAATAAGTCCCATCTTTGGCTACTTGTTGGCCTTTGGCCGTCAAACTATATAGACCTACAGTATATACACAGTCTGTCAACACACTTTGTCATTTTATTTTCACAACACAGTGAGATTTCTTTTTTTTATCCATACACACTTGTCAATAAGACTGTAAAGTGAAGATGATGAACAAAGACTGTGATCTGCTATAAATGTTCTGTACTGTAGTAAAAAGAAATAGAAATAATGTCGACCAGACTCCTTATGGCTTTGTTTGGTCATTTGTTATTAATCAGCCGTAGAGACACATGGTGGTCAGACTTGTCCTCCTCAGTCTTGCAGCTTAGCACTCCGTGTGCTTGTTTAAAATAAAAAGAAAAAAATCAGGGGAGTCACGGTTATGAGTCAAAGCACTGCGACACATTTGATTTGCCACAAGAGGCACTGAAGCTCATTTCAGGAACAGGATGCAACTGCAAAGGTTGAGAAACATGATGAGGATGATGGTCCTGCCAGGTACTGGGTGGAGAGAACGAAGTACTGAGGGTGAACTTTCCGACATCGCCGAGGCTTTTAAGCATCTTTATCTCAGGCTACTTTGGATTGGACACATCCACAAAATCACACACAATCCATAATCACTTCCTGTGAATTGAGCCCATTTATGTGGATGAAAGCAGCTGCTTGAATAACCTCACAGTCTCAGTGACAGATTCCACAGCAGATAAATCTCTCTTTCCAAATCATGGTGGACCACATTGCTTTAGGAAATACAAACTTTTATATGTCAGCTGTAATATAAGGGCAGCCAGTCTTGTCACAACAGCCAAACAACACAGCTACTGTTGGAAGGCAGATGGGGAGGATAGGGAGCAGGAAAAAGGGAGGCTAAGATATGCCATGTGTCTGCGCTTGAGGAAGTTTTATAGGCCTAATTCCACTTAAACTCACCCCACCTAAAACTGCTCTGAAAACAGTCTGCATCTCTCTTCTTTGATCCCCCCACCCACTCTTTGCCATCAATGGGCTTCAGAGAGCCAGAGAAAGAGGCAGACAGGCTGGGGTGGACTCTGGTTTGCCATTATATGTGAAATGCCCCCTCATTGCAGCAGAGAAGCCCCCATCTCTTCATCATTCCCCCACTTCCCTCATTTCCTCTGGCAGACACTGGGAGCATTCTACCACCCATCTGCCCCCAGTAAATATTGCTTGAAGGCTTAATTATACACACACACACACAGACACACACACTTACATACACAGTCTCAGCGAAATTTCCTGCAACGCTGAAGCGGAGAATTAACGTCAAATCTGTGGGGTATTCATTCATCAGGATGGGTGTGTGTGTGTGTAATGTTATGTTTGCTTCAATGTGTGTGTGTGTGTGTGTGTGTGTGTGTGTGTGTGTGTGTGTTTTTGTGACCTCTCAGTCCATTATTATATCCCCTTGGTCACATTTGTTGCCCAGAGGGTCTGCGTGATGAACTGTGTACACCCTGCGCGCATGTCATCAACCCCGAGCTGAGGAACCTGTAAAGCGCAAGGATCAATAGTCTCTTTTTTTATGCTTGAATTAATACTTCTTCCCAATCAAATAAAATGTGCCTCTTGCATATATTTTTTTCTAATCTTCTATGGGACCTTTTTAAAGCTTTATTTGTTTTCCTCAGCAGATGATGAACGACCATGAAGAGGCTTCTCCTGACAGCTGCATCAAAAAGGTAGGAAACTTTACGTCCGTGTGACACAGAGCTTAACTTGTCATAGGAGGTAGAAGTGATTGCAAAGTAAACTTGGATCCGTTTGTAAGTCTCCACTCGACCACATACATGTCTTGACACACCCACAGCCAGTTGCAGTTTTGATTCAGAACGCTTCCACCTTCTGCTCCGTAACCAAATTACACAGTAAACAAAGAAGTAAACATGTCTGTGGCTCACCTGAGTCAGTAGAGATTAACTCACCATTTCGTTTTTTCTCCCCTGCGTGATATCTTACAAAAAGTTTCAGTATGCTGACGAGCCATCAGTGCATAACTGCGTGAACTTCTGCAGTGAGAACCTCAAGCAAAATGCCGCACATTCCTTTTATTCTCAGTGGAAAAATACAATATTTTGAGATAGTTTTGGTTGAGGTCTGATCACAAGTTAAAAAAAAAGTGGAGGTACAAGACAAGAACTGTTTAGTAGAATTTCAAAAATGTTCCCTCAAGCACAGTTGTCTTTCAGAAGGTTATTATCCCTCAGCAACAAGCATTTGTACTCTTTTAATTACAGACCGGTACCTCTGATTTCGAGTGTGTAGGCTTAGGCACATGGTTTGGGTTGAATTACGAATAAATAAATAAAGACAGCGATTCGAGGTGTCGTGGGGTCTCACTCCTCTAGTTAATGGGTTAGATACAAGTCGTGGTGCTCTGTTTGACATCGGTATAACAACGAACAGTGAATGAGGGCAATGCCGACAAAATGTCAGCTTGATGTGTGAAATAAAATATGTATGCTTGGATACATGCATTTCATTCATTTATATTAAGTGTAAAAGTTTCCTGTTTAGGCTTTTAAGTTGCAGTTCTCATCCCCCAAAAAAATTCTTGGAAGGTTAAAGATCTGCAACATATATAATAAAAACAAAAAAAAAGGCAAAAACTCTGACATTCACACGGAGTCCGATACATCCCATTAACCATTCACTGACCACTTTATGAGGTGATAAATTTATTGAAGAGGCTGGGCAGTTTGTTTTTATAGCCAGTGTCACTGGGTCAGGACAGGACAGCACACGAGTTCATGTCCATCTAATGGTCCATGAAAGAACAATGGCCGCAGCCCGTGCGGGGACGCTGAGACGTGCTCAAGCCCCGAAAGCACAAAGTCAGCAGCAGGGTGGCTGAAACTGAAATCAGGGGGTGGAAATGTGAAGATAAATTCTGCAGAGTCGTCAGAGTTGTCTTAAAACTATGAATTTTTGTTTCATTGTCAAACCTGATGGACTGAACAGGATGTAGGATCAGTGTGGGGTGGTTTAAAATGGAAACCCTTCTGTGAACCTACTGGTGGTTGATAGAGGAGGGCAGAAAAAAAAAAAAACCCAACCAGTGAGTGGCATGCTGCGGTTTTTTTCATATGTTCCGCATTTACTTAAAAAAAAAAAAAAATCAATTGAGATTGGACCTTTTTATTCCAAAAATCATATCTGCCTTTTGTCTTCTGTTACATGATGGGACAGTCAAAACATCCAGAGCAGAACTAATGGTGGAATACTTTTCCCTCCCAAGTTTTTCGTCCCTTAATTAAAGCAGTATGTGACAGGAGAGGAGAACATGTTGACAGAGACACCTCATGAGCAACCTTAAAAAAGAAAAAAGAAAAAGACGTCGAGCAATCTCGTCATTAGGAAAAGAAAAGTCACATAAATGTCCTCTTTTGCATTTCAGGTCAAAGGTCGTGTGGCAGTAATAAACAGGCAGGCTCCTCGGTTGATGTGAAATCCTACTTTAGTCAATGAGCTTATTTTAAGAGTCGACCGCAGGTGGTTTGTGCTGCTCCCTGTTCCCCACATGTTCGTACAATGTGGAAAAACCTAGACGGTTTTATAAACGACCTAACCGCCCTGCACATAAGAGCGGCCTATACGCTCCACTCTACACACACACAAACACACGCGCGCGCACACACATATCTACAAGTACAGATACATACTAGCATGATACACACACACAGATGGCTGAGCACAGATATATATGCTACACTTACCTACAGAATCCAAATGCACACACAAGAGCCACATCTTATTATGCAGAGTGTGAGTTGCGGTGGGCCCTTGTCGGGCGGTGGCAGACCACATGCCTGTTATGAATATGAATGAAATTATGCATGAGCTAGTCCTTATGACATGACTCATTCATCCACATCGTGCAAGTTACACACACACACACACACACAAACACAAATACACTCGCTCATAAACACTCAGCGCTCCTGCCTCCACCGTGACATTACCATCGCTACGCTTGATTAAGGCAGAACGTTAATTGAGTTGTAGCTTGTGAATAAACCAGTTCACCAAGCTGGTGTGTGTGTGTGTGTGTGTGTGTGTGTGTGTGTGCGCGCGCATAACTCTGTGTGTTAGTTTGTTTTAGTTGTTGTGATTCACAGTACAATAGAATAGTTTGTAAAAGTACATGTTTTTAGAAGGTACAATCAGATGCTTTTCACAGAGACACAGTGTGTCAGTGTGAGTTGAGTTCAGATCATTTTGAAAGTTTTGCAAGTTCTGGAAGTTCCTGAAAACGTCAAGAGGAGCCACATCTCTTTTTGACTTGGGGCTGCAGGGCTGACGCTGATGTTTCATGAATAATGGCGTAATTTGTAACTTTATGTATCTCTACCTTAGATGTGACTGTTTACCACTTGAAGACACAGTCCCATTGTCTGGCATGAACAAACTACACTGTAATAGGACATTTCAGTCCAAACTGATCTCAGAACGTGAATCCCTTTAAATTCACATCACTTTTCATGCTTCTCATGATGAAACCATCATAATATTGCAAGCGAGCCCTTGCTGTTTGTAACATTTTACTGTAAGCAGCACTATCGGTTTCATACTTTGGTTTTGGGGATCCTTCAAAAAAAACATCCAAAATGTTCCAGATGACCATTTCCCAGACTGTTGGGTTTGACCGTGTTGTAGGGGTGACATCACATATGTGATGGTATCACTTTACTTGACTCTCTCAGCCTGATGTTCTTTTCAGGGTTCTTACGGTCATGAAAAGACATGGAAATGGAAAACAGCAATTTACAGGCCTGAAAAAATTTCATGTAAAGAGTAACGAAAATGTTCCTCCTGAATACCTTCATATTCGAACTTGACTGACAAAAATCTTGATTTAACATGTTGGTGTCAAACAAGGTAGTTTGATATTAGTTTTAGTTTCAAATATGCTCCTAAATGGTTTTTTTTTATGTTTATTTCTTGCGTGAAACTGACATTTCAAAGAGGGTCTGATCGTGAAAAAGGCGCTGAAAAGTCATGGAAGTTTCTCTGTAAAGACGTGTATGAACCAATATTTGATATCAAATGAGTAAACGTGAAGTTCCATGTTTAAGAAAATGGAGTCACTTTTGGCTCTCGTTGCTATGAAAAAAAAAGCTAAATGCTACGAGTCAGCTCGTAAATATTGGCACATGTATAAATCTTACCACCTTACATCTTCATAACTTATTTACAACTTTCAGGCATGGATATAATGTCTGGTACAAAATAGTGACACTGTAATTGGCTCATTTCATACTTCATTGATATCAGACGTGAATCCTGCTTAAATTCATACAGCTTTTACGTTCACAGTTGAGCAGAACTGTTCTATGTCAGAGTATATATTTATAGAGGAAAAACAGCATTTACTTACTTACACACACACACACACACACACACACACGTTGTCAGTGTGGAGGTTAATACCTTCGTAAAGATTATCTCCACAGTTAGGATGACGAAATCTCAGATTGAAAGCAACACAAACTGGATGTATAGTTGTCTTAAATTTTCGAGCAACTTCACCCTTAAAGCAAACTGGCCTCCCCCTCTCCCTCTGTGTCTCCCTGGGTGGGTCGGCTGGGGGTTCTGGTAGAGTCAGGGTTAAGACGAGGGATAAAACATAAGCAAAGATGTTATTGTAGCTTCTCCAGCCCACTTACTGAAAGCTGCTTTGAGCTTACAGCTGTGTGTGTGTGTGTGTGTGTGTGTGTGTGTGTGTGTGTGTGTGTGTGTGTGTGTGTGCGTGTGTGTGTGTTTGCGTCTGTGAGGTTTAAGGTCTTTTAGTCATGGGTTGAGCTGTGTTGCTACACTCAAGCACACACAAAAACATGTGCATCTTCACGCCGTGTACAGACAGAAAATAAATAGATCTAACATCTGAATCCTCCCTCCCACTCTCTCGCTCTCTTTCTCTCTCTCTTCCTCTCTCAATAGAGAGGTTCAGGCTATAGATTGTTATCAGTGGCAATTGGTGATAGAATCAGGGATTGTTTGCTTTGGTCTGGCTGCACAGAACTGGACTATCTGTGTGTTAGTCTGTCTTGGCCCTGCTTACATATATTCTCATTGACACTCGATGTGTATGTGCAGTGTGTGTGCGCGCGCATGCATGTGTGTGTGTCACGTTAATAGGGTATCAGACAACCTGTGTTTCTTTTTTGCATTCCTCAGATTTAAAGGTGGTACACAAGATAGGGAACAGAAGGAAAAGAAGACAGGCAATGCTTTGTGTGTGGGTGTGTGGCTGTGTGTGTTAATCCTCATCTTCAGAAGAGCGCCGCTGTCCATCCTGACGTGTGTAAACACTCCAGCAGATCAGATGGCAGATAATGACTTCCAGATAGACACCCTCCATTCAACCAGCAGAGAAAATCAATGAGCACTGATTGCTTTTTTCCCAAGACGATCGTCTCCCCCCCTGAAGGCGACTATCTTTCTCTCTCTCTTTCTCCTTCTCCCTCTCTCTCTCTCCTTCTCTCTCCCTCACTCCTTCTCTCAATATCTCAGTCTCTCCTTCCGAGCCCCATTCATTCACCTCTCAATTCTGCTGAGACTGAATCAATTCACGCTGCTTTTCATGGGGGATTTAGTGTGAAAAGATACAGCGGAATATCTCATTAAGACAATCTCTGCAGCTCTGTCTGTGTCACACTTCCTCTCTTGTTTGTCTGCTACTCCTTCGATCCTCCTCTTAAGTAGCGATGTCTCCAATTAATGTCTTTCTGTCTATTCTTAACAGTTATGTCAGTCAAATGCTAGCATTCATTACTGGACTCATCCTGACTCAATGTTTTTGATGTGTCATGGCTTGTAAATGGGAAAATGACAGGGGTTGAAATGAACTCTGACCTAAAAGTAGATTTTCTCCTCTCTGTGTTGAAAGACCAGGGAGCCAAATGGGGGTCAGCTGCACTTGTGGTTCTGTGTGTGTGTGTGTGTGTGCGCGCACACGCACATGCACATGTGTGTGAATATCATTTTTTTCCCTGTATCAAGCTGGGGAATTGAGTTTCTAAATAGGCTAGCTAAATGACCCTAAATGTATGAGGGCTATTATGTGGATAGAGGGAGGCTCACGGGTCACACAAGTGATCCATCGCTCCGGGGCCGTAGTTTACCCCCTGCCAACAGCCCTGCAATCCCCCCATTCCTCCCCCCACTTAAATAGGCTCATGATTGATTGATAATTATGATAATTTGTTTGAAATGATTATCTGGATATTATAATCACTGCCACCCCGGTGCGCCACGGGAGCAAGTCATTTTTCATAATGCTGAACGTCACAAATGCCCGCCGGTTACAGAGATGGCTCTGTCAGTGTGCACGTGTGTGTGTGTGTGTGTGTGGGGGGGGGGGGGGGGTGTATGCCCAGGTCCTGACTGACTGTGGAGTGAAGAACCAAAGACCAGGAAATGGCCCAAACACACTCACAAAGAATGACTTTCTGGTCCAAAAAAGTTGGATTACTCTCTTTGAATAGGTGGTCGATAGGTTGTTGTGCTGACAACTGTTGTCAATGTATTAGATAGATAGATAGATAGATAGATAGATACTTTATTGGTCCCAGAGGGAAATTCAGTATTCATGTATTTATTTGTTTAGGGGAAAAAAATGCTGAACATTTTCTGGGCTTCAGTTTTTCAAACAAAACAGAAAAATGAAAGCAAAAAATAATTTCCGTATTGAAAAAGTTTAGTGGGTTTGAGCAATCAAAATGTTTTCATGATGTAAGCAAAGGTCGATTTATTGTGTTTGTCAGCTAAATTGGGATTTTAACAATACATGTAAACTGGTTATTCAAACTGGAATGGGGTTAACTTGATATTTTAAATAATATAAGCAATAATAATCGGTATTGGCCTCAAAAATCCCATAGCGGTCAGTCCTTACTGTAAACCCACTGATTATGAAAATGTCACTGGTACTACTTGAAAATGTAGGAAAGTAATCCGATGGCTGGATGGGTACATAAATGAGGCATCAAAAGTTACCGAATTATTTTTATTAATTTCACATTTTATGTTAAAATCATTCAAACTGTTGCGCTGTCAAGGACGTTTCCAAACATCTTCCTGTCATCCTCATGGATTAGAGCAAACACAGCGTCGCCCCAATCATCTCGTCTCTTTATGTCGTCTCAACCAAAAGAAGAGGAGTGTGTGATCGAGGATTGGGGGTTTGGGGGGGACGTAGGAATAATATTTGTGGTTTTTGCTTCGCCCCAAGATGACTTAATGATGATATGGGTCTCTTTCTTCTGCTGGGCTGGGTTACGTTTTAATGGGCCCTGAGTGACATGTTTTCATTTGGCTTCATAACCTGCCCCCCCCCATGCACACGCACACGCACATACACACACACACACACACACACACACACACACACACACACACACACACACACACACACACACAAAACACCACCACCATCACTTCCTTCATCTCCATCCCCCCTTCAAAATATACACCGCCAAATCCTGCACTGTGTCAGGTCCCGCTAGGAAACGAGCGGTTCGGTCAGGGAGTGATGGTGAGTGGTCCTACATGGTCACATGGTCAAGCAGGATAATGTTTCAAAGCATTTGCTTCTTAATGTTGTCTGTGCTTAAGGATGAAAGTTTGACTCAAGCAGTTTCTGAAAAAGATGTCTTAAAAAAGTAGTTAGAAAAAGTTGCCTCTTTGCAGAAGACAGAGCGGTTGCTTTGTTGAAAGAGAGAGTCGCAAACGTGTGTATGACTCGCCCAGAACTGTCGCCCCTCACGTATTCGCATGTAGATTCATCACCTCTGCCGAGGAGATCATGTGATCACGAGCGTGTGTCTGTTTGATTGATTGTTACCAGGATATCTAAATGCACAGTTATTACTGACAAACTGACAAACTCACAGGCCAAAAGCAGTTTTTTTATTGGATCGAAAAGTACATTTGAGGACTGTGTTAGCCAATAGTGATGATTTGTGAAAGGTCACATGGTTCGGACAAAGTCGGGGTTGTTGGAGAGGAGGTGGGAGTAGGAGGACCAGTGAAGACAGAGAGAGAAGTGGTCTTTCTCTTTCTGTCTGTCTTGTCTGTGGGAACTGTTTGAGCTACGGACACTGCAGAATACTGTCATTATGCCTTGTGAAGAGCATTCACTCAAAGGCCACCGCTGTGTTTCCCTGTGTGTGTGTGTGTGTGTGTGTGTGTGTGTGTGTGTGTGTGTGTGTGTGTGTGTGTGTGTGTGTGTGTGTGTGTGTGTGTGTGTGTGTGTGTGAGTTTGAGAGAGAGCTTCATGAGTGCTTCAGGGCCACTTTTAACTCGGCGCCTTTAACTTGTGTGTGCGTGTGTGTGTGTGTAAGCATGAGTGGGCCTGGACTGACGCATCTCTGTTGTTATCGCTGATCAAAACCCGACGTCACATCGGAGTGAAGCGCTGGGAGAGGAATTCAAGTGGGAATGAAAGAACGAAAAGAGTGGAACAGATAGAGAGAGACAGAGTGAGGGGGCGGAGGAGAAGCACGAGGTGATCGGAGGCACTTTCTCATCAGCTGGCTCCCTGACCCCTCTCTCTCTCTCTCTCTTTCTCTCTCTCTCAGTCTCTTTTCTTCCGTCTTTCTATCATTCCCTCATTCCTTCTCCAGTAGTCTTTGTCTTTCCATAATCTCTCTCCCAGTGGCCATTCCCACCACATTCTGTGGGGTCACCCAACAAAAGGAGGAGGGCGATAGTCTGACACTTGCGGGGGCTGTCATATGAGTTTCCTCACACTCACACTCACACTCACACTCACACACACACACACACACACACACACACACACACACACACAAGTGCACACATTTGTTTTTGCTTTCCAAATGAGGACATCTTCAGAGACAAAAAACAAAACAAAACAAAAAAAATGCTTTAACCTGAAGGGTCAAGCTTTAAGTGTATAGTTTCATATTTATTTGGGTTTTTTTTCCTAAGGATTCCCTATTAAACAAAGACCTAGATATGAAACGCACCGAAAAGGCATAAACGGTAGGCTCCATAGACAATAGCAGACTGGTAAAGAATGGCTACATTTCTTAGAATTGGTGTGCATTAAAAACAGGACCTGCAAAAACTTGAAAGAGCAGTCTCTTCACATCATTTAGCCTTTCTATTCAACGTTGAAACGTTCTCACGCTGTAGAATAATCTACATCTTTTTAGGACATGTGGCGCTCATACATTTCTAAACTCACACACACATTGACACACATACACACACTGTCTTGTCTGTCAAGACAGCAGCAAGTCCATTAAGGCAGACAGAGTGAATGCAGAAGGCTGGCTGGTCAAGCATTGGTGATAATAACATGACGACCCCATGGCGTTGCCACGGAGATGTAAAAGCCTGGGGTGGCGGCGAGCGGAGAGTTGTGTGGTCCCACTCGTCAAAAATACTTTCACGTCACACAAGAGAGATAAAGGTTCGTCTGAGTGTGAGAGTGGCGAGGTGCACAGGGAGCTCCGTATCACCAGAGGGAGGATTTATTTTGTGTTTCGTGTATTTTTACTGCTTTTTACTGTAGTTTTCTGGTGTATCCCTTACAAACCTTGACCAGCTCAGAAAATCTCTGGGGGGTGGGGGTTAACTCACCACACATGCATGAGTCTCTTTCACACTAGTTGCACAGTCGATGAGAGACAAAACCTGTCCAAGACGTCATGAGAGATGGTGAGCTGTTGATACTATATCAGACAGACAAGCAAAAGAAGAAGCAAGAGAGTGAGAGATGGAAACCTGCAGTGGGTAAAAGACAGCCGGAGACAGGAGGTTGGGGGGATTGATGGGGAGGAATGCCAGAATGCCCAAGAGAGGCCCGAACTGCCAGCCCAGTTACAGACACAGCCTGTCTGGGGAAGAGAGACGGAGAGCGGAGGGGGGAGGTTGGCCCCGCCAACACAAGGTCATGTGAAAAAAGATCACCCTTTCTCCACCCACCCACCTACCCTTCCATCCATCCATCTCCATCACGCCATTCCTTAGAATATTTTAGGTAAACAAAACATTTGAAAATAGTTTGAGAATAGAGGATTGGAACTATGTGGAGAGAAAGAAGTGGAGGACGAGGAGATGGCGGGAGACAGTGGAAGTGTGTCTGGGCGTAACAGGCCTTCGGGGAGCTTTTAGCCACAGAGTGGTAAGTGAAGCATGCCGTGTGTCGAGGCTGCTCTGGTTAACTGTCTTCTTAAGAGCTCTCCACATACACGCACACACACACACACAAAATCACACACAATAACAGAAAAGAAAAGCCCCAAAACTCACCCTTCATTTACCAGTATGCAACTTAAAAGTTCCACAATGGCAATCATTTCATGTCAGAACCGGGCCTTGAATTACAAAAGAAAAGAAACAAACTCAATGAGCGTCTCATTCAGGGAGATCGGGGAACTGGGGCCCGGCGCCAGGGGGATGTGACGGATTGGGGGGGGGGGGGGGGGGGGGATATCTCTTTACGTAGTATGTTATCATCCTATAAAGCTTTTTTCTGCATATTTTTTTAAATTTCATACTGCGTGTGGAATTTCAGCGGTGTTCTGGCTTGATGTGAACCCCTCCTTATGTATTAGGAGCAGATTTCCAGGACTCCACCCAAAAATAGTCTGTCTAATGAACTGAGTATATTTAACAATGCAATCTGTAAAATTTACTGTCTTTAATAGCATCTGAGAGGCTCACAAAAAAAAATTAAAATCAATTAATTGATTTTATGACATTAGCGAAGACAGTATTAAAACACTCTCGTTCTCTCGTTGCTCACGTCAACTCCTCCATGTTGTACTACCATGTGTGGGCCTTAAAATTTTTGACTGTTCCACTGTGGAGAATTTGTCTTGCAGTTTGAGAGTCAGGTGTTTTTCTCAGGACCCAACATTCGCTGAAAGGGCGGATCGATTTGCCAAAACCACCATAAAATTGAACCGCGATGATGAACCTGTAGCTGCTACGTGTTGGATTAGCTCTCCCTACACATCTAAAGACACATCCAGGTACATCATAGAACGGACATTGAAATGTGCATTTAAAACAGGCTTATATGAATTCTTATGTTCTTAATTTTGCACTTCTTTTTTTTGCATTTACAGTTTTACTCAAATTTCTCTTTGAAGTATCTGTGGCTACAATTATGATTGAAGGTGTGATTGCTACTGATACCCTGTAGAACAATTAGCACATTTTTAACCAAAATCTGTTTTTGTTCCCAGCTGGTTGAGAAATCTTAATATATGATGCCTTGTGGGGTTTATTTTTATACTTTTGCGCGTTATTAAAAATCCACAGACACTTTTTGAAAATTCTGTCCTCGTCCCTTCTACATTATCCTGACTTCCTCCCCCCTCCTTCCAATCCCAGCTGAACAGTATGGTCTTTGACTGAGTCTTAATCTTCATTACAGGGCATTAGTCCGCTGGGGAGGCCCTGTCTCGTCTCCCCACAGCGCAGCCTGGCACTGTCCTGCAAGGGACGTCCCGCCACGGCATAGCACAGACACCCTGCCAAACCCCCCCCCCCCCCCCCCACCTTCTTCACCTTGGTCGCCCCTTTGCTCAAATGAACTGTTAAATAAACGGCAGGCTTTAATCCACATGAAGGAGTGGAGGAGGTGGGGGTGGGGGGTAAGGTGGCAAGGCTGGTCAGGAGAAACAAAAGAGCCGGCCCTGGATGCCTCCATTTAGAGCAGCCATCAATCATACTCAACATGAACGTTCACTTTCTTTTTTATTTTTTGGCAAAGATTTTATCATTAGTGACTAAATGTCAGGGAAATTACAGCAGTAACCTGAGTCATGTGATTCAAACGGTGTAGTGTCTGATGACATATACAAATGTAGGTTCTCTTCAAAGGAAAGAGGCAATTTTATATTAATTTAATTGCTCTTGCTATAGCTTGCTGTGTCATGTATTACCAACTAAAATGTTTCTTTCACAAATATGCGCACCCACACATATACACACCCTCCTATTTTTACTCAAACACACCAATAACACACACGCATGCAGCCAGATCATGAAATTTCTTCTAATGAGGACAGTTTGCTTGCTGTGAATTAGATAATTAAAGAGGATGGCTAATTGAGTAAACAAGCATCGGGGCTGTCACCCCTAATTAAGTGATTATGGGAAGAGCACACTCAGCCGGCGCAGCGCTAATTAACACACACGTACAGACACGTGTGAAGACATGGAGAATTATCTGTTAGAGAAACAATGATTAGGCCGAGTGGGGGATCCCAGGAGAGGCAGGCTATGAGAGGGGTCCTTCACACACACACACACACACACGCACATGCATACATGCAACATCGCCCCAAGAGAGAGGTTTTCTGTCCCTTCGTATGAATTCATAGTGGTTAATCCTTTTATTCAGTTAGGAATGTTGAAAGTGTCAGATAGTGACCTGCGCTTGTGATCCGGACACTGAAGGAGTTTGAGACAACCGTTTGTACAAAAGCTCGATTTAAATGCAATTTGCTCCTCTTTCTATTCTCACTGGCGATTATTGACTCAAGTAATAGACTTTCACAGAAAAAAATCCAATACCCAAATGTAATGATTCAATCAAATCTTTGTATATATTTACATATTTTGTTTGTGCTTCCTCAGTCCGCTACATTAATGCCAAAAGCCATTTGTTTTTTTTTGTTTTTTTTTTCTTTCTATAATCCATGGGAATACATTACACACTGGATTTCACCGGCGCTCAAATCTCATCTGTGACATTTGAGATCGAGATGCTCATATTGAGGATATTATCATAAAGAATGTTTCCCCGGGGAGAATTATCCACAACATTAATCAGGGAGTGATTATTTTGCTTCAGTTCTCTTTAGGGAATATAGGAGCATAAATACCACATGATTTATTCTGATAAAATAAATTATATCTAGTCAAATATTTATTTAGATATTAATGGCTCTGCTCAATGAAAAGAAATTCTGGTTATGAAAATGCCAAAAGGTCCCTCTACATTTTCAGCTGTTCGTCCAGAAGCAAGATTTAATTTCACACAATAACAGATGATTACAAAATTGTGTATAACTAATTTTCAATAAGCTTTTAATGCACCGGGTCAAATGTACTATTTTTTCCAGAGCGTACAGGATTTTCACAGCGGCGCACTAAAGCAGATTAGCTTGGCTTAAAAAGCACTCATAATAATAATAATAATACAAAAAAAATGAATTAATTAAGTATCGCTCCAGGGATGAAATTTAATTATTTTTGGAGCAGAAAAGATTTTCCGTGTTGGGTCAGGATAACTCTGTGTGGTGTTATCTGCTACCAACAAGGCTGGTCTTTCTTCTCTCCTTCTGGCACCATTGTGAGGCTGAATTAAGATCCCCAGCTAATGGGCATACCTACCTGACAAACATGACTTCTTAGCAGGTGACTCCTGTCAAATAGGTCTGAAATAATAGGTAAATGAATTAGCAATAAAATGGACTTAGCAGTAACAGGTAGGGGTGCCCATTATTACTGCTCCTAATCACTAAAGAGATGGCATTCACTTGCCTTAAGAAGGCAGCATTTTTCACCGCTTGCTGGCCACCGGCCCCCTCAGAGTCTCAACACATTTCTAATGGAAGGCTCTCTGCTTGAGCTCCAACCTCCCGAAAGCCCCCAACCATTTCTTTCTTTTGCTCTCCTTTCTTTCCTCCACCCACACCCCCCCCCCCACCTCCACCCCTTTCTATCCTGTAAGATTATCAGTTTTGATTACCACCGGCAACAGGCTCTTACTGGCAGTCGGAAGCGGCGTCTCACAGACCTGAAAGGCCCTCAGCAGGTCGCAAGAAGCTTTTGAAATTATGGGGCTGGGCTCAGAGGGAAAGTGCTCTGTGCGCTGCTTCGTGGCCATTTAATCAACTCCTGACTTTTGATAGTCAAATAATGGCTAATTACAGTAGCACCTGCCCACAGGGTTAAAGGGTGGAACAGATTTAATGAGTGAAAGGGAGGAAAAGATATCAAGAGAGAAAGAGACAAGAAAATGAACGAGGGTGAGGAGTAAAGATGGAGACTATTTATTATGATGGTGACGTCTTGCTGATTGGGTGGAATGAATCGGTAAACCCGGGGATGCTCTGAAGTGCCGCTGCCACTAACTCATAATTAGGGAGTTGTTTTTCTCACTTGCAGCACTTGATTGGGAAGAGAGGAGTGTGAGGTTGAAGGAAGATTGACTTTGATTGATGGTTTTGCACAAAAGTACATTTTAAAGGATCTGCACCATTTTTGGTATTTTATTTTTTTTTTCCCCACAGGAAGCCTTGCCAACATGATTTTTGTGCATGTATGTATAAAGACAAATATTATCTAGAGAGTGAAAAGTAAAATCCATGTCAGAAATAATGGTTAATATGAAAAGAACGAATGTCTTCCGCTGTCTCTCTTTGTTCCCTACTTCACATCTCCATGGAGGCAGTCAGAGAAATAATGAGTGAAGACAAATGGGACTATTAAAGAGACAATTGGATGGTTCACACACCGTGTCCAGCGTCCTAAAACAAGATGTGCTTGATAGAGCGCAGCCTTAAACACACACACCCCCCTAAACACACACACAGCCCATCTGGGGTGACAGATCAAAGCATATTAAAAATGACCTATGTGTCAGCGCATTGATCTAAGACCAGGTGGCACCCATACAAGCAGGCGGAGCAGCTTGTTTGCTTTTTTACTCCCTCCCTTACTCTCTCTCTCTCTCTTTCTCTCTCTCTCTCTCTCTCTCTCTCCTTTCGCCTGACCACGACAACTCTGTCCCACCACTCTATTGTTCATGCACAAAGGCTATGTAAAGATACACAGGCGATTACAAAGCTGCAACACTACAGCTCAGTTACTCAAACCTTGTGTGCTGCGTAGAGATATATGTTTGTTTGTGTGTTTTTTGTGTGTGTGTGTGTGCGTGTTTGAAAAAAAAGTCTGTGTACTCACAGTGTGTAGCCCCTGTGAGATATTAACAGGGTTGAGGCTGTGTCAGCAGCGCCGCACTGTGTTTTTAGTCTTTCATGTTCCATTTATTTGACCCGTGACCCTCAAACACACAGCAGCAGCTTCACTTCATACACACCTCTGCACCTTCACACATCCACACTACTACAAACACACACACTACTACTACTACACACACACACACACACACACACCACTTCACATATTACAGAGTAATCAATTTCTTTCTGGGACCCTCTCTCCTCTCTGTGCTATCACAAACCATATTTGCCCCATCCAATCACTTTGATTAATCATGCGCCAGACCACAGGTTTGCAATCAGATGACCAGAGCATTGTACCCCTCTCTGCACGTAAACACAAGACGCACGAAGACACACACACACACACACACACACACACACACACACACACACACACACACTCATACTGGTGCTTGTGGGGAAGTATTTCCCCATAGACATCCTCAGTGTGACAGCACCATAAACTGGCCATTTATCAAAGTGTCCCCCCAGTAAACGCACATACAAAGGCACTCACTCACTCTCTCTCTCTCTCTCTCTCTCTCTCTCTCTCTCTCTCTCTCTCTCACAAACACACAATTTATCACTAATATGACTTGAAACTTGTTCATTTTTCAGTGGTTGTATCCCCTCAAAATACATTTATTGATTCATGATTTCCGTTACAAAACTGAACTATAAAGGCACATTTTCCTACTTCAACAATTGTGGGTTGTTTTTCCTTCAGGTTTTGTTCCATAGATGTATTGAGGAGAGTTTGGTGAGCGTTAATCATATTTCTGGCAAAATGATAAATAATAATATTAATAATGATAAGTCTCCTTTATTAAATAATGAAAATAGCAGAGAAAGTTTATTTGTACTTTGAGGGGAACCTGATAGCTTTTCAAGCGGCTCACGTTCCCTGACTTAAATAGGCTCAATAATGCATAGCGGCAGCATTTGTGTGGTTTTGTTTGTTTGTTTGTTTGTTTATTTGTGTGTCCATGAGCTGGTTGCCCTTCAGGAGTAGCTGTGTAATTCTAAGGCTTGATGCAGAGCCCCCTGCCATTCTTTATGGCACATGGGTCAATAGTCATAATGAAAGAGATATTCATCGACGTGCGTGTGTGTGTGTGTGTGTGTGTGTGTGTGTGTGTGCGTGGCGGGGGGGGTGGCTCTCACTCTCTCTACCATATTCATGTTGAAGATTTAAAAGCTCTGTTTTTTTCCTCACTCCTACCAGGTCTCCCTTACTCTCTCTCCTTCTTTCTGTTTCTCTCTCTCCTTTACCCCCATCAATCTTTCAACCCAGTCATACAAAGTGAAGCAATGGAGGGAACAAAGAGCTCTCCGCCATCGTGGCTCTGAAACAATTGCGACTAGTCTTTCCAATCAAGGCTTACACATGAATATTCACTTCTAACTGTAGATTCTATAGGTGGCTCTCAGCAAAGCATCACATTATGACAGCACAGCGTGACGTTCGCTCCACACCAGTCAAATCTCTCTCGCTTTTGTGGTTACACCTCCTGTCCCAGCAGCTCATTGAAGCCTATTTTATTGCTGGCCTATGTTCCAGAGGCCACTGTGTGTCAGTAATCAGGATATGGGGGTTATCCTGGCTGACCTATGTATTGAGCCTGCTAGTGCAGCCATTTCCAGTACTAACACAAGTTAAAAGCCCTCACACTCCCTCGGAGGACAAAGGAAAACCACTTGACTGTTGGCTTCATGTAACATGGCAGGCGAGGAATAAACTGGCAACCTGTCTAAGCTGGCATCAAGGGCATTAGAGACGTCACAGAAATCAGAGAGATTGATTCAGGAAACACGCCTTGTAATTGGATTATTTTAAAAAGGTCAACTTTTAAATCTGTGATCATCATAAAGGAAACCTCTCTTCTAAACCTATAGAATAATAAAACTCTCTGAGTGAAAAGACATAACCTGGAGTGTTACATTGAGTAGTTCTTCATGTAATCTGACCCTTGACCTCAGTGCCACTCCTGAAGAGTTTTCCAAAAATGTTGAAAGTCGGACAGCTGCTGACGGAGAGAACAAGATGGCAGTTGATTGTTTTCCAGAGGAATTAAGCTGCCCTGACCCTCTTGAGCCGAGCCATCTTTTGAATGGCTGATACTTTATTTGTTTTGTCCCTATAACAACAGAATCTCCGGAGCACCGTAGCGCCCGTTCACCCTGGTATTATCACAAACAACTAGACTCACTTTTCCTCTCCTTGTCTTCCGCGGCGTGGAAAAAAAGCACCAGGGTTTTTTACACAATCACAGGAGGCAATGCTGAGGTATGTGTGTGCTGTGATAACACAGAGCGATGGGAGACAGATATGGGAAGGGCAGCGGTGGTCACGCACTCATATACAACAGAACCCAGCATGAGCACAGAGAAAAGCAAGACTTCGACTGGAGTTATTAGTGCTGAGAAAGATTACTCAACCAGGATATTTACTATGAATGTTTGAATATATATTTGATCAACGATAACGAGTGGCGGGGGAGACAAAGGGTTCATAAACAACTTTCTCTTGTCACCCTGTGATTGTGAGTCCTTGGCTGTGTGGATGCAGGGACATTACTGCAGTGTCTAGCTGTGTGCAGGCGCCCCCTATTGCTTATTACCTTTCACTTTCCTCTCAGCAGAAATTTGGTAACAATTCACAAATGTCAGCCCACTGACACATACAGCAGCTATGATAGTATAGCCGCCACCCAGCCCCCAATTTAGATCCTATACATCGATGGATCTTTATGAAAATAATGCGAGACTTGAAACAAAGCTCGGCTTTGTGTGATCTCATAACTGCTCCATCACACCCCCCACCCACCCACACACAAGCATAATTCTCACCCATCAATCCCAGCCTGACCCCGTTTCAAATTCATTAACAAGGCTCCAAAACGTGCAGATACAGCAATCACCTAAAGCTAAATAAATTCCCCCGCCAAGGGGAAGAGTGAGTCTGTGTGTGTTTGCGTTTGTGTGTGTGTGTGTGTGTGTGTGTGTGTGTGTGTGTGTGTGTGTGTGTGTGTGTGTGTGTGTAAATTATAGCAGTGCCGTGTCATCCACTGCAGAGTTGAGAGAGAGGAATCTGTTTGGACAACTGCTGAATGTTTTGGTTCCCCCACAGCGCCTTGGAAAGCCATGCAGCCACTGTATCTTTTACAAATTAGCCTGTGTCGTCTACCAAGCACTTTCTCTTATCCCTGGTTTAAGCCCTGTCTGCCCACTGCAGGACAAGCCTGGGCGTTTTAGGGTGGGTGGGGTTGAAGGGAACAGAGGAGAACATAGCAAAAGAGAACAGAAAAGACGTACTCCTTGTACCTAAGTTGTTTTAAATGCAAACTTATCAGTTGTTTCTTTGAGTTTTATACAGAAGTCAAATCAAATGCAGGTAAAGAGGTGCTGAGCAGATCAAACGGCTCTCGCTAGAGGAATAGAGGCCTGATGCTGCACATTGCATGAAGTTTTTTCCATCTACTGTCAGTTGTAAAAGTCCATCTGTATCTGGTTAGCGCCGCTGCAAAACGCTACAGTAGGCAGAGGTGGGAGACATTTGATGGAGAAGGTCAAAGCTAGTCATGTGGTGAGTGGAGCTGCTACACACAGATAGTTTTACTACTGATTTATGATGTAAAACCATTTCAGCTGGGGAAGCAATAGAGGAGAGCCCATGAGTCGGGATGATGATGATGTTTGCAGAGAGGCTAGCCGGGTGTGAGCAGTGAGAAATGACACTGTCAGCCTGAGAAAGGAATACAAAATTAGAAAAAATGGATGATTGACTAAAATGGGAACACACCCCAGGGTTTGGGTTTTTTTTTTTGACAACAAAAGTGGCAAAGCTCTAATTTTGTGAGCCCAGATAAAACAACATAGCATAGCATGTACCTTACTTTCTCCTTTCCAGTGGTTTTTTTTTCTTTTTTTGTTTTTCTCATGTGTGTCTCCTCTCCTCTTGATGTAGCATGTCATATAGTATTAGGTGGTCCGGGGTTGAGGAGGAGAGGAAATCCTCTGGGCAGAGTTGAGTCGCTGCTCAACAGTTTGGCCATTGTTCACCGTCTCAGACACCAACACCCCCTTTAAAAAAAAAGAAGAAAGAAAAAGTAAACCCATCAGGCAGCCACACTTGAAAACTCACAGCATGCCATGTTGGAAGAATGGTAAAGGTGTTTGTGTGTGTACCAGGTGATCCTCATGGTGTGGGAATAGAAACCTTTTTTTTTTATATGTATATTTTTGGGAATGGACTCCTTTTTGTAAACAAGAAGCGAGTCATCATGATGTAAATCATTAAGTTTTAGGGCGAAGACCTGAGAATGTGTGCCATTTTCAGCCTGTAAGCAACAGTAAGAGTTTATTGTTGACAGAACTTGTGACGGCACAAGAGATCTCAAGATTCTTTCAGCCCTGCCTCACAAATATACAGGGTAGTTGAACATCATTGACACTTTGAATCTAGAATGTACTAGTAGACACGAGGCAGCTGCTGAGAAGGTTGTATTTTCACAAGTTTGAATGGGTTTCCCCTCAATCGTGGAATATGAGCAAGTTTAAAGGCACGGAAATTTAATTATTCCATTTTAATGATTATTGTAAATGTATATAGGTTATTTTGTTGTTTATTTCTGAAAGCTAGGCCAAGGGAATGCAAACTTTTCCCTTTGAAGGCCCAAACTGAAACCTGATGGGCCAAAAGCAAGCGCGTATTATGACGCTAAAAGCGTTGTGCTTACCACCCTATCTTGTTCTTACATCACGTCTAGCAAACAGCACAAAGTGTCACATGATCAAAATGTAAAAAAAAAAAATTATAATTGATGATGATAATTATGGATCCTACATGTTTAAGAGCATTTTACCTCACCAAAAAAGAAAACAATGATTCACAGGATCTTTTTTTTTTTATATCCATTTATAAAATAATTTTTTTATGGGCCAATATTTTGTCTCTTTACATCTAGCAGGCCACGTTTGGCACACACGACCCACTTTGAAAAATCGTGTACTAGACCACGAGGCAACCAAGGTGCAATGAAATAGTTTACAGCCTATGATGTAGTGTTTAAAGTTAGATAAAAGAAGATGAACAGACACCACCGCCGTGATCATGCAAACATTCATTTGCCTGGCATGGTATGGGGCTTTTCCTCACTCCTTATCAGTTTGACATTTATGAAACTGAAACATAGTTTGCAGAGGAGGGGCACATGATGGCAAATCAAATTACACCGCAGGAGTCTCTCTTTCACTGAAGAATCTTGTCAGCAGCTTTTAATTTAAATATATGTGACACAAGCGCCACAAAGATGAAAATAAGCACTTTCCTGTACATTGAAGTGATGGATCACCACAAAATATGACAGCTCCTAATGTAACCTATTCTCGCTGAGCGGTGGCTGCACTAATTATCTGATGTCATCTCTCATTGGCGAGGGAGCGCTGTCATAAACACATTGCTCTCATGACATCTAAATAACACATGAATCGTGAACAAATGTGTGATCGTTGACCGTTAAATACCGGAGCATGAACTGCGTGGCTCCTGTTGCAATGGTTGTAGTCATAGATGAGCTCTCGTAACTAACTCAAGCCTCTCTGTAATTGTAACCAGCAGTTACATGAAAATAACATAAACCAGAGGGGGAAATCTGGCTGGTCTATATTCATCCACTTTATTTTAAAGGGTCCTGATGAGTGGTTGTCAGCTATCCTCTTTGCCAACACACAGACCATGTGCTGCTGGCTGTTATCAAGGGCACTGAGCGAAGATTTGTGGTAACCGCTTGTGCCCTTAAAAACAAAACAGAGCTGTATCTTTTTTATTTTAACCAAAATAAATAGTTTCCATAAACATAGGTTATGAGAAAAGCCTTTTCTGTACTAATTCCACTAACTATCACCACTGATTTTTCCCACTTCTGAAGAACCACCCAGTCTTGGTTAGGCAGACAACTGAACACAGAGAGAATATAAAGGCATTTTAACAGGTGAGAGGGGAATGGACCACTTCCAGGGGTCTTCACTGTGTGACCAGCCAACATGTCAAGGACCTGGAGTTGTCAAACACAGCGCATCTACCCCCACTTGCATACACCAAGCACTGCAAAAATGATATAAATAAGTATTTGCAGCACAAGCATGTGCATACAAATGCACTCGTCCACCAAGCTAGACACCCGAGGGGGAATGTTCTCTCACAGTGGTGCTAGTAATTGAATCAAGCCAAAACCGAACACTGCCCCTCCTCCCCTCTCCTCCATTCCCCTGCCTGCCCTTGCCTCTGCCTTAAAAAGGTAAGCTTTGTGGTTAATGGGAAGCAGATGTGGGCTGAGCCCTGCATGGTAAAGGTGCGGAGTCAGAGCCCCACATCCACCCCTGGCCAGGAATATATCTTCATTGTGGAGAATAAGGGTGTCCACTTACATCTGCAAGAGCACATCAAATCACACTCATCTGTGTGTGCAAAGGAGTGCAAAGAGGTGAACAATTTTTTTGTGTGTGTGTGTGTGTGTGTGTGTGTGTGGGGGGGGGGGTTATGTGACTGACACCCATCCCTATCACTAGACCCTGACAGCTCCACACGTCTGGCTCCAATATCCCCCCACTGTTTCTTCGGAAACACCATCCCATACAACCATCCCTAGCATAATGATACTCGTTAGCGTGTGTACTTGTAAGTGTGTGTGTGTTTGTGTGTGGTGTGTGTTTGTTGCAGCTGCTCTACCTCCAGCTAGTTAGATTGATATGCAAAAAATTGAAATAAGAACACTGAAAGCTTTGGCTTCCTAACACAAACAGGAAGTAGAGAGCTGCAGACCTGGGTGATGGATCCAAGCAACGACTAACGTAGACTTGACTCTAAAATTGAACCTATAAATGTTTTATGCTGCCCTTAAATGTACAGTTATTAATGATAATTTATTCTGACTTGTTTTCAAATATTTATTTAACAAATACATTTGTAAATTACCCAATATCAACCACTGGTAAAAGAATTTAAAATAAAGAAAACTCACCACAACCTCCAGTTCAAGCTATGTCACCAGCAGCAGCACTTTGTCCTAATTATGCTTTTTACCAGGCATTTTCTATTTCAGTCCATTATACTACACATATGTAATTATGGTCTAAAACACTATATGTTAGCCCCAAATCTGGCTTGTCTCTTGAAAACCTCTGGATCGCTTTCCAAGACCTTACTCTGCGGTAATTCTGTCCAGCTGTTGCATGAAACATATGGAGACGGGAGGTGTCGGGGATAGATGGCGTTTGAAGCCAACCGAGATGTAGGGAATATTTACTGCATCTATGCGCATACAAATATGATAATAATACTATTACTGAACTTGATGTATAACTCTATTTGTTCTACTTACATCTTATTAAATAAAAGATACAAAACAGTATAATTTTCATATTATATAATACTGCACTATATCCTGTTTGGATGTTTTACCAAAACTTCATCTTGTAGTGTCATTTCTGATCATTCTCTCCTCCAAATGATGGCTATTTCCTTTTGTGTGGACATGGAACTTGGCACGATTTAACCCTCATGAAATATCCCTCTGTCTCGATTTTGCTCTCTGTCTAGCCTGTCTTTGTCTCTTCCCATCGACTCTCTTATTAGATCCAGCAGACACAACACAAACTCTAGGACTTTTCCTTCGCTCCCTCTCCCTCAATCATCCCCTCCCTCTAAGTTCTACCTCCAAGGATTTGGCAGTTGCCGTAAGCCAAAAGGAGGAGAAGAGTGAAAAACACACACTGCTGCGTGTCAATCTCATCAGCTTGCAGAAAAGAGATGTAGGGAGGAGAAAGGAAGGAAGAGGGGTATATGCTTTCACTGCAATGTTGTAAAGCCCTGCTTAGATCACAATGGAATTCTCACTCCTGTCACCAACAAGACATTTAGTATGTATCTGACTTCTTTCTATTTGACTTGACAGCTCATGTGTGTCATAGATGAAGCTGTTCTAATCCTACTCAAAAACCACTGACGTCCCGAATATCATTTCATTCTTCAGTTGTGACAATGAGCTCATGTTTTCTGTTCAGTTGTTTTGCTTTCACCAGGCGTGAAGCTTGATTTTCAGTTGAGGCTGCGGTTGCTAGGAGCAGCAACATTTGTCGATCAAAGAAACAGACGTGAGGAAAGAGCTTGTAATCAGAAAAGCTGTGTGAATCTCACTGATGCTTGTGTGCAATTATTCCTACAACCACTTTCCTGGCGCTGAAGGCTTCATCGCTGCCCTTGGGAGAGACATGAAACAACAGCTGGAGAATATGTAGGTGAGCTGGAGATGTAGGATGGGCACAAGAGAGACAGGGAAGGGGAAAATACATACCAAGCCAAAGAGAGTGAGAATAAGTGAGAGCCAAAAAAAGAAGGAAGGAAGGAGACGGGGATATGCAGAGGCAGCGCAAGAGGAGACGTCCCCAGAGGGAGATGGGTAGGGTGATTTAGCAAATGAGTAGTCCATTGACAGACAGACTGAACTGGAGATGAGTGGGGAAATCCCTACTGCGCACACATTCAATAAAATCAGCCAGCTGTACAGTGTGTTTGTGTGTGTGTGTGTGTGTGTGTGTGTGTGTGTCTGGTAATTGAGACAGTCAGAAGGGTGTATTCAGTTTATACTGTGTGTTCTACCCCGAGGACTCCCTGTCTATATTATGTCATCTAAAAGCACTTATACAGACTTTCTCCTGGAACACACACACACACACACACAGGGACCCAAATATATTCCGAGTCATATAGGCCTCCCACTTGGGCTGATGGCTGGGGGCTCTTCTGTTAGTTTGGGTATATTTTGGCTGCGACTTCCTGCCTGATTTTGTCTTAATGCTGTTCCACACTGTATCGGATGGCCTTAACACACACATATTTTCTTATGTCTCAGACATAAAAACATGCTCCAGTCCTTGCACACATAACGCTCTCTTTAGGGAAGCGGCGGGGGGGTTCTCTCGCACATTTTTCTTGAGTCAGTTGGAATAATTTTATCTTAAAGTAATTCCACGTTGCTTGGTTGTTACTGCCTAGTCAGGACTGAGATGTTTAACAAAATGGTTTGATTTGTTTATCCCCAATCTTGTATCATTAAGTCCTTTACCACTTTATAATAATTGTTCATAAGTGTTAAGTTTAAGTCTGGATCACCTCGCCTACACTTATTCCGCATCTGTCCTTCTGCAGAGAGCTGATCTTTCATTGAAACATGCTATTGCTTTTTAGGAGACACCAGTCAGGTTTCTATTTTAATCTTCTGTTACTTTTAATCTAATTTCATACATTTAGTTAAAGAAAATACAAATTAATGCACATTTCCATCCATTAATGTTGTGCACATATTGTTTGCTCATCACGATAAGCAGTAGGAGGCATGCTTATTCTCTTTGTGTATCCTATTGATACATTGACTTGTCCACTTTGCCAAAGCGCAAAAACATTTTTACGATTCTTATTCCAGTTTTCATTGTTTCCACTCCGTTTTTTTTATGTGCAGATTGAAAGAGTTGGATAGATATGCACCTTATAAAGAGAATGAATGAGACTCGGGGCTAAAAAAGTAGCAGAAAAGACTGAAAAATAACTGAAAAAGTTGCTTTTGACTTGCCATAAATGTAAGTGAAGGATGGGCTTGAGTTGGTGAAACAGGGAGCATGTGAGCGAAAGACACAGAGGAAGAGAGAGGAGCACAGACGTAAAATATCCAGGGCTTATTATGTCAGCCTCCCACCGAGCTGCAAAGGACTAAATATGACACCTCTTCACCCTGACCCCGGTGTACAAGAGAGGAGTAAGTGAGAGAGAGAAAAGGAGAAAGAGAGAGAATGCTTGGTAGTGACCCGCCTCGACCCTGCCAGCTCTTCCTGACCTCCCCTGTAGCCCCATGCCGCTTAATTCTCCCTAATTACATTCCTCACTGACAGAAAGTTGGCCCACACCCGTGAAAGGCCCAGGTAGCAAAAAACCCGCCATAGCTGGAACCCAGAGAGGATCCATACTCTGCAGAAATGTAGGTGGTGGAAGGAGGGGAGTTGATGACAAATTAATTAATGCATGTGAAAGACAAAACACACACACTCATTTGGACGTGTGCAGCTACTATGCATGTGGTCTGACTTTCTTGGTGGATCCAGTGAGCTCTGTAGCATGTTGATATGACAGGCAGTGATGGATGGTGTTTAGTGTAAGTGGGGAAGAGGGGAGCAAAGCTGTTGCACATTAACTTTTTAGAGGCTGCAGCGTGTGGGAATCCGTGTGTGTGTGAAAACCAGGGGAACATGCTAACATGACTGGATGCTGGAAGTAGACACTGATGTTTTAACGGGAATTCCTGTGGGATTTTTGATAATATTTGTTAAGTAACTTAGCTGGGATGGGAGAATTTCTTCACAATTAGCACAAACATCCACTCAGACTTGAAGGCTTAACTTAAAGATTCTGGTAGTCGAAGGTTAAAGTCACTGTGTCGGTGCTGTTCTCTTTGGCAGACATCTCAGGAATGCCTGCTAGAAACTTTAGTACACACAGGCACAAACATCCACTCCATGCAGTCTTTCATTTTATGGCAGGTGTAGATTTTGTTGTAAGACACTATGTAGGGAAGCAATATTAACTAATAACTAGTCTATATGCACTGCAACTGCAATGTTTCTCGTTCGTTTTACTGCTCCCGTGATTTGATTTGGTGGCCGGGTGCTGGTTGGTCGCACAGAGCTGTCTGACCACTGCATGACATGGATTGACGACTCAATGTACAACAAACATACCGGCCAAACGTTGCGAATAAAATAACTTTGCACTGCACAAAGTAATCTAAGAAAAGGAAGGTGAGAACATGAAATGAAAATCACTGAACTACTTCAGATTACCTCCCTTAATAAAAGCACAACACTGGACCCGGATGGAAGTTATAGATCATACAGTAAGTCGTTCTACAGTATTATTTATCATTTATTCTGTAGTGGAGCAGGGATTGGGAAGGATTCAAACTCCTGTGTCACAATGCTGTAAATAAATGTAATTGTTACAGCAAGTGGAAGTGTAAAGACCTGACATTATCAGAGCCTTTTGCATAGCACGAATGCATTTGGTTATGGGGTTCACACACTATACTGGTCTCATTGTTATGATCCCACTGTGCAGTCTCAGGCCAGTGTTTGCTTCAGCTGCGTGGGATAAGGTTACAGGAGTTTGCCTGCATTTGTCTTTACAATGTAATTAAGGGATTTTTGGGGCCTACGGCTTCAGAATGACAAACTCCTCTTGGTTGGAGAGCTCCATGCTTGATAGGAAATCTATGAGCTAATCAATTGGAGAAAGCTAATACATTTTGTAGGCACCTTACAGGTTGATTCTTTGAAAGAACTGTGATTCACATTAACTTTCAGCATGTTTTCATTGATAGGACTTTGGTGTTGCCATCAAGTTGTTTACTACAGATACATTTAACTGTAACATGAGTCAGCTATTGCCGCTTAGTGGGCCACACAAATTTATCTCAGACTATTAAGCAAAGTTCAAATGTCAGCGGTGAAAGGGGGGGATTGTGGCAGAGAATGTGCGCATCCCCCTGGTAATTACTGAGCCTCAACTCAATACTACAGTGTAGGCCTGCATTTGATATTCCATAAACATAATGGTTTCATGTGACTGTGTGTAGATAAATATCATGGACCAAGCCTGAGGGAGAGAAAAGGGGCGACGTTCCATTTTTTTATATCACATAATACAGCTCTTGTGTTCCCACAGAATACAAGGGGGCCTTCTCTTGGCCCCCTCTGCTAAATCCCTCAGCTATCTTTCAAACAGTGATAGTTACGGAAATTAGCGGCGCAGAAATCCATAAGCGTCCATCATCAGGGGGCTTATTAGCGTCTTTGTGGGGTTATGAGGGGAGGACAGAAGGCCCAGAGCACCGCAGGGGCTCAGCTGAGATGTTACCTTCACATCACACACACACAAACACACACACACAAGGACATGTGCATTCAAACTGACACACACAAAGTCGTATGCATACACATATCAGCAGCCACACACACACAGACACACACACACACATAAACCTGTGTGCTACAGGATCTGCTGTTGCTGTCGTACTACATACAGTCAGACCGCTCAGCCCCCAAGAGGTGCAGGTTTTACCTGTAGATGAAGGTAGATACTTTAACAGGATACACGCGAGCATCACTTTTCATTCTCAGGGCATCTTCATTTATATGAAAGGACAAAGAAATTAAAAGAATTGCACTTGCAGAAGAAGTGTGTCCGGTTATGTCCCAGAATCTTCTTGCTCGCAGCACGGGCCAATGAAGATTAATTTTGCAGCATATCTGCATAAAATCAACATTTTTTGCATTGTTTTTGGTCTGTCCTTCTGTCAGCAGCAAATAGGTTCAGCTGACCTCCATGAAATTTGGTCAGCGGGACAGAGCAAAGGCCAAGGAAGAGGATATGACATTTTTTAGCAGATCTGGACTTTTTGTCTCTTTTTTTTATCAGGAATTATCACATGGACTTTACTAGAGTTTTGTGCTCTCGGTACACTTTTTCTCCCCTAAAACTGAATGTTAATTTTTTACATTTGGTTTTCATTCGTTCTACTCATTACTGCCTTCCTTTGACCTTCATCCTGTTATGACAAACACCACCAAAAAGAAAATACACCATGACACAAAAAACATTTTCAAATCTGCAAACCATATACTCTCAAGCACACAGAGATTCACAAGGCCAGCAGAATTTCCATGCTATAGAACTTCCCAATATTCCCCCCTTCATCTCATTTTTCCCTCTTGTGTGTGTGTTTGTTGAGATGGTGGGGGGTTGGGGGGGGTGTAATAAATGGTGGCAGACATGGACATCGATTTTGGTAATAACACAGAGAGCAGAGCAGAGGCAGTGGCAGACGTCAGCCCGAGGTCCATCCATCTATGAAACAGGACATGCCAGTAATAGGAAAACACCACACACCGTTATGGCTGCAGGCAAAGCACACAGGCAACTTATCACAGCACTGAACTTTGATGCTTCGCCGCACGCAGGGGAAAAAATATATATAATTCCATTATTTCTTCACAGATGATGAGACACAGCCTGTGCATGTGTGTTGGTGGGTGTGCGTGTTTGGTGTGAGGGGGGATGTTGTACCTTTGGGAACTAAAAACTTACACAAATCCACACACACATACACGAAGGAATAGACTGTTTCTGCTGACTTGGGAAATGCTGTTGTTTATTTATTGAATTATTATAATTCTCTTTTCGCCCAACAAAGGTGTGTTCTCTAGGTGGATTGCCAATTGACACACAAAAGTTTGAGCACAAATATACCTGAATCCCCAAACATGTCCATGCAACAGTACCATAATGCGTGTGTCATGTTTGTTCTCTGGCTCCTTTCATAAATCAGAATGAAAATCCTTCTATCCAAAGATGAGAACACGAAGCTTTGAACTCAACAGGCGTACCGCTGGATGCTAAGTAGACCATGTAGAAATCCAAGTCAGGGTGTCTTGCTGCTCCATAAAATAGAACTTCAAACACAGAGCTTCAGAGTGCCAGCCCAGCCAGCTTGAGTTGGAAGCTCCTGAGTGTGCATGAAGAATCCTGCTTGTAAACTTAAACAAAACCTCTAACTTTCACTTCTTGCATAAAAGCCTTCATTGAACTGCATCGTCACTGGAAACGACAATAAACATTCATGTGATGTCATCAGACCGAAAGAAATCTGGTCACAAAATAGCCTGTAAGCTCAGCCTGTCAATTCCCTCTAAGAATATAAAAAGATCATTACAGCCATCCCAACACACCTGACAGTACGCGCTAACATGTTTAACAACAGTAACACACACACACATACAGCAACTAAAGCCAGAAGTGAGTTTGATTTACTGAGCTAACATTGTTCTTTAAATGGTCTTAATTTCCATTGACTTGCACCTGGTGATATGCATGTAATTGTGCTATTCTAATATTAGGTAATAAAATCCAAACAAGCATGAACTCTGTTCATTATAAAACACAAAGTTGGGTTTCTTTTGGTTGGCAGCTTTTCTCTTTTGTAATGTTGTTGAAAGAAACTGTGGCACAGTTTGGCAACGTGGAGACAATTTCATGCCAGTAAAGACAATCATTACAATTCTTCCATTTTATAATAGTGTGAGAAAAAAAACCTCCTCTCTAAACATTTCAGCTGGATTGAAGAAAATGAATCATCATTGTTTTTGGATGATATTGCAGATAATATCTTGGATGATACTTGAATAGGAATGAAAATATTAGTCTAAGTGTAACATTCATCACATGCTTTTTCTCCATTTTCAAATACCTGCCTGAATATCCATGTATCATCCAAAATATTATCTGCAGTATCCAAGTAATCATCATTGTTTTTGGATGATGTTGCAGATAATATTTTGGATGATACTTGGACATTCAGGCAGGTATTTGAAAATGGAGAAAAGGCATGTGACGAATGTTGCACTTAGACTAATATTTTCATTCCTGTTCACTTACATTTGTCAGGAAAAAGCTCAATATCCATTATCAGGTTCACACATTAGAATAGTTAACTTGAAGGAAGGCACATCCTGATGGCCACACACACACACACACACACACACACACACGCACACGCACAACTGCTATGAAAATGCAGGACCAGCACAAATCTCAGACCTCGGCTGTCTCAGTTTTACCATCAGATTGTCTCTCTTCAGGTGTGTTTGTCAGTCAGTTCCTTTTACATGTGAATTGAAAATAAAGTTCTGTTTCTCATAACTAGATTTTCCTGAGCGAATGTGTGTTAACCACCATGTGTCAGCTACAACATTTGTCCCCCAACCTTCTTTACTTATTCACTCATGCCAGGATATGCCCCTCTTCCTCAACTGATAAAAAGTGCTGATTCCTGCCAAAAGCTGCAGATGAAATAGAGTGGGGGGTGGGGGGGGGGGGGGGTCTGGTGGTTTTAAGGGGATCTATGAATGGTGTGAAAGTATTAAGTGCCAGTAATAATTGGAAGCGGGCCTAGAGAATCCAAATATAATCTTACAGCGGTAACACTTGTAATACATTGGTTCTGGAGATGGGCCCAGATCACACGCACGCGCACGCACACACACACACACACACACACACACACACACACACACAATAGCGGTTTCTCGTGGACTCCAAAAACAAGGAAAGATGTTTTGCCAGACGCTGACAGTGCTTGCAGATGCGCCGGCCATTGCCCCCTGTTAAAACGTCTAATCCCCCCCATTAGCCTCTATTTGTCCAAAAGAAACATGGCTCTTATTTTACCTGGCACGCTCCAAGAAGCTCCCCCTGCTTCAGTCTCCCTGTCAATAGCGATACACTAACTCAGTGTCAGGAGGAACAGTGACAGTTGTGTTTTGCTGAGGTGGGATTTAGCTGCACAAAAGCTTGATTTCTACCCAGAAAGTTTTCTGTGTATAAGACTGGAACTAACAATCTCTCTAATTATTGATCAGCTTGCTGATTATTCCTTAGACTATTTGACTAATTTAGTCTGTATCATGATATTCAATACTGCCAGAGTCCAAGGTGGTGATCTTTTTCTCTTTTTTTCTTCTTGTTCCAAATATGTCCAGTAGAAATGGCTACTTTCCTCAGTAAATTCTTCATTAGCGTTTCACATACATTTGTTGTTAAATTGTTTCTGTGCTACTCACCATCTGCTTAAAATAAATATTTTCAAATGGAAGAAAAAAAATTGGCTCATAATTGCAGTTTCATAACACATGGCTCACATATTCTTATATTATTTGTATGCACAAACCACACAACAATTCTGGTGTGTGTGCACATTTTATTGGGGCCACTGAGGAGGTTGACTGCACCGTTGTGATATTACAACCCTTTTTACACAACAGCGCTCTTGTGTTAAAACTGGTTTTGTGTTCCGATGTGATATAACAAACCAAAATGAACCCCTATTAAGAGTTAAGTTTACTTCTTTATCAGGTATTAGAAGTATGAGAAAGGGGGACGGGATCGGGTCCTTTTAGTCCTGAGCAGGTGCCAGCAGTGACTTGTCAATAAATGTTTAGAGGAAGTTGGTGGTTGGAGCAGGCATTCCAGCGGCTAGCCTGCCTTGGGTCCTTTGGCTCATGCTTCATGGTCGGCCACAGAAATGCCAGCCTCTCTCTGACTCTTTCTCTCTCTCACACGAGTACACACATACATACACACACACGCACACACACACACAGCTGCTGGACCTCACACTCCACCAATATTGTATTTTTAGCTGTAGCTGTTTTAAAAACCCCATTTTAGTGACGATTTTTGCCTGGTGGCGAGAGTAAAAGGTTTATTTTCGTAGCGCTCGTATTTCCAGTCCTGGGAAGCAGGTACTGCCGCCGTTTTGTGGGTTTCGCTGCCATGGCTTCAGGGAAGAACATCTTAAGCAATCAAACTTTTTTTTCTGCCTTCCCCATACATTCGAACGTTATTTTTTTTCCCCTTGTGGGAATTTTCTGGGAATTTCTCTCCAACAAAGCAAGTCTGTGGTTTGTGAGTTGTTCCTATTTTAAATCCACGTTCCTGCTAGGATTGGACTACAAAGTTTTAATTCAATTGTGGTATTTTTTTCGTATTTCGCTCACCGTGGATCATACAGTCAATGAATGACACATTTAAACAGAGATGCCAGTGAATTCTTTGTATGTGGTGTGCATTTGTTTTGCATGTATGCACACATGCATGGCGGGATTGCATAGCGCCGCTGTTGCTAGGGCCTGCTTTCTGTCACCATAATTCCCCTGCAGGAGGAGGTGGAACGAGTCTCCCTCCTTTACTGCTCTCATTTACAGACCCCATATCAGATGCTTCGCTCTCTACGCAGCAGC